>NC_133618.1:608795984-609115984 GCF_048593235.1 Sminthopsis crassicaudata
GGAAGAAGGAAGGAAGGAAGGAAGGAAGGAAGGAAGGAAGGAAGAAGGAAGGAAGGAAGGAAGGAAGGAAGGAAGGAAGGAAGGAAGGAAGGAAGAAAGAAAAGTGACAATATTAGAAGAGTTGCAGGAAAATAGATATGTTAATATACTACTGATGGAACTGTAAGTTGGTACCACTACACTGGAATATTATCTTCATATATCCAGAATTACTGAATTTTGCTAAATGATTTGCCTGGGATCATCCTGCTAGTAAATGAGGAAATTGAGGCAAACAGTGCTAAATGATTTGCCTGGGATCATCCTGCTAGTAAATGTCTGAGGCCAGATTTGAACTCAGTAGAAAGAGTTTTCCTGACTTGAGACCCAGTACATTCTATCCATTGCATCTCTAGCTATCCAGGAATACTACTACAAGGACTTTAGAAGAAATGAGAGGGAAAAAAGGAGGAAAATTCCATAAGTACAAAAATATTTATAGCTATTATTTTTGTGTTTTTTTTAGTTTTCAACATTTGCCTTTGCAAAAACTTGTATTCCATATTTTTCTTCCCTCCTTCCCCCTAACCCTTTCCCCTAGACAGCAAGCAATCTGATATAAGTTAAACATGTACAATTCTCCTAAATGTATGTCTATATTTGTCACGTATAGCCATTCTTTATAGTAATGAAGAACAGGAAATTAAGGGAGTTCTCATCAGTTGGGGATGAAAGAACAAATTATGGCTATGAAGGTAATGAAATTCTATTATGCAATAAGAATTGACTAGAGGGACATTTTTCAGACAAATGTGGGAATACTTACTGATACAAAGTGAAATAAGCAAAACCAGGAGAATAATTTCTATAATAACAATATTGTAAAGACAAAAAACTTTCCATTTAAGAATTTTGATCAATGCAATAACCAACCATAATTCTAGGAGACCTATGATGACCTATGCTATCAATCCCAGTCAGAGGGTACTCAGGATGTAGAACAATATGCTGTGGGAATTTTTTTGTTGTTGTTGGACCATGCATATTTGTTACAAAGGAGGTTTTTTCTCATGGGAAAAGATAAGGTTGAAAGACAGAAAATGCTTATTAATTGAAAAGAATTTAATGAAAAAAGAGACAAAAGTAGCACTGATTTTCAGTTTCCTTCTCATAGCTTATATTTATTTTTCTGTTTTCATTCATTCTCACACAGAAGAGCAAAAATGGATAGAAGATAAAAGAAAATCTGACTTGGCGAGGGCTCTGTCATATCTTGGACATATTCTATAAAAAGGTGGATTTGTGATATTATGTTTTCACCTTGTTACGCTAGAGTCCTCAATAGATGTTATCAACCACTATCTTCTGCCTTTATTCTGGAAAGCAACAGCATTTTGGCTATTGCTAGAGCATCTTCTTTTTTATGCTTGAAAATTTCCTTTCAATATGTCTGAGAACACTCTTCATTAAAATCAGTGATATATATCCATGTCTTCTTCTTTTGGTCTCTTGGAATTTTCTTTTTCTTGGCTTCTAGTCTCCTTAAGAATGATTCATCTTCTCTCACAAGGCATAATGAAGAGAAATATGCATATTTTAAAGTCTTGTACAGTTTCTAAGAAGACTAGCTTGAACTTGGAATAGAAAGGAAGAGCATATACAGCAGGTCACTGTAACATGCTACTCATGTCTTCATTTCTTGGATCCTAATTAAGTTTGAGAAGCACTAAGGTACCATGTACAGACACTGGACTTGGAGTTAGAGAAAGCAGTGATTCATATTCCCCCTTAAACCCTCATCAATTTTTTGACTTTGAACAAGGTTTATAGTTTCTTTAGGAATAATAATAGGATAATAATAGTACCTAGTTCACAGAATTATTGCAAGGGATCAAAAGAGAACCTACTCAAAATATATCAATATTAACTAGCATTATATTTATGATATTTAAAGGTCCTTTGCTTCATTTGGAAACTCCCTGTTTCCACATCTCTTTCCCAAAGCTTCTGGGTCTCAAGTGCATTTGCAAAAGTGCTGTTTTAAAATCTTCTAAGCTTGTCCATCACTGAATGACAAACCCTTTTTGGAATAATTATAAGGACCTATACAGAACAACTAATCAAAAAGAATACAGCTTCCAGTCACAACACTTTTGTTTGGAGTCTGACTATTAATTTTGACTTTTCTCTATTTGAGTTAAGTTTTCCTCTCACCTTTTGGACTGCTTTGTCCAATCAATATTACAAAGAGGATTTTATTGTGAATATTTTACTTGAGACATTCCCATTACTGGCATTCTCTGAGATATGCATCTGGTGTTCAATGTTCCTGGAATTTCCCAAGAGCTCCACTTCAAAAAATGGATCAAAGGATTGTTCTCAGATGAGAAAGATTTTGTGGTGTGATGTCTTTATGGCATATTTTGAAAGATCAGTTCTGATTTCATTATTTAGAATTTTGTTTAATTCTATATGTGTATTTTTAAAACTGCATTTCAAAATGTTTTCTAGTTGGAAATAAAGAAAATCTTGGTCTTGTTGTCAAGTGACCCACTATTAACATTTTACAAAAGATCTCTCTTCCTGCTTCTCTAAACTAAAGAATTAGTGGGCCAGATTAGTAGTTTCCTGGGGACAGAAAAAGACTTGTTTGCAGATCACCAAAATGACATTTAAAAGTACTGATTGCTTATAAGCCATTAGAACTTCTGAAAATAGCTGATGGAGCTACAGGAATGAATACTAAAGGAACAAATGCTTAGAAAGACTTTAGGGCTCAGAGAAACAAATGCATCTAAAGAAAGTACAGAAGAGTTGCTTCTGTTCTTTTTTTTTTTTTTTTTTTTTTTTTTTATTCCACGTAGAGATATTGGTAAGGATGCTATTTACAGGTTAACTTTAGATGATCTACCTCATTAGGTTTAGATTCATAAAATGTTGGAGTTAGTAGTGGGGGAACGTTAGAGATTACTAGACTGTAAGGTCCTTGAGTATAGGACCTTTGTCTAAATTTTTCTCTCTCCCTCTCCCTGGTCTGCCCCAGTACTGTATTGTGTATCCACTAGGTGCTTAATATATATTTATTGAGTATATTTCTCATTTTATAGATAAGAAAACTGAGGCCTAATTAGGTAAAATTAATTGCTTAAAGTTACATAGTGATAAAAGTAGAACCAGAAGAAGCCAGACTCTTTACTCCTTTTCCAGTGGGTTTTTTTTCTATTATGCTATTTACTTCCCATCAGAACTGCAAAATATAAAGATTAATATTATGGTTCAGAAAAAGGGCAATGTTTCTCTTTTAAGATGTCTATTTGTGTGTCTTTTAAGGTGCCTTTCAAGGGTCTATTCTTTCCTCGGGTTTCTTTACTATCTCACCATACCGTTTGATCATTGTTCATTCCAATCTTTCTTGACAAGGCTTTGTGGTCTGGTTTCTCTTTGGAGATATATAGAGGCCTAGTTCTCTCTCCTAAATTGTTCTTCTTTAGTCTTGAACCTACCTGTCCCTCTGGAGGTGGTGTCAATAAAGTGAATCCTTCTCCATTCTTAGGGCTTTCTTCTCTACCTTTTATTGTCGGAAAGTATGGAACATGACATACATACCTTCTTCATTGGAAGAATCCATTTGGATTCTGCAGGGTTATGTGAAGTCTTGCTCTTTTGGATTGAGAGGTCGAAATAGGTGAGATATGAGAAGGCTCTTTGATATTTATCTTTGTCATCTATATATAAGATTCTTTGATCCATTTTTGGAACAATACTGTAAGTGGTATTATTATAATGGCATACTGGAAGGTGGGAAGTAACAATCTTATAAGATATCTATCATATAGTTTCTTCTTGTTATAATTCTTCTGTCATAGACCTTCTCTTTACATGAGGAGTCTGAATACATTTTGGGACCTTTAGTTTCTTGTTTCTTACTATTCCCCACACAGATGGAGTATAGGTATCTAGTAGTTTCCAAATGGTAGTCATCAGTTCACTTATTTGACTTAATTGCCTTCTGCCCAGGTGGTATCTTATGAGAATATTAACATGTGCTACTCTGCCAAAAGATGTCCATCAATGCCTCTTAAAAGCATCCATAATCACAAGTCATTAAACAAAGGATAGATTCCCCCCCAATTTTTAACATTCTTATTTAAAGTTTTGAGTTCCAGATTCTATTTCTTCTTCCATTCCCCCCAAGACAGTAATCAATAAGATATAGGTTATATATATATAATTATGTAAAATGTTTCCACATTAGTCATTTTGTTCAAGAAGACTTGAATAAAAGGAAAAAAGAAAGCATAAAAAATAGCAGTCTGTATTCAATCAAAATCAGTTTTTTCTCTGGAGATGGATAGTACGCTTTATTATTAATCTTTTGGGATTGTCTTAGATCATTGTATTACTAAGAATAGTTAAGTTATTCACAGTTCTTCACTGAACAATATTATTGTTACTGTTTACAACCTTCTCCTGGTTCTGTTCACTTCATTGTATATCAGTTCATGTAAGTCCTTCCAGGTTTTTCTGAAAACTTGATAAGTATCCCTTTGATTTCCAATTCTTAGCCACAACAAAGTGTTATAAATATTTTTGTTCAAATGGGTTCTTTTCTCCCTTTTTGGATGTCTTTTTGTTAAAATAGGTTCTTTCCCCCTTTTTTGGATGTCATAGAATAAATGTTATTTACATAGAAAAGGACACAAAAATATTTCACAGTCAAGCCCTTAATAAAGAAAACTTCCTTTCTTTCTGGTAGACCTCTTCTTCCCTAGAGACCTATAATCTCTTTTAATTAATAATTAATACTTTTAAAGTATTAATAATACTTCTCAGGATAGTTCCCACCATCACCACTCCAAGGGAAAAGAACTTGGGATTTTCCAGAGTAAAACAGCCTTCTAGAGGACCTCACTTCCCTAGATCTTTGAGAATTAAAGCACCATTTCCTTGGGGGATGAATGGTGATACTGGTTCATTACAAGGAGAAAGAATTTAGAATTCATAAGGGAATCAGGAGACCTCTTATTCCTAATGCTGCTATTTGGAAACTAACCCCTTAACAATGTATTTTTAGAGGCATTTAGTAATTGGAGAAAGAGCCGAGGACCACATGCTGTGTATAGAGGAAAGGGGAAGGTGTTAACCTTGTTCTGTGAGTTCTCCTTTGGGTGCCTTTATAAGAACAGCTCCAGGTCTTGATATGCATTGTGTATGAAAGTTCATGCTTCAGGTTCAGTAAAGACTGTGCCTCTGATTCAGACTTTCTAAGATCTCCTCACAGTCCATTCATAGAGAATAATTGAGAAAGAATTGAGGCCTGATAGTGAGGCTTCAGGAGCCCAACACTATCTTCCTCTCCTCTCTCTTATCTAGATTGCTTTTGATTTTTCATAGCTGTCTCTTCTGTCTCCTCCTCCTCTCTTTTGCCTGGCCTTTATTTCCCTTTTGTTTTTCTCTCTCTCCATTCATATTTATCTCTCTCCCTTCTCCAACTTAACCTTTTCTTTCCCCCTTACATTTAAGTGCACATAATATAGATTCTTTTTTCTTTTAACTAAACCTATGCTTTTATTTATAACAGAAACTTTCAATGAGAAAATTCTCTCTGCTAGTGCAGATAGCAATGATTCTGCTATGTTTAATTTCAGGGAGTTGTTTATGGAAACTGGAATATGGAATTACTGCCACCAATATCCTGCTTTAATGTCTCACCATGTGCAGTGGTTCCCTCAGGTTTTGAAAAGTTCTGTCAAGGAATTGCAAGCTCTGGTAGGGCTTGTCAATGTACTGGAAAGAATAAAAAGGACTGGTGACAGATGTTATGATTGCTGTTTGAAGGCTAGCCTAGCTCAGTCTAGAGACACTCTAGCAGACAGTTGGCTACAAGTAACAAATTTCTTCAACTACAGTAACTCATAATATCTCCCTGCTAAGCAACAGAAGGGTTCTGATCTGCATTTATGGAGCTAAATCTCACACTGATGAAATCATGAATCCCTGAAACATAATAATGGAATTGAAATTCATTAAAAAATATCTGTTGTATCTATTGAATGAATTTTTATATTTGTAGCAACTTAAAAATCAGGTGAGTGTCTCTGTCTCTTTCTGAAAGAAACTTTCTTTCTCTTTTTTCCTCCCTCCCTCCTTCCCTCTACCGCTATCTTTCTCTCTTCCTTTCTCTCCCTCCCCACCCCCCTCTCTCTCATATACACTTTCTCTCTCAAAACAAAAACAGCCTATATAAAACAAATTTATTTGTTTTAATTATTTTTTTAATTTGAAAAAATCAGCATGGCACAGTAGGTAGAACTCTAGACCTGGAGTCAGTAAAAACTAGGTTGGAATCCTCCAACAAATACCTACCACTATATAACTGCAGGCAACTAGGTTGTACAATAGTTAGGGCATCAGGTCTGGAGTCACAAAGACACAAATTCAAATCTGGCCTAAGACACTTACAAGCTCTGTAACCCTAAGCAAGTCACTCTGTTTGCCTCAATTCCTCATCTATAAAATGATCTGGAGAACCTCAAGGCACACCATTCAACTATCTTTGCCAAGAAAACTCCAAATGTGCTAACAAAAAGTTGAACCAATTGAAATGACTGAACAACAACAATGTAACTCTGAACAAGTCAATTATTCACTATGAGCTTCATTTTTCCCCATCTATAAAATGGGAATAGTAATAACTTCTACTTCATAAGGTTGTTAAAGCAAGTAAAGTGCTTTGTAGACTACAAGGAGCTAAGTAAATTTGAACTATTATTGTAACTTTTAGAAGTCTCTAGCAGGGATCCTCAAACTACGGCCCGCAGGCCAGATGCAGCCGCTGAGGATATTTATGCAGCCTGCCGGGTATGGCAAATGGGCTGAGGAGCGGAGTCAGAGTGTGAGTTTTTGTTTTTACTCTAGTCCGGCCCTCCCACAGTCTGAGGGACAGTGGACTGGCCCCTATTTAAAAAATTTGAGGACCACTGCTCTAGAGGAAAGAAGATTTCCCACCTTTTCACCATTGCACATTATGTACATCAATATACTTGTTGGTGTGGATCTGAAAAAGAATCAGCCACCAGAGATACTGGGTTGTTTGTTCTCTGATGTCATGTAGAAAACTATCATTACCTCCTTTAAATAAAATACATGCTGTCCCAAGGCTCTTGACAGCATGAGAACAGGGTGTTCTGCTAACTGGTTAGGAAAGTGTTTGTGGTTGATTGGCTCCCGGCTTGCTTTGTCCTCAGTATGGGATCGTGCTGGATGCAGGTTCTTCTCACACCAACATGTACATCTACAACTGGCCAGCAGAGAAAGAGAATGACACTGGAGTAGTGCAACAGGTGGAAATGTGCAAGGTAGAAGGTAAGGTGTGGAAATGTGGGAGAGACCAGAAGTGAAAAGGAGATGGGGTACCAAGGTCATGAGAAGTCATGACTGTAGAGCAACATGTGTGCATTAAGAAATAATACTGTAAATATGGAAATGTATATAGTAGATTTGCACAAATTTAACCTAATTGGATTATTTGCTGTCTGGGGTGGGGGTAGGGGTAAGGGAGGGAGAAAACTTGGGACATAAGGTTTTGCAAGGGTGAATGTTGAAAATTATTTTTACATATATTTTGAAAATAAAAAATTATTATTAAAAAAAGAAGAAGTAATCCTGCCAGTTAACTCTGGAGGAATTTATTGATACTACCTTGTAGGCATTGTTATAATTAACATGAATTCAATCCAATTTGACAAACATTTAGGAAGTATCTGTTATGTGTGGCACTGTGGTAGGTCTTGATGATATGCGAATAAAAATAAAACAACACCCACCCTCAGAGAACTTGTGCTCTAATGAGGAGATATGATATAATGAGATAAGATATATTGAAGTTGTACCTTTGATGACTTATCTTGACTAAAGAATCTTGGGCAAGAAATAATCTCCTGGTCTTCCAACAGTGATCTAAGATTGTAACTTACAGATGAGTTGCTGATTAACATTAGTGGAAGGAATTTTCACTCTTGTGTCCTCTCCCTTCTGAACCCCACCCCCAAAACTAGTTCCTACACAAAATGTAAACACATAAATAAATACAAGGCAATTTAAGGAATGAGTAATCACTAACAACTGGGAGGGAAACAGGGAAGTCCTCATTGAGGAGGTGGCTCCTCACTCTTGAAGGATTCTGAATGGTAGGGATAAGAAGGGAGGGCATTCTGCATTTTGAATGCAGAAAATGGGACATGAGCATGGAGAAAAGTTAGTAGTTCATCTTGGCTGTAAATAGTTTTGAAGGCAGTAATTGGAAATAAGACTGGAAAAGTTGAAACCAGGTTTAAAGCCAGATTTTGAAGGTCCTTAAAAGCAAAGAAATTTCTACTTTTATCTTTGAGTCAACAGGGAGTCACTGGAACAGGGGAGTGGCCTGGTTTGTGTTTTAGGAATATTATTTGGACAGCTGTGTGGAGGGTGGACTGGAGAAGGAAGAAACTGGAAGCAGGGAGACCAATCAGGAGGCTATTCTATTATTCTAAACAAGGGGTTATAAAGACCTTTGTTAAATATAAATGGAACAAAGCATTTGGGCTTGATAAATGAAGAAATGAAATCACCAGCAGTTGAAAACTTTTTGGCTGTGGAGGATGACAGAAAAGAAAAAAACAAAAAAACAAAAAACAAGGGATAGAGGCTTCAAGTTACAGAGCTGACCTTGGAGTTGGGAAATTCTGAGGTTAAATTCTATTTCAGACACTTACCAATGGTGTGACTCTGGGCAAGATATTAAACCTTTCTCAGATCAGTCAAACTGATACCTATTGAAGACCTTAGCTTAAGAAGGTCCAAGGTCTCCCATTTCATCCAGGGTCATCTCCCACTGTCTTGATCAATATCTTGCCACTGGACTCAGATGGCTCTGAGACTGGTGACCTTGCACAGTCCTCTCTCATTTAAATCTAATTCACTTGTATCTTATGACATCACCACCCTGTTGTCTGGTCCTCTTTGACAGTGAAGGACAAACAACAACCTTCCTCATCTGTAAAATGGTGATAATAATGGCACCTAATTCACACTTGTTGTGAGGATCAACTGAGACTGATTTAAAGAAAGCACTTTGCAAACGTTCAAGGTTATATGAATGTAGCTATTTAATTATAATGAATGAGAAGAGGATCTTATTCTTAATAGAAACAAGAAAAGTAGGAGAGAGGGAAGTTTGTTAAGGGAGAGATTTTAGTCATGGTGAGTATCAAATGCCAATGGGACATTAGAGTGGAGATATGAAGCATTTGGCAATTTGGAGGTCTAGAGTTGGACACAAGAGATTTGGACGTTATAGATGTAAACATGATCATTGAACCTTTGGGTTGGATAAGCTGAATAAGGGAGAAAGTATAGAAAGAAAAAAGGGCTCAGGATGGAGTCTTGTATGAATACTCAAGTTAAGAAGAAAGGAGATGGATAGTGAATCATCAAAGACTGAAAAATAAGTCAGGTAGGAAGCTAGAAAAAGGAAAAAAGTGTCACAAAGCCAAGGGAAGAGAGAGTATTTAGAAGGAAGATGCGGTGAATAGCAGTAATGATAGAGTACTTTACAGGTCATTTTATCTGAATCTGATAGGGATTCAGAATGAATATTCTCATTTTATAGGTGAGGAAACCAGAACTGAAAGAGTTTAGTGACTTGGCCAGTGGTCAGTCATTTAGTATCTGAGATAGGATTTAAACTCAGGCTAGCTCCAACTCCAACACTTTAGTTAATGTATCATGCAGTTGATTCATAGCATAAAGTATAGAAAGTTCAAGGAGTGAGAGAGAGAAAAAACAGCTTTAACAGTTAAAGTCATTTGTTACCTTTAAGAAAAGTTTCAGAACAATGTTAGAGGAAGAAAGGAGATAAAATCTAGAGTTGTGCAATCTTTATCATTCCCCCACTATGGCATGGTAGTTTAAAGCTTTGGTGATGGGTCACAGGGCACAAAGGGACTACCGGGTCCAGGAAAGGAGGTTCATTGCCATTTGGCCTATCTCTTATTGTAGCCCTATGAGGGAAGTAGGACAAACAGAAGCAGAACCTTAAAGGTTGCATGTTTTGGGAAAGAGAGAACAAATCACTGGAAGTAGAGAGAATAATTCCCAGGAACAAAATGGTGCCATACCCCATTTATCCAGAGCCCCTAATCCAAGTTGGGGAGCAAGAGTGGGGTTAGCTTAGGTTAGGAATTTTGGTTCCAATCAGTAATCAGTTTAGGGGCTCCTCTATAGGATTAATGGGTCTACACTCTTTTCCTTCTATATTCTTTATTCCTTTCTTTCTCTTTTCAGAAACTTCTATATAAATTATATAGTCTGTTTAATGTTTTCTCTGTAATTAACCAGTCCTCCCTAAACATCCTCTTTTGATTTGAGTCTATAAAAGGAAGAGAACATCAACACATTTGTGTAGGACTAGAGATATCTAGAATTTAATTGCACAATGAACCAAATGCTTATTATGATTATGAAGATCAGAGTATAATAAATAGTAAAACTACTGGATTGGAAACTAGGAATCTTAGCTTATTTTCCCTGCTTCAGCTTGGAAACAGAATTCTATCTCAACTCTGTCTCATCTCAACAAGTGATAACATGTAAAAGGAAAAGATTGGAGGCCCAGGGAAGGGATGGAATGGAATTTACAAAACAGTTCCTATGCCAGAATCCTTTGGTTAGAGCCAATCCTTCAGAAACCTAATATGCCTGCTTCCAAAAGGATTTGGACAAGTTGTCCAAAGTCTCTCACTAATATACACATAGGATGGGCCAAAGTCAAATAAATTTTACATTGTTAATTTCAGTAGAATTTCTGTTAATGTGCTGCATGCAGATCTGAAGAAATCTTGATCAGATTTTTTTCCATCCTGGTGTGATAGGACTTTTTGAAACTGACCTAAACTGAACTTTCTAATACATTATTGGTAGAACTATAGCCTACTGTAAACATTTTAGGGAGGAAGATGACAGTATATAATAAAAATCACAAAATGGTTTTTTGCCCCAGTGATTCCATTGCTAAGACTTCATAGGATCACAGACATAGAATTGAATGTGATGTTAAACGCTACTTAGTCCAATTCCCTCATTGTACAAATGAGGAAACTGAGGTCTAGAAATAAAGTACACCCAGTACAAAGTGGCAGCAAGAAATAGAGCTAAGATTTGAACCTAGGTCATTTGAGTACAGATTCATTGTTCTTCCCACTACTTTGTGGTATACATCTATGTACCTAAATATGTCTTATTCCACTTCTAATAACAAAACATGAGAAACAAATTTTAAAAACCCATGAGAAACCACCTATATGTTCAATGATTGGCAAATATCTGAAAAAGTTGTGCTATGTTGATGTAATTAATAGATTATTGTAATGATAGAAAAATAAGAAACATGAAACATAATAGGAAATATAGAAAGATCTTTATGAAGAATTACAAAGTGAAGTCAGCACTAGAACTGGTTCCACATTAACTACAACTATCTATCTGTCTGTGTGTCTGTCTCTGATATTCATCTGCATTCTATCTGTATATGTATACATATACACATAAGCTATATAAGCTTTATCAATACATGCATACATATTTATACAATTATCTTGCTACACAAGAAAAATCAGATCAAAAAGTAAAAAAAAAAAAAAAAAAAAAAAAGAGAAAGAAAATAAAATTCAAGCAAACCACAACAAAAAGATTGAAAAAGCTGTGTTGTGATCCATCCTCAGTTCCCACAGTCTTCTCTGTGGGTGTAGATAGCTCTCTCCATCACAGGTCTATTGGAACTGGCCTGAATCATCTCATTGTTGAAAAGAGCCACGTCCAATAGTAAATTTTAAACAATCAAAAAGCAATCCTTCTGATTGAATACTTTCTTGGGATGATGTTGATTGGTTAATATCTTATCAACTTGGAGATTGTTGAGTATTTATAGGGTGATTTCTAGAGATTGACATTGTTTCTGTAGCCTGGTGTAGGAAAAAGGCACTATAATGAAAGTTTAAAGATCTGGGTTCTAGACCTGTTTCTGTAATTGACTCATGGTTGATTCTGAACAATTTTACTTCCCTGGGCATCTGTTTCTTTTTCTGTAAAATCCAGGTTTAGGACATCATTCCTTTAACTTCACATCTGGCACATGGAGGTACTTAATAAATGTTTATTGAATAATTGATTACTGTATCTCTAATTACTTTAAGTTTGCTCCATTCTTTTCGCCATGCTTTGTGAAGTGTTTGGGCCAGCATCCTAAGGTCATGGCCACAGACCAAGGTCCCCTATGGTGCAGTGAGGGCAAGATAGCTCAGGCCTACCTAGGCTTATATTTATGAACATGGATTATAATAATATTTTTACATTTATGAGCATTCCATTTCCTACCTATATGCCTTGGCACACTTCCATGCCTGGAATTTTTCTCCTCATTTAGGCCTCTTGAAACTCTTATTTTCCTTCAAGCTTCAGCTGAAGTGCTACTTCCTTCAGAAGGGGTTTATAGCTTATGTGGGACTCTAAAAAGTTAAGGTCATGTTCAAGGATCCTCTACAATTTTTAAAAATAAACTATTACTGGTACCTATTGTTTTCATATCATGTGAATTTTTCTCTATATTTCTGCTTTTACCCCTTCTAGAGAGCCACCCTTTATAACAAAGAATGTTTTTAAAATGAAAAAAGGAAGAATAGATTTTAAAAAATCATCAAAACCAGTCAAAATATTAAAATCTCCCTTAAAATATTCAAGTTCTTAGATGCTTTACCTCTGCAAAAGGGTGGAGAGAAAATTAAGAAGAATTCAATTTTATCCAAAGCTGGAGAACAAATGTTTCTGGAGAGGTATTGCAGTATAGTAAAAATACTGATTAAGTTAATCTGGAATATTACTGTTCTGTAAGAAATGACCAACAGGATGATTTCAGAGAGACCTAGAGAGACTTACATGAACTGATGCTGAGTGAAATGAGCAGAACTAGGAGATCATTGTACATGGCAACAATAAGACTATACGATGATCAATTCTGGTGGACATGGCTCTCTTCAAGAATGAGATGATTCAAATCAGTTCCAATTGTTCAATGATGAAGAGAACCATCTATACCCAGAGAGGACTGTGGGAACTGAATGTGGTTCACAACGTAGCATTTTCACTCTTTTGTTGTGGTTTGTTTGCATTTTATTTTGCTTCTTTTTTTGTGAGGCAGGATGATTGTATAAATATGTATACATATATTGGATTTAACATATATTTCATGTTTAACATATATTGGACTTGACATCTAGGGGAGGGCATGGGGGAAGGGAAGGAATTGGAACACAGGGTTTTTCAAGGGCTCATCTTGAAGTACTGTCCACTTATATGTTTTGAAAAATAAAAAGCTTTAATTTAAAAAAAAATAAACTGGATTCTAGTCCTAACTTTAAAGAGTGGCTATAGGGAGCCAGAGATTTTCAAACAAAACCTAATCTCTGAGAAATCTAGGGGTATAGAGGATACAACCCCAGAATTATCCCCCTGGTATCTCACAATGCAATCTATGAACCTTTTAAACATATTAGAATCCTTCAATTATGGTGTGCTTGATATTTCCAGGTCCTGGAATCTCAGGGTATGCCCACAACGTAGAAGACGTAGGCTTTTATATAAACCAATGCATGGACAAAGCCAAGCAAGTGATTCCTAAGGAGCAGCACCAACAGACCCCTGTTTATCTTGGAGCCACAGCTGGCATGAGGTTGCTCAGGTATAGTAGCATCTAGGAACCTTTGATATAGTTAGGTTTTGGGGTTCAAGATGATGTCCCTCTAGCAGTAATTAAGTCTTCTATCTTGTAAAAGTCCCAGGGCAGAAACAAAGATTTCCATCAAGATTTATCGGACAGAATCACTGGCCCTCAAAGCTCAAAGTGAGTTCAGAGACTATCTAATCCAATCTGTACTCAACTGAGAATCTCCTCTATAATATTCCCCAATAAAAAGAACTAGAACTTAAATTTCCTCGTAAATAGTGTTCCCTTGCTCAAAAAAATCACTTTGAATTCATTTTGTGAATATTCTATACTTATTATATCTGTGAACATGTTGTAATCTTGCCATAGAATGTAAGCTTCTTGAGAATAGGGACTGACTCAATGTGTATGTGTCCCTAGTACCTGGCACAGGTGATTGTTGATTGATGTGATAACTAATTTTCCCTCTCAACTAAATTTAACTTAATTACTTCTTGGAATCTTGTCAAATCATAAATCACAAAATTGTTTTGAAAGTACATTATGTATGACTTGACTCAGCTGGTTCTGTTTCTCCTGGGCAGCAAATGCCTCAAATAACAAATTGGCACAGCATATGGTTCTGCCAATGAATGGCCATCTATCTTTGATGAGAGACTCCTGAGTTAGATCCCCTTTTTCTTTTTTTTTGGGGGGGGGGCAGCTTTCATTGTTAAAAGTATTTTTTTTATCCAGCTAAAATTTGATCCTCTGAAATTTCCACCCATTTTTCCTAAGTCTGTTCTCAAGGATAAAACCCAAAATTTATCCCTTTTCCATCTGATGACCTTTCAGATTCTGGAAATTAGATATCATGTCCCCACTAAATCTTCTTTCCAAATTAGCCACCCTTAGTTCTTTTGACCATTCCTCATATAACATGAATTCAAAAATCTTCACCATCCTGGAAGTCACCTTAATCAATAAAATAAACCAACAAACCACCATGTATTAAGCACCTACTATGTACAAGGCACTATGCTAGGTTCTGAGAGTACAATTTAAAAAGTGAGACAAGTCCTGCCTTCAAGGGATTTAAATTCTATAAAGTTGTTGTTTGTCCTATGTTCTCAAAAATGACCAATGATATCAGTAAGGTGATGGCTTGACTTGCAAGTAAGTGAATTGAATTCAAGTGAGGCAGAGCTGTGTTTGAAGCTTCTCCTGAGATATCTGAGTCCAGCAACAAGATACAGATCAGGACTATTGAGGGGATATGTATTAAAGGACAAGTCAGTACAAAAGAAATACAAAATGAATGAGGATTGGCACTAACAAGCACTTACTGATTGGTTGGCAAAGAAAATCAAAATAATATCACTGTTATTTAGCAAAAAGTGTTTAATAGATGCTTTTTGACTGCCTGATGATTGAGACAATCAGGAAGGACCTTTTCAAAGAGGTGTCACTTAAAGTGCCAGCACCCTTTTCCAAGGCTGACTGAGGTTGTCCAAGAGTAGGAGTCCCTAGTTAATTATCATTATCTCCTCCCAGATCTAGGAATCTCATTTCCTGATTTTAATTTGTTCTGGTATTGGGTGTTTAAGGGAGGTTGGGATCCCAAGATTGGTAGCTAACAGAACTATTGTTTTTTTTGTTGTTTTTGTTTTTTTTGTTTTTTTCTTGGGCATTCAGGATGGAGAGCAGTGCCCTGGCAGAGAAAGTCCTAAAATTTGTGAAACAGAGCCTCACTTCTTACCCTTTTGATTTCCAAGGGGCCAGGATCATCACTGGCCAGGAAGAAGGTGCCTATGGCTGGATTACCATTAACTACTTGTTAGGCAAATTCAACCAGGTAATATCGATCCTTTAGGATGTGTGGGAGTGGCTGCCTGGATGCCAGCACAGTTTGTGTCCAGGGAAGTATATCTGCCAGTGTCACAAGCAGCTCCAGTTCCACGGCTAAGAATGTGTGATTATATTGGCATCCTTGGCCCCCAGCTGATGCCCGCACACAGTAAATACTACATAAATGCTCATTGATAGATAGTTATACTATGGGTCTGAAATTTCAGAGTGAAACCAAAAACTAGAGCATGAATGGGGAACTGGAGATATTTGCCCATTGCTCTTCGAGTGATTGTATCACATGTTAGCCTTTACCACAGTGATCTTCTGTTGCTTCCCAGGGGTGTATCAGGGACTTAGGGCGCTCAAAGGTGAGGCTAGTAGAAGGTGCTAGTGAACTGCAAAGGCATCATGTAAGGGGCTTGGCAAAGAACTCTTTGTCTGAGGATTAGCCTAGCCAGGTTCAGGGGGGGTTATCACCAAGAAAGGATGAAGTTTTTGGATTTATGGAACCTCCGTAACATCTCTCCAAGACCTTCTACTGAGGCACAAAGAGGTTGCTATCTGTTTCAGTGATGGAAGAACCCCCATTAAAGAAGCCATGGATCCAATGTAACACTGATCTAATGGGAGAATTCTGTGGAATAGAAAATCTTTGGACTTCTGTCCCAAAATGTTTCCCTGAATGCCCTCTTTTGTGACCATTTATTTTAGCATGGATGCCATCCCTCTTCCCAGGCTTTGCCTAGCCTCGCTCCTGGCCTCCTGCTCCTTTTCTATCTGTGCTGAATCTAGGAAGGGATATGTCACAGGGCATGGTGGTAGGTGCAGAGACATCCACTCCTACCTACAATAGCCTCAAAAACTTTGTCTCTTTTAGACGAGCAGCTGGCTCAGACTTCTACCCGGAAGAGAAGGGCCACAGGAAACTTCTGGGGCCTTGGACCTTGGAGGAGCCTCCACACAAATAACTTTTGTGCCCCAAGATGAGCAGATTGAATCCCAAGGCAACTCCTTGCATTTCCGTCTCTATGGCAAAAGCTACGATGTGTATACACACAGCTTCCTGTGTTATGGGAAGGATCAAGCTCTCCGGCTAAAACTGGTCAGCAACATTCAGGCAAGTCTAACTGATTCCAGACCCTGCCTCCCCCACATCTGCAGGCATGACCTCACATCCTGTTTTCTCTTCCTCTCACATTATTGTGACTGAAGTGGGGCTCAGCAGTAGCCCCCCTCTGCTCCCAAAGAAACACTTTTTGGCAGATTATCTGATGAAATTTGGTGGACCCTAATTCTGACAGTTGTTTATTCCTGTATTCTCTCCTTTTAAACCTCCCACATTCAACGCATTTCTTTAGCATATCAAAGTTTTAGAGCTAGTAAGGGATCATGGGAATTATTCACTCTATCCTCCTCATTTTACAACTGAAGACATTAAGACCCAAAGATATGAAGTAGGAGGCAGCTTGATGGCTCTAAGGGTAGAGCACTGGGCCTGGAGTCAGGAAGTCCTGAATTCAAATCTTAAGTTCATATCTGGTCTTCCTAACTGTGTGATCCTGGGCAACTCACTTAAGCCTATTTGCCTCACTTTCCTCATCTGTAAAATAATCTGGAGTAGAAATGACAAACCACCCCAGTGGTTTGGTGCATGGGGTCCCAAAGAGTAGATCACTGAATGATGAACAATACCAATGTGAAGTGATTTCCCTGTGGACACAAAAGAGGTAAATGGCCACGCCAGCATTCAAACTGAGGTCGGTCCATTTCAAATTCTAGTGTCCCACCTCTCACAAAATATTTCCAGACAAACTTTTCAAACCCTTAGGCAGGAAGCTAATTTTCAAGCCATTATGCAGGAAACTACTACTTACTCAGATAGGACTGGCTTGGCAAGAGGAGATAAGAAGGAAAAGTTGATATGAGTTTTTGTCATCTTTTTTTTTAATCTTCATTTCATACATGTAGCAGAAAGAAGACTGTTATAAAAAGCCTATTAATGAGAAATATTTTAGTCAAAGCCATAAAAATTCCATATCCAAATGCTTTTTGTTTTTAAAGCCACAAGAAGTTAGATCTGCTTAGCAATCTCCCGATCATCTCTCTCCTTTTCACAACAAAGAAATTCTGGTTCCTGCATCCCTATCCTCAACCTCTTTTTTCCAGACCTTGACCTGATTCTTCATATTTACCTTTATAGCTATATTTATTTCCATCAAACGTACCCCAGCTCCTCCAAGCTTTAGCATGATAAGATGATCATTTTGGAGTTGTGGAAAAGACTTTAAGTGCTACTAACTTCTACAGATCAGGAAGTGAAGTATGAGGATGTTAGGGAGGTAACATACATAATAAGGAGGCAGTTAGGTGTCTCATTTGACAGAGTACTGAGTTCACATGTGGTCTCAGACACTTAGGAGCTATTTGAGTAAGTCATCCTATTTGTCTCAGTTTCCTTATCTATAAAATGAGCTAGAGAAAGAAGTGGCAAACTACTCCAGTATCTTTTGTCAAGAAAATCCCAAATGGGGTCATGAAGAATCAGGCACAACTGAAATGATTGCAACAATAGAAAAAAGTAGCAAAGAGTACAGCTGGGTTTTAAACCCAGGTTCAGACTCTAAAAGTCAGATTCTTTCCCTTGTACAATGGGGTAAAAGCTTGGGAGTTTTAACTGAAACTCTATCATCAACTTTGGCCCTTAAAGTCATTTAGGTAAAGCTTGTTTTACTGGGATCATCCTAACCTGGTTGTCTAGATAGCCCAATTATGTATTTAGGATTTATGACAAACTCCAGATCATACTGTTGATGTATTATACAACTTCTAAGAGAAAATTTGTCTTCATCTTTGACACTATTCATATGCCTTTTTTGATACCTCTCTTATGCTCTAATTTTCAAAAATGTTTTATTATTGTTTAAAAAAAAACAGTTTACCAACCTTTTTGAGTACCATCCCTGTTGGACTTTTAAAGCTCCTTAAACTCAAATAGAACTCTCTCTTATGACAAAGGAGAATGGTTAAGCAAAACAAAGTGACATTAATAAGGGCTAATAGCATATACCTCGTTCCACAACTGTAGACCACCTCTCCCAAGACAAATATACCTCAGCATTAGCTCTCAAAGTAATTGTTGATTAATGCATTGATCTGAGTCACCAGTGTCTTTGGGATTTTTTTTAATTTACATTATCGTAGTTATTGTATATTATTCCCTATTCTTCTTTCTTTGCTCTTCATCAGTTCATATTCTTCCCAAGTTTCTCTGAATTCATTGTTATTATTTAGTCACTCAGTCATGTCCTAATCTTTTCATGACCCTATAGACCATAGCACACTAATACTGTCCATGGGGTTTTCTTGGCAAAGATAGAGGGATTTATTTGCTTTGAAGGCCAAAAGAGTTTAAATTACTTGCCCAGCTAGTAAGTGCTGAGATAAGATTTGAATTCAGGTTTTTTGATTCCAGGCCCAGTGCTCTATCTAGTAAGAATTTTTCATAGTCATTATTTAATATAACACAATAATATTTTGTTACATTCATACACTGTAATTTGTTCAGCCATTCCTATTTGATGGGCACCTCCCTTATTTCTAGTTTCTAGTATTGTTCTAGTCCTGTGATTTCACTGGTGTGGAGAGAAGTGCCAATGAAGAAACTCCTTCTACCAAAGCAGAGCTGTGATTAATTGATTCCATAGTCCCAGCTGCTCATGGCTCTAAGAATTTTTCTTAAGGCTTAAAACCTTATGGTCTTTGAATAGGTCTTCCCAACACTTTGACTAGTTTTCCTATGCTGTGCTTTTATTCTTTTATTTTCTTATTGCTACAGAAAATAAAAAAGGCTGGAACGGGTTAGCATTCTTACATGTTTATGTTTCATTTTTGTATTCTGGTTATTTGTGTGCATGAAATATCTCCCCTACTCGATTATAAAGTCCTTTAAGGCAGAAACTCTTATCTTTGGATCCCAGAAGCACTACAGTGTTCACATTAATAACCTATTAAGCACTTATGTTTGAATGGATAAATGAACGTATTATACCAGTGAATGTATTATATCAATGAATGAATGTATTATGCCAATTCTGTTTAGTCTGAGTATAAGGAGCAGGGAGGGCATTAATAACAGTCCTAAGTCCTGATCCTACAAAAATAAACCTAACTTGTGTTGTGAGATCATGTTCTGGCTTTTTCCCTTCCCATGGCCTTGTAGGTCATGGGTTTCCGTATTTTCTCATGTAGGATGCAAAGGATGGACTCCTAAGGGATCCATGTTTCCACCCCGGCTATAAAAAGGATGTGAACATAAGTGAGTTCTTCAACACACCCTGCATCACAAAGGATGAGGAATCATTTCCATTTCAGAAACTTCAAATACATGGTACTGGAAACTATAGTGTGTGCCTGCAGAGCATTCACAAGATCTTCAACACCACCTACTGTCCTTACTCAAAGTGTTCTTTCAATGGGGTTTTCCTCCCATCCTTACAAGGAAATTTTGGGGTAAGTAGAGGAAATGATTTGCCATTCCAGATCTCGGTTTTTAAGGAGGTGGAAATGAATGCCATGACCAAATGCTTTTTCTGAGGGGAGATACCTGGGCGATCACAGACTTTGAAAGTCCCAAGACTTTCTTTCAGTTCAAACATGGGCAGATTTGATCATGGTCTGGGTTAAGGCTGATTTCCTAATATAATTAGTAACTCTCATTTCAGAGATTTGTAGTCCTTTAGGCTGAAAGTCTCTTCCTTATCAAGGATAAGCAGTTGATTGACATACAAACTTGGTGATAGCTATGTTTACTGATCATTCTTAGTGGTAGTAATGGGAAGCCAGAACTGGCTGCTGCAGTAGTTTTGATGGGATAACATCAAGGGAGCAAGAAAGCAGCAACCCTTGAGTTCATACCCTTTCGTATTCATCCAGGAAACTGCAGCCAGGCAAGAAATCAGCATTTTTTAAAGTTCTATGATAAATGACAAATGATAAAAATATAAATATAAGCAAAAAGACGTTCCTTGCATTCTAGGACCTTGTATTCTAAAGGAGGAAGATGGTACATAAATAGGAGCTAAAAGGGTGGGGGACAGGAAGGGAAGAAATTACTTGCCAGGAGAGGAAATGAAGGTTTATGAATAAAATTTAAAAGAAAGACTGAGAAGAAGGGATTGGCATTATTCTCTCATGCTACCTTTTTTTCCTTAGGATTAGGATGTAACTGCAGGCAATCAATTTTGGTTGATAGGAGTTCTTGGCTCTATTAAATTACCCTAAAGGAAGAGGAGAAAGGAAGCACTTCTGCCCAACTTTCAAATAAAATATTACAATGATAAAATATATCCCAGAAACAGTAGAGTCTCTCACTTGTTTTGCATTCTCTTTAGGGTTTCCTTTCCAAGGTTTTATGCTGTTTCCCCATGTTTCTGTAGTGACATTTTCAAGAAAAAAAAATCATCCAATCGATTAGTTGGAACGTGTTTTTTTTTTTCTTTTTTAACCATACTATACCAAATAAAAAAGTGTAAGGTTAGTCTCACATTACTCTACTTGGCCTGACACATGTTCACATGGATCAGGACTCCAGAGATGTTTTCCTTTTCTTGTGCTTGGTTTCTCCCCAGATCTAATGTCAGGTTCATTTTTCTGAGATCACTGTAAAACCCAGACCTCGAGTTGGTGCTTAGATCCCTCTCTTCATCATTCAAATACCATCTTGGCTAAAAAAATAAGCTTATTACTTTGAATCAAACCCTATCTTTTCTGAGAATAAACCACTGAAGGCTCTAAAAACATTTTCTTTCCCCCATTCCCAAAATTTCTCAAAATAGCTATAATTTTCTTCACAACTATCCTCTTCCTAACCCCCATCCCAAAATGATTAGCCTAGGTTCCATTTTCTCATCCTGTTCTCCTTCCTTGTAGAAGTATCTTTTCCTTGCATTTTGGCACTAACATTAGAATAATCATTAACATCTCCAAAGTCCAATTACTTTCAAATTATTTCAAGCCCCACCAGCCTAAGATTTCTCAACCACATGTGATTTTACAATCCCAGATTTTAAAAAAAAATTATTTTTTTTGCCACAATTGTATTCAAGACTTATGACCTCATTTTCCAGATGTAAATAAAGTCTCAAAGGCTGTCACTGTTCCTGTCATTTTGATTAACTTGTTCTCTCTGGCTGCTGGACTGAATCCCACTTTATAGGCAAATTAGAAACATCTCAAGGAGGGAAGGAATAAATGATTGTGCATCTGCAGGGATGAGATAATGAGATAATTTTTAAATTATTTTAATGACATCTGTGAATACTATGTTAACACAACTAGGAAAGCTGAATTGACCAGAACATTTTTTTTTTTACTAGAACATTGTGGGAAGGAACAAATCCAAAAATCAAATTCAAAAACTTCTTAAAGGGATTTATTAGAATGATGAAAAGTGCTCCCTAAGGAAATTGGGGAAACCACTATTGTTTAGACTATGCAATATGAAACAAGGCAGATTTCTAAAGAATAAACCCAAAGGGAACACTTATGCAGGCTCTAGATTAGGAAGAAAGATATTAGATATCTCATCCACTTTGGGGGATTCTGGATTTTAGGCATGGTTTCAAAATAGCAGAGTGAGAAAAAAGAACTTATTTCTAGAAAACTAGGGCAGAAGTGGAGAAGAAGGAAAAGAAAGGAGGGAGGAGAGGGAAGCCACCCACAGATCCAGAATGGGTGAGTGGGGAAAATCTATATAGATGAGTAAATATATATACCGTATCCCAAGGAATATGATTCTGAATCTATAGTTCTAAAATTTTAGATTTTAGTGATTTGGTGGAACAGGTATTATTTTGAACTGGAATCTTTTTAGGACCACAAAATTCCTTTTAAGCAAGTTGGGATGATCACCCATAAGTTCTGTGTTTGTTCTCTGAACTCCAGAAACCTGGCAACCACTTCATCCAAGAATGATCAGACTCTGAGATTTTTCCAAGAATGATCATTCTCTGAGAAGAGTTGTTTATATTACTTAAACTCATTCAAGGATGATTAGTACCAGAAAGCCAATTTAAGTCATAGAAAGAAATATGCCCAATAAACAGGTAGTCCTGTCAGCAGTTAAGTTGATTCTCTTGCTGGCAGGGAATCGCATGTGGATTTCACTAAGAATGTTTCTTAGTCAGTAAGGAATCACAAGTGTGAAAGCTTAGATAGAAAGATATTATAGATTAGTGGAAAATGTTAACAAAGACTTGACTTCCAATCCATCTCTGTCACTGATTAATGATCCAGGGCAAGTCCTAATCTTAACTTGGTAAAATCTATAAAATGAGGAAAATAATATTGTATTACTTACTCTCCACCTCTTTTTTTTTCTCCTCCAGACTCCATGAGGATCTCCAGTCTTCTGTTTGCATTTGTCATTATATTTAATTTCCAACATATTTTCACAATGGGTTATAATCTTTTGTGTGGCAGTTAATTATCAAGAATCATATTAGGATTATGGATGCCTTTAGGAAGGCATCTTCATTTACTTCTAGGGCACTGTTTCCTAAATTGTACTTTAAGCAATTTGAATAGAAGTTTGATGAGAATTTTGGCTTCAGTATTATTTCTCCTTTGAAATGTTAAATGGAATTATGTGTGTGCTAAAAAAAAAAAAAATATTCCTTTGTAATCCTTCAATATGGCCATTGGCTTAATTATTTCTATTTTGTTCTGAAATCTCCCCAAATCTCCTTTATCTTATAGGATTCCTTCAGAAATCCCAGACTTGCCTGTATATCTTCTGTCAAAACATTTCAAGCTCTCCAAGGTTCAGTGGTCCAATTGGAGATACCTTAATTCATAGTTTTCAATTAAATCAGCCAACTTATTCCTCAGTTGAGGGTCTTTTTCTTACCATGTATAAAGAAATTACTAATAGTAATATCTAACATTTATATAGCACTTTAATGCTTATAAATCACTTTACAAATATTATTTTTTTTAACCTCACAACTACAGGAGCTAGATACTACTATTATCTCCATTTTACAAAAGAGGAAATGGTGGTAGATAGAAGTTAAGTGAATTGCCCAGGATCATCAAGCTAGTAAATGTCCAAGGCTGGATTTCATCTCAGGTCCTCTTGACTCCAACTTCAACTCTCCATTTAGTATATCTCTACTATAGGCAATAAAGCATTTGTAGTTACTTAAGATTCGGTCCCATCTGTGAATTTGTTTTTTACTCAATATCAGTAATAATAATAGTAATTATAGTAATAATGTAGTAATGATAGTAATTGCTGAACCAGACAGTTTCTTAGGGGCCAATTAAACATCATACAATTGTCCTAGCCCCTCTTGTTAGCTCTCTTTTAGCTCAGTCTTTGTACTTGTGACCAGGGGCCTAATATAGAGCTCTGCATACAGTAGGAACCAATGTATTCCTTCAAAGCACAGTTTAGGAACCACCTACTGAAGATGACTTTTCCTTATTCTCCCTATCCTGGCCCCCAATTATTTTCACTTTTTCTCTTAAAATTATTTTGTATTTACTTATTTACACACACATATATATAATTATACTCAGTAATTACTAAATTTTATATATATATATATGTATATATATAAAATTATACTTAGTAATTACTAAATTTTATATATATATATATAATTATACTCAGTAATTACTACATATAGCTTACAAAGAAAGGGTTATTTCATTATATTTTGCCTCTTAGATTCTGGGATCTTAGGAGACTTGTAGCTTTCTGCTCACTAAATAAAGTCTTTAGGATTTCTAGCCAGTAGGAGATTTTTTTTTTTAAATCCTATTCACTAAGCCTTCAGTTTTTTTGTCTTAGGGAGACACTGCTCTTTTCAGGAAGACAGGAAATAAGACTTGGTGCCCTGTGACCTTCTCAATTTTGGATTGGGCATTCATTGTATCCGAGCCTCCTAGGCGTGAGAATTTTCTTCTTTGCTGGGCATGTTAGACTATGTTAATCCTCTCCCTCTCTCTCTCTCTCTCTCTCTCTCTCTCTCTCTCTCTCTCTCTCTCTCTCTCTCTCTCTCAGGCCTTTTCTGCTTTTTACTTTGTGATGGACTTCCTGAACTTGACAGATTCCTCTCTGGAAATGGTGATCACCAAAATGCAAACCTTCTGCTCCCAACCCTGGAATGAAGTAAGTGAGATATTTCTGTATCATGGTAAAATTTGAAAAGCAAATACATATTATGTCATTTGATCTTCACAACAACCTATGAGATGGTACAAACACCATTATTTTCATTTTACAGATGAGGAAACTGAGGCAGGTTAAGTAACTTGTCCAGGGTTTTACAGCTAATAATAATGATTTTATAGATGATTTAGGCAATCAAGTGACCATTTCATAGTCACAAGAAATTGGAGCTAGAAGGGATCTTTGGCATCCTTTAGTCCAAACAATAGCCAAATAGTTGCTGATTTTTATATTTTTAATACAATTAAACTTTACTTAAAAATACAAGAAAGCTGGAACTAGAATCCGCATTCCTTCCCCTTCTTCCATGTCCCCCAATACTTCAAGAACTAGCTTGTCTAGATACTTGTATCACACATAGCCTGATCTCATAGTTCATATGAAGAAAAAAGACTTGGAGCCTACCCTTGAGAGATTACAAAAGAAACCACATCCATAAGGACCAAAGTAACTGTTGCAGGTATTAAGGGAAATTCTGTATTATACCAAAAGTAGATTATATTTTAATTGTCCTGAGAGCTAAGCTAACCCGCTAGGAGCTAGGCATAGGGCTTTTGTTCTTTCATGACACAACAGTTTATGGCTTTCACCTTTTCTATTAAGGATATCTGTGGAATTTAGACTTAAGCCTTCACCTTATATCAGGATTCCCATATCCTTTGATTTTAAGCGAATGTTCCTATAAAACCTATGCAAAATGAGGGGAAATTAATTCCAGGGTTTACTATCCATATGCATGTAATAAGCCAAATAATTTCAGTAGGATAATTTATTTGCCAACTATCCCTTGTATCTATTTAACAAGCTTCTTGTACCCCATGAGCTATATCTACTGCAGTTTGGGAGCCCCTACTCTAGAGATAGAACTAGATTATTTGGGAAAATGGAAAAAAGTATAGATTATAAAGCCTGTTAAAAATAAAAATATTTCAAATAGATAAATTTTTTAAAATAAAATTAAAAAAAACAAAAAAAATGAAAAGAAAAACATTTTATTTTTAAACTATTTCCCTTACTAGACTTTGTACTCGAGCTGCCAAAATTTGGTAAAATTGAATTTGAGTTTTAGCTGCTTTGATATCACATTGAACCGGGACAGGATTCTCATTGCTGGAAATTCCAGCTCCCTGTCCTTCTGGAGAGTGAATAATAATGAGCCCACAAACACTCAATATAACCAGCTGTCAACTCTACACATATTAATTATCTATGCCTTTGTTTTTTCTTACTCTTGATGGCTTCCTTTTTTTTTTTTTTTTGGCCATTCCCATGCCTAACAAATTCCTTTTTTATTAATAATAGTAGATAAAGGAAATCAAAGAGGAGTAAATCAAATTTTATTTTGCTAATTTTTAACACCTTTGGTTAAAAAATAATTGGTGAAAGAAGAGGTTAAAAAATGAGTCTCCATTTTTGGTTGACATCATTGATTCATTCTTTCTTTTGTCCCATACAATCTAGTATGCAGTAAGGTGAGGCAATAATTTTAGACTCCACAGAGAGGGGTTCTAAATAGATAGATCCAAGGTATGTATTCTTGCATGAATGAACAAATAATAGTCTCACTTCTCACTGAGATAAGACCATTATATTTAGAGGGGAAACATTTAGACATCATTTAGCAGTTTTTAACTTGGAATCCCAGTCATCAAAGGTAGATTTCAAGATCATTGTGAATTTGGATGGAAAAAAAATTATTTCATTATAATTGATTTTCTTTTGTAGTCCTTGTATTTATTTTACATATTTAAAAGCATTATTCTGAGGAAGGAGTCCATAAATTTCACAGACTGACAAAAGGGGTGCATGGTACAAAAATGATTACAAATCCTTGAGAGCTCAGTTTCTTAAACTGTGATTCATGACCCCATATGGGGTCTAACTGAATGTAGGGGAGATGAAATTATGATTTATCATCAGCAAATGTTTGATTTATATGCTTACTTTATATACCTATAGATCCAGGATCACATCAAAGTTTCCCTGGTGAAAAGGGGTCATGAGTGGAAAAAGTTTAAGAAATCCTGTACTAGATCAACCTTTATATCTCAGCCTTCTGATCTTCTCAAAGCTGGGCTTGAAGATGTTCACCCTGGCTTCATTTGAAGACTGCAATCCCAACTACTTTACCCTTGATCAGCACCAAAATGGGAAACAAGGTCTCTTGAAAAGTGTCAATTGCAGATAAATAAAGTTTAAATTTTCCTTTTTTTTTTTCTTTCAAAGGTGAAAGCAGAATTTCCTGCCATCAAAGAGAAGTACCTCAGTGAATACTGCTTCTCTGGAACCTATATACTTGCCCTCCTACAACGAGGCTATGGATTTACTGAACACAATTGGAAACATATCAATTTTATGGGCAAGGTAACTCCTTGTGAACATATGGGGAGAGAGAGATTGGATGGAAAGTGTATAATCAGGTTCCCAGAGGCATGAAAGTAGATGCCTTTCTTAGGTATTATCCTCATAGGGCTTTGGCCCATTTTATTTAACTGCTTTTTTTGTCTATTTGATTGTGTCATGTGTTTTTTTTTTTAATCTAAGCAAAGCAGGAATGTTGGATAAATCTTCCTGAGTTTTCCCTCTCACAATCTATCTGTATTGCAGACTGAGCAAGATCAATCAGTCAATGAACATTAAGCACTATGTGCTAGGCAATATAGTAAGGATGTAAAACATTTGGGATATAAAAAGGCAAAATATAGTAGCAACCCTCAAAGAAGTTACAATCTAATTGGATAAGAAAAATAATAAGCATTTATTAAGTTCTTATGACCATATGCCAGGTAACCAAAACTTTACAAATATTATTTCATTTGATCCTCACAACAATATTGGGGGATAGTTAATATAATTATCTTCAATTTATAGTTGAGGAAACTGAGGCAGAAAGCATTAAGTGATTTGCCCATAGTCAAACATGTGTTTAAGGCTAGATTAGATTCTGGGTCCAGTGTTCTGTACACTATGGCATCACCTAGCTGCTGCCTTCCTTTGTCAGATGCTTTATGGTTCTATAAAGCACTTTCAAAATTATGATCACATTTGGAGTTTATAGTAAACCAATGAAGGAGGTAAGGAACATATTTTCATTTTATAGGCTAGAAAACTGAAACTCAATCAGCTTGGTAGCATTAGGACTTAAAACGGGATCTTATGTTTTTAAAGGCCTTCACAATCTGGCTCCAACCTACTTTTCAAGTTTTTTGTACCAACCACTCTTTCATGGACATTCCAGCCAGTTTTGCTGCTTTATTGTTCCCTGCACAAGAGAGTCCATCTCTGCCTCTGTGCCTTTATATCCTCCATGCCTTGAACGTACTCCTTTATCCCCTCCATCTTTTAGAATTTTTTTTACTATTCATTTGATAAGTTGTGTTCAACTCTTTGTGATCCTATGAATCATAGCAAGCCAGGACCTTCTAGTCTCCACTATTTCCCAAAGTCTGTCCAAGCTCACGTTCACATTTCCATGACATCTTTCCATCTCATCTCCCTTTGTCTTCAATCTTTCCTAACATCAGAGTCTTTTGTAATGGTCTCACCTTTTTATTGTGTGGCCAAAGTATTTAAGTATTTAAGCTTTGTCTTCATTTGACCTTCTACTGCCTGAATAGCCTGAATTAATTTCTTTCCATATTGGTTGATTTGATCTCCTTTCTGTTCAAGGGACTCTCAAGAGTCTTCTCCAGCTTCTTTCAAAACTCAGCTAAAGCACCCCTTCCAAAAGAAGCTTATGATCCTCTTTAAGTTGCCAGTGTCCTTTTAATCTACAATGTTTTTATTTTTCTGTGTCCATGTTACTCCCTAATGAAATTTAAGCTCCTTGAGGATAGGATGAATTCGACTTGTCTTTGTATCTTTGATCCAACACATAGTAGAAAGAACTTAATAAGAATTTTTTTCAATGAATTATCACAATGTCTTTCTAAAATATTACTTTCCAAAATAGCCAATGCAGTCATTCATAGAAAAGTACAACTTTTAAAAGGCAAATACATTACACAAGACAAAAATTAAAGCCAAATCACCAGTACTGGAAAGAAATTCTTTCCTTGAGACTCTTAGTTGTGGTTGCTTTGTTGTTATTGTTTTGGTGGGAGATGAAGAAAAAAGGAAAACTATTTAAATAAATATTTACTTTAAGGGGTAAAAATGAATAGTCATTTCACAGGAATATTAAAGATTTAATGGCTGACTTACAGAGGGTTTGATAGCTCTGTTACTTCTAGGTACACTGTATGGATCTAAAATCTCCAAACATATGGGGGAAAGTTTTTTGTTTTTTCACAGAGACACATATCCTTTTTTCCTCTAGATTTTGTCCTAATTCTAATCATATTCCTATCACAGTCTTTATCCTCAGATACAGTGTATCACCCCATTCCCATTTGTTATTCTAACACCCCCAGAATGAAGCTGAGTATATCAACAGACTATAGACTAGTTGTCCAAGGGTTGGCAAGTGTTAATCTAATTTACATTAGGTGATCACAGGTAAATGTTCATGGTTCATGAGGGGCCTGTTACCCAACAGGCATTTAAGCCCTTATTAGGTACCAGACACTGTGCTAAGTGCCAGAGATACGAACAAAAGTAGAAAGATATCCCCTGCCCTACAGGAGCATACATTTTAATGAAGAAGGCCAACATAAAAGGAAGCTGGACAATTAGAGGTTGGGTATTGAAGTCCAACTTCAGTAGTGAAATAAGGATGTGTTATTGCAGGGGTCAGGCGCAGAGAATTCATTACGTGCTCTTCAAAATTTTTTGACCAGAGAGACAAATATACCTCCAATGCTTATAGACTTGATACAAAATACACTTTTTGATATTCCTGTTTCTTTTCTAACAAGTACAATCTTGATGCAGATGATTAAGTCTGGATCTTGGCTATTTTGACAGAAATGTAAATAGTTGAGATACACATCAGAGTAAAATTATCATACCAATGTCCTCAAGTACTTTCTCCCAAATGCCTTTAGTGTCCAAAGTGAGCTGCTTTTCCTGTCCTAAGTTCAAAGATAGGTCTTTGATCCATTATGTGGCTGTTTGTATTTTGCTTCAGTTGCCAGGTTTCTTATCAATATATTAATAAGTATGTCTCTGCTATTGTACATAGAAAAGGGAAGTTGGTGAGCTAAGCTACCTGGAATAGATTCAGTTGGGGACATGTGGAATATAGGGGACATGGTAGAAAAAATCTAGAGCAGGTTGAAGATTTCTCTTTCATGGCTAGAGGCCATGCCCCCCAAACTAAGAATATAAGTTGGGGATTTGATCTCCATTCTCCTGAGAGACTAATGAGAAATTCTGTATTCTGAATTGCTGCTCAGACTCACTGGGGTCATTAAGTCTTAATTCCTACTTTCTGACCCTTTATTAACTAATTTACTTGCTTTAAATCAGTGTAAGACAGTTGAGAGTATAAAATTCATAAGCTTAGAAAATATTATTGTAACCATGTTTCTTCTGATCCATCTCTCCCTCAGGGCCCCTTGCTACATATAATAGTTACTTACTAAATGCTTGTTAAATGGACGAATGAATGATTTCTGGATAATGTAAATGTGGATAAGGTTGGGGAATGATCAGTACAGGAGATTAGCGGTGGATTTCTTTTTTTAAAATCAAACCTTGAATAACAAAATTTCCATCTTGCCCAACCTCCCCCTACCCCTCCTCCATTTCTGCCTACAGATCGGTGAAAGCGATGCTGGATGGACTTTGGGTTACATGCTGAACTTGACCAACATGATTCCGGCAGAGCAGCCTTTGTATCCGCCTTTCTCCTATTCGACCTACGTCTTCCTCATGGTCCTCTTCTCGCTGGTCCTGGCAGCTGTGTTTCTCATCGGCTGGCTTATCTTTCGGAAGCCTTCGTGCCTTCAGAAAGGAGCGGTATAGCGAGTCTGGCGGGGATCCGCCGGGTAGAGTATGAACAAACACTTGGGGAGGACCTTTCTCCCCTGGCAATCTGCTGCGCTCCTTCGCGGGGGCCATCTTTACAGCACAAAGCTTTCCTTGACTTCTGCTGCACAGTTTTTCTTAGGAGGGTGTTTTCTTGGAGGGTGTCTTGCCTTTGTGGCACAAGTCCTTGTGATTCCTTCTTTTTTCCTTCTTTCTCCTGTTTTTTGGGTCACAAGAATTCACCATTTTTCAGAACTTTGCTTTATTGGGTTGCATTCCTTTGGAAGAGAAACGACGACAAAGCACCAGCCGTAGCCTGTGGGATGCATGGGAAGGATGAAAGGGCTGCACGGCGCCTCTTCTCAGGCTGTTGGAGTTCCTTAGGATTTCCCTCCATTCTCCAGCCTCCCATTTATGAAGGGTAAATGGCGCCTCCTATGATCTGTGGGAAAAGTCTTCCCACTGGGCCATTATTGGCCAAGGCCAAAGAGGATCCCAAGTCATCCTCCTCATTGGATGCAAGCTCCCGGGGGCAGCCCTGTTGTTGCCTGCGCAGATTTTATTTTTAGAGCTGCTAAACATACAGACGTAGCAGTCCTAGGGCCCCCATCCCAGTGGATATGTCTATGTCAGGAGTAAATATATCATTTCAACTCAGGGTTGGGAATAGCATCTCTTACTGCTGTGTCAGGCCTTAACATGGGGACAGTCATACCAGCTTTGGAAGAAAGTGGAGAAATCCACGTCAGCTGTAGAGCAGAGATTCTCCCATCTTTCATCTCAGGACCCTTTCACACCCTTAAAAATTGAGAACCATGGGGGTGGTTCTCAATTTTTGATCGTGTGGGTTAATCTGCTGATGTTTGCCACATTAGAAATTAAAGTGTCAGTATTATTATAGTTTTGACCTCCAAAATTCCCAGACTCCTGGGGGTCCCTGGACCACACTTTGAAAACTGCTGCTATAGAGCAACAGGCTATTAGGTTGTCATGACAGTCTGTATAAGGTTAATTGACATGCTTCAAGAAACAATGATGCAGCCCTTGCCTTGGGACCCATTTTCTTCTGTAGGAGTTGAGTGTGATCTTGCTAATTCTGGTAGGGTGGGAGAAGGGAAGAGGGTAAAGAATCCCCGTGTCACTTACCTCCATGAACTATTATAAGTATTGCCTTATAGGCAAGAGTGATGGTGCATGATTTTGACTTTGTTCCAAGATCTCTGACCATTTCTTCAGTGGGCTCATCTTGAGTGGGTGTCTCTTTTCCCTAAGAACAGCAGATCTTTTCAATATGTCCAAATGTGAGGAATAAACCACTTTCTAGTGTATAATCATCCTCAGCTGAACCAATTTGATCTCAAACAGGAATCAGATGCCAAATCTAGATATTTTAATTCTCTTTTAGGATAAAACAATCAATCATTGATGAGAATTCCCCTCATTCCTGTTTGCCTTCTTCCCCAAGTCTTCTGAGCAAAAACTAGTCTTCCAGGAATACTAAATTCAAGGATGAAAAACAGACAAATATTCACTCTAAGCCTGTGAGACATAATTTAAACCTTAGGCAGCTCCATTTGCATAATAGCACAGATAGTATATGATGTTAATAGTTTCCTAGGAGTAGCTCTTCAATAATAATAACAATTCACCATGTTTAGATCATGCTTTATCATAGAGTACTGCATTATCTTATCTGAGCTCTATAACAACTTTGCACAAGATTATTTGCCTCCATTTTACAGATGAGAAAATTAAAATTTAAAGAGTTTAAATGCATCAAGGTCACACAACTAACCTGTGGCAAAAATGAGATTCAAATTCAGGCCTTCTGACTTCAGGTCTAATGCTCTTTTGCTCTATCCCACCCATTTTACATGGCAATATCACATCTGCCATCTCTGAACAGTATTTGATAATGATGCGAGAAAAAATTGAGAGGCTAAATAAACACTTCTTAGCATCTCACCTTTCAGTATCTTACCCAACTCATTGCATTCCAAAGTCAATTTCTTACAATAGTGAACTTCATTATACTGCTTGGTCACCCAGAAATTCAAGGGACAAGCTACTTGTCTCCACAAATCTCAGAAAAAAAATGATGGATGGAAATAGATCAAATTTCTGCTCAGTCCAAAAACTCAGCTAGAATCAGGTTAACATTCAGGGACAGGTGAAGGTAGATAAATATTTTGATATTACTTTTAATTGCAATTCTTTCTAGAGCTATAGCTCAAGAGAATGTGCTGATTTGGTAATCTCATTTTGTAAGACAGGAAAGAGTGTATGAGTGTATGAGTGGTTTTTTCCCCCTATTGGATCACAAAAGAAAATTCATGTAATCTATCTATATATATGACCAAAAAAACCATATAGCTAGTGGAGGGCATTTTTTTCTTCAGAGAAATAGAAATTAACTCAACTGATATGCTTTTACTATTAAAAATAGAACACACAGAAGTTTGTTAATAGAATAATTTTTGTCTTTTTAAATAGTATTTCATTTTTCCAAATATATGCAAAGATAGTTTTCAACATTCACCTTTGCAAAATCTTGTGTTCCAAATTTTTTTCCCTTTCCCCCCCTTCTCCCACCCCAAGGCAGCAAGCAATCTGATAGAGGTTAAACATGTACAATTCTTTTAAACATATTTCCATATTCAACATGATGCATAAGAAAAATCAGATCAAAAGGAAAACAAAAACATGAGAAAGAACAAAAACAACCAAATAAACAACAAAAAAAGATGAAAACTACAGTTAATAAATAATTTTAAGTAGATATCATTTTCATATTGGTGTTTATGAGAAAGCTAGGTCTAGGGTAAGGAATGACAAGGTTAAGAGCCATTCAGAGCAAGAAAAAAAAAAGAGATAGAATAAAACATCTAGGGCAGAGAGAAAACATATCTTTCCCCCCACTTCCCCAATGGTGGGAGATATTTAAAACCATATTTTATTTTTGCCACAACAAGTATTGTGATATAGCTTACATTTGACATTTATTGCATTTGAAATTTGAAGTAATTTTTAACAAGGATTCTAATATTTCATTTAAGAGTTTTTGTTCAATTTTCAGATTTTGCTGCTTTTTAAGTGAGAACGAGTATCAGTTATTTGGTATTAATAGCTGAATAGTCTGATGATCTCAGGAATATATGGGTGTATATACATATGCATACATACAAAAACATTTAAAATATATGGATATTAGTAATCAATAATTAGTAATCAGGACAATTAAATTATAAATAAAATTAAATTGATGAATAATTATTCAATTCAGTAACATATATTAAGCCCCTGATGTTTAAAGCACTGTGTTAGGCACTGGGGGAGAAAAGAGAGAACAGACAAAAAAGACTAAAAAAATTAGTCTGCAACTTCCAAGTATTTCTATTCTACTAGAGACAGAACATAAGGTAAGAAAGTGGAAGGAAAATGCAGTCTTTTTCGAGCAATATACATAAAATAATGAAATCACAGCCTATTAAATGTCACTCTCAGCTAAGTTAAAGATATAGTTTGTTATATCTGAATTCCAAAAGATGCTACATTAGAAATGAGTCTTCAACCTTTGAACCTCAATTGTCATTAGCACTGAAATATGACAGTAACTCAGTGTTAGCTGTGAAATTGCTTATGCCAGTTAATCCCATTAATAAGTCCAATTTAGTCGTATGTTCTAATTAAAGATTGCCTCTCTTGCTTAGGGCCATTTTCTCCCGGAAGGATCTCTTCATAGGCTTAGTCAGGGTATCTCCCTGTAGCTTATATGGTCTCATGTTTAAAACTGACAAAATTTCTTAAAGACTCATATATTTTCTTTCTCCTTTATGCATGCAGTGCCCTGTGTAATACAAAAAAAAAAAAAAATTTCAATTTAACAAAGATACAATAAAATTTAACAAAGATGGTTTTGTCATATGCATAAATATTTTTTTAATAATAGGATAAGGGTGGCCAGAAGACATTTTATTTTTGCAAATTTATTATAGGCTGGATCCAAGTACATAGACTATGGGCCTTCCTTGTAAAATCAACATGAACCTCTAAGTTGGGTGACATCATTGACTTGGTCTCATGGATTTTCTCTGAAACAAGGATGAAAAGAGCTGATTCACCTTAGGTTTCCCTGAGTGGTGCTGGACCTTCAATCAACACATAATTTTTAGAGGTGCTGGCAGGGGAGAACCATATTTAGAAGCTTTGCAGAGGTCCTTTTATTAAATAAACCTGATGGTAGTTAGAGTGGATGTGAACATGATGTAGGCTTTCAGACTGTGTGTGTGTGTGTGTGTGTGTGTGTGTGTGTGTGTGTGTGCACTTGTGCATGGTCTGGTAGTATTTAATGGCATAATAATGGCATTACTGATGGAAGCAAACAAGTGGGCTCCATATTTTTCTGTTGCAAAGAGACCCCCTGCATAAAACAATATCTGAAAAGTGCTTTTTTTAATGTTCTGAAATAAAGTTTACTGAGAAGCTAAGGCACCTCTCTTCCCTTCTATGACTTGAGATGACAGAAGGGAAAAAGAGCACGAAATGGGAAAATGTGGGGAAAGAAGGGAAGGAAGGGAAAGAAGGAGGAGGAGTGGAGAGGATGGAAAGAATTTGTAGAGCTAGGCAGGAACAGAGAATATTGGCAACCATGCAGATGCTTAACTATTCAGGAAGTCTTGTTAGAGGAAAGAGTCATGCTAAGAGAACTGTATGTAAGAAAATTGCCTAAAAATTTAACCCCTCACCAGGGGAACCCTTGGTTATTTTTCCAAAAAAAAAAGCACTGAAAATTTATGGGACAGAATAGGCCTTTTAAAAGTGTCATGGTTCTTCCCTCTATCTAAACTCTCTCCAAAAAACTAACTGTCAATCTTTTCAAACGTCATTTGCCTTTTTATTGTCCTTATAGTAGAAGCTATAGTAATTCCCAACTGCATCAAATGTAAATTCTCAGTGACATTAAAGATTCCCAAGAGTAGTTTATTGGATTTTTTTTATAACATCCATTCTAGTTCATAAGGTGCTTGACATATGATAGGATTTAATAAATATATTTGAATGAATGAATACTCTCTTCAGTAGCTGACATCTGAAAAGTGATCCTAGTCTTTGCTTAGGAGACAAGAGTTCAAATATGAACACAGAGCATCCAATTATCCTTTGATTGATGAAAAAGCTTAAGGAGGACAGGGACCATTGGAGCAGAACAAAATAGGGACATGATTGTGTAAACTGTATAACGACTTCTGTTTGAAAATAATGGGGAAAAACACTAGTCTCTTTAATGTGGAGAAGATATTTTAAGTTATTTTAATATAAAAATGCAATCATGATGTTGTGCAACACTAAAAATGGTAAGGAATATTAGGCCCGAGTTAAATGAATGAATTTCTAGTCACTTTGCCTATAACTTCCAACCACTATCAGTAGGTGAACAATGATGTCCTGTTATGTAATTTATATTTCACGTATTGAATTTTGGAGAAGAAAGGAATCTTAGAAATTATTTAGTTCAACTGGCTTATTTGATAGATGAGAAAATGTAGATCCATTAGAGTTAAATGGCTTGACCTAAGTCACTCATCCAACTAAGTACACAGTTGGGACTATAATCAATGTTTCTTAACTCCCGAGGCTTTTTTTTAGGTGATTAAAATAAAGTTATGTGATCCACCTTGAGTGCTTTTTCTACAAAAATATAATTTTATGTTAAGAATTTATTATTTTCTTTTGAATACTGGAATCCATAGTATTCCAGCTACATCAGAAGTAAATAAAAAAATATAAATCCCTAAATACAAATGAGCAATTCTTGCTAATAGTCAACTGTCTTAAGTTTTTTACCCCCTACCTCTAGGCTTCACCAACACTTTTTAATACTTTTATTCTAATTTTGAAATAATTATCTCTTTAACATCCCCTATAGGAACACTAATTGCTCAATTTTTTTTTTTTATCACTTTGCCTGCCCTTTTATGCTTTGCCTTTGCCACATATGTCTGGACTATTATTTTAAAAAAACATAAACTTCACTATATACTAGACTCCCACAACCTAGGTGAATTATCCTTCCATTTAATAACATGACTTTTAATACTATTTATTTAATACTGTTAATGATATAAATGATAACTTTTCTATACCACTATGAAATCTGAAAACAACTTTATATATAATCTTTTCTTCTCTATGTTAAGAATCATCCAGGAAAACAACATATATGAAATCAGCCAATTTCCCTACAGGAATCAAGTTTATAGAAAGAAAATTTTTCCTAATTGTGTTTTCATAAATTAGTAGATTTCATGACAAGAAGTCAAAAAAACTATGACATTAGCTTCCTGATGATGGGGTGTGGACATTCTAATGGCCCAGGAGCACTGGGTTTTATTTTGCTTTCTGTGTCTCAATTCAAAGCAATGACCCAATCCTAATATGTCACTTGGTAATTACTGTTATAACATTTTCTATTACCTAAGACTTAGAAGGGTAAAGTGGATAAGTGGCAGTCAAGACAAAAAATCCAGGTCCCCAAACATTTAGTTCATTGATCTTTCCAATATGTTATCCTTGGAGCTATTGGTAAGGAAAAATTCTACTACAGAAATGATGCCCTAAAACTCAACTATACTACTAATTAACCATATTTTGTTTTGTTTTTGTTTGGTTTTCTCTCATCTTTGACTCTCACAATTCCTAGACCAAGGATGTAAATGAAAACTTGAGTCACAAACTATGGTTTCAAAAGGCCATTAATTGAATAGAATCACCAAAATTACAAAATTTCAAAGTTGGAAAGAATCATGTGGTTCAATTTGCACCTGAATAGGAATCCCCTTTAATAAGTGGACCCATCCATCATCCTCTGCTTGAAGAACCTCAGGGATGAGGAATCCCCGATATAGTTCTTTTTACTGTTGTTGGAATGGATGGAGGAAGAGGGAGGAGAAATAATCGAAATCTGCATTTTTGTCACTTCCATTTGCTGCTTGGAGTCCTGCCTTTTGGAGTCAAGAACAAATATAATTCTTTTTTCTTATGCTGTATCATGTGTAATTTTGTTTTTCTCCCAGACAGTTGTTAAATATTTGTCAACATATTCCGACTCTGAGGTCATGAGTTTGGGAAATTTGGTGGATGGTAATATCTTTGGAAAGAGTAGGGAGATTTTAGGGATGGGTGAGTTCTGGGAAAAGAATGATACATTGAGTTTGAGATATAACAAACATAAGACAAAACCCAGGAAGTCCAAAGATGTTGAAGAGAAAGTTGGCAGTGCAGGACAGGATATTAGAAGTTTTTGATCTGGAGAACAGAGGAGAGGATACCAGCCCTTGAGACATCCCTGGATAAAGTACAGAGACAGATGCTAACCCAAACAAGAAGGCTGAAGAAGAGTAATGAGAAGTAGAAGTATCATAGAGCCAAGGGAGGAGAAAAAATGTGGGAGTAGTGAGTGTCAGATGCTGGAGAGAGGTCAAGAAAGGTGAAAATTGAGGGGGAAATCCTTATTTGATTAAAAAGTTATGAGACTGTTGGGAACTGGAGAGATTAGACAGAAATGAGTCTGTGGTTAAAAAGCTAATTAGTAAGCAAGGAAATGGAAACAATAAAATAGATAATTCATTTTTATGAGTTTCATAGTGAAAGGGAAGGGAGATAAATAGTAAAGATACTAAAATTCAAGCAAAGAATTTTTTTTTAAAGAATTGTGGAGACCTAAGGGCAAGTAGGGGAGGAGCCAACAAAAGGGAGATTGAACAAAGGGAAAAATCTCTGTCCTGAATTCAAAGTTGCCCAGTACATATGAAACATCTTATCCCTTTATCCTATTGCTATTTACATCCTATAAATCTCCAACCATCTGATCCTCAATGTGGGTCAAGACAGCAAAGGGAGAAAAGAGGCCAGACTTGTGGTTTTGGATTGGGAGAACGAGAATAGAAGAAATTAATGGTAAAGTTGAATTGGTTGTGGTTCAATGAGACAAGAGGAGGTAGATGCTATTATCCCTGTTTTATAGATAAGCAAAGTGAGGAAGAGCTAATAAGTATCTGAGGGTAGATTTGAACTCACATATTCTTGATTTCCCTCCCATTTTTTTTCCAATTATATGTAAACAGTTTTCAACATTCACTTTTTTTCCCTTTTTTAAAATTAATTTTATAATTATAACTTTTTTTCACAGCACATATGCATAGGTAATTTTTTACAACATTATCCCTTGTACTCCCTTCTGTTCCGAATTTTCCCCTCCTTCCCTCCACCCCCTCCCCTAGATGGCAGGCAGTCCCATATATGCTAAATATGTTATAGTATATCCTAGATACAATATATGTGTGCAGAAATGAATTTCTTTCAACATTCACTTTTATAAGATTTTGAGTTCTAAATTTTTTTCCTCTCCCTCTAAGATAGCAAACAATCTGAGGGTATACACATATGGTCATATTAAACATATTTCCATATTAGTCATGTGAAAGAAAAATCAGAACAAAAAGGAAAAAACATGAGAAAAAAATTTTAAATGGAAATAGTATGCTTCAATCTGCATTCAGCCTCCGTGGTTCTTTCTCTGGATGGGGATGTCATTTTCCATCCAGTCTTTTTGAGTTGTTTTGCCTCATTCCATTGCTGAGAAGAGGTAAGTCTATCATAGTTGATCAAACAATATTGCTGTCATTGTGCACAATGTTCTAGAACTCAGGTATTCTCCAGAGATGTAACCTATGCCAAGTTACTAGCTCTGCAGATGCATCAAAGATGAGATACTAAGCAGATAGCTGGGAACAGATTTCAACATTTTCTAGTGCAAATGAGTGTTTGGATCTGATCTCATTTGAGACAATCCTCATTACCACCTTCCCTTTCCTAATCTGCTGCTGCTTCGAATTAGCTTTTTGGCAACAAACAAGCAGAGGTAGGGGAACACAGAGAGACCCACTTCTGGAGGACGTCATCTCAAGGCTGCTGCTACAAAAATTTAGATATAGAAAGACTAGCTTTTCAAGATAAATATATAGACTATTTCTATAAACCCATGCCAAATTCTTTCTAAAGCATACAAGATTGCTAGTTGTCTTGTATATATGTAGATAGGTAATTATTTCAATTTAATACATTTTTTTCTTCCCTGTAACTAACCCATTTTGCCAAATAAACCATTTCTTTATAATATCTTAGTAAATAATTCTATTTTAACCCAAATCTATACAGCAAAAGTATAAGTATATAAACATTCTGAGATTGAGTTTCAAAGTAGTATATACAACTAAAATATAATCTCACTAAATCAAATCAATTTCCAGAAAACACAGTTTTTCATGTTATCCACATAAACAAGATGCAGAAATATGAGTCAGATAACAGTAGTTAGGGTAAGGAACATTTTTTAAAGCACCTACTACATGTCATGTATTATTCTAAGTATTTTACAAATATCTCATTTGATCCTCACAACAACCAAAGGTAGGTGCTGTTGTTATTACCATTTAACATGGGGAGGGATGGGGAGGATACAAGCAGATAAAAATTAAATGGCGCTGCCCAGGGTCACACAACTGGTAAATGTACAGGTTGGATTTGAACTCATATTTTACTGACTCCAGACTTAGCATTCCAAATATTGCATCATCTAACTGCCATACTATAGTACTGTAGTATATTCTATATCTATTTAGATGAAAATTGCAGGGGGGGGGGAAATTTGTGAAAACCACAAATGACATGCAAAGACCATATGACTTTGTGGTAACAACAGAAAAAATGTTAGCATTTGACAACAGAAATAGTTTAGAAACTCAAAAATGGCTAAAATATACATATAGCATTGTATTATATCAACATTTTATCTTTTAATATCATATATACTTTTTTCAAAACTAAGTAAAAAATTAAAGTTTGAGAAAAGAATGTGAAAACCAGCAGACAATACACAAAGGCTAGAAATGTAAAGATATATTTAACAGTTTAATAACTCAAAATGCATAAAATATATGTATTGCTATGCAGAATGCTACTTTTCAGTACATATTTTACTATGATAGCGACAATTTTTTTTCTTAAAATTAATTTTGTAGTAAAAGAACCATGTTTCTACAGACAAATTTATGGCAATTTCTCCTGTGATATTTTGTGATGATCTTGTAGTAATCTTTGCATCTTGATTTTTCTTATCTTGTGTTGTTTAGCCTGTGATCAAATACTTGACCCAAATTTTACAATGAAGTACTGTAATTTCCTCATAAAAGAAAAAATGAAAAAAAAAAAAATCAGACTTCTTCTCTGGTACAAAGGGAATGTCAGAAACTTTTATGTGGATTTTCTAGGTCAGGGAAGTACCATGCCCCTAACCCTTGGTATGTGAAAATAACTGCATTTCTTTTTTTTTTTTTCTTTTCTTTTTTTCTTTCCTATTGTTTAATGTAGTGCCTTGCACAAAGTAGGGTTTGAAAAAAATGCTTGCTTGGTAATTTCAATACTATAAATTTTATTAGTAGGAAATTTCATTTTATAAGTTTTACAACCAGAAACAATTCCACAAGCATTTACAAGTAAAAACACAATCTTAACAAATTAAACCAGTCTCCAGTTTAAAAATAAGTAACTTTTGCACTTCATATTTTCAGCTTTTGTATTTCATATCTTCAGCTTTTTTTTTTTCCCTACATAGGTATTTACAAACACCCATACAAGGTTGAGATAATTAAATGTATACCAAGAGAAGCTATTTTGACAATAATAGAAGTTCTCTATTTCCATGAAATGCAAAGATTTCTCTTTTATCCTTCTATAAATTCTGGTCCATTAACAAGGTAAAAGAGACAAATACAAATTAAACAATCTCATAGAAAATGAAAATGAACACAATAAGCCATTCAGTTCCAGCTGCAAAAACTGTTCTCCTTTTTCCTTTTCTAGTCTAAAATATAAAAGCTAACTGTAATTGTAATCAGTCATTAAGACAAGTAATTTCTCACACTATTTCACATTTTGTGGCTTTTGCCTGTACAAAAGTCACTGGAAATAGTTTTGGGGCCATAAATGAAGATAATGACTAACATTTATTTACAGCATTACGGTTTGCAAAACTAATGAAGATTATCTCACTTATCCTCATAATAATCCTACGAGCTAGTTGCTATTATTATTCCTATTTTACAGTTCAAAAATCAGAGGCAGGCAGAAGTTAAATGACTTGTTCATTATCACACAGCTACTGTCTTGGGCTAAATTTGAACTTAAGGTTTTCCTGACTCCAAGTCTGGGACTCCATCTACTATACCACCTAGATGCTTACAAATAACTAATTAACAAATTCCTTTGGAGTTAATATGAGAAAAGAAAAGAAAATATTTGTAGTAAAGGCAAGTGAAACGAAAAAAAGTTTCTAATCATCTGGTAGTGGATGGTCTTGAAAAGATTTCTGTCTAAATTCAGTGGTCCCATGTACAAAATCAAAGTTGTTCAATGCTATCTATTGTTGTGAATTATAAAATGGGTGTTTGGAATAAGGCCTTTCCTCATTACCACTGCAGAAATTAAAATTCTGTAACTATTTTCTTTTTAAACTTTTGATGAGACTGATAATCTCATTCAAAGGTAATGTACTTTTTCTATTAACAAAATTAAACCTTTTTCCTAGAAACCATTGTTGGAATGATGCTCATATAAAAATGTTTGTTTGTGTTCTGTTTTTTTTTTCCATAACTGGTATTATACATCTTCCAAATGCATTTATTATGAGGATAGGACCCATTTGGCTTGAGTCTCTACTAAGCTATAAGAAAATCAAACCCTTTCAATAAGTGGTTCTGAAAAAGCCGTGGGTACTAATGGGAGTTGTAGAAAGGTCTCCATTTTGACCTCTGTCCCAATTTCTTTCATTAGAAGCTACTTATAAGTTTGATGGTCATAAAAAAGATCTTATGTTCTGCCCATGATAATCATGAACCAAATCAAAATCATGTCTAGGATTCTTCATTATATGACCAGATACCATGAAAGGACCAAATCCTTTACTATAAAAATCCATCACATCTGGCAACTCACTGTACCACTGGTGGTAGCAAAAAATACAGACTTGGAAGTGTGCCCCTTTTTCACAAAATTCCAATTTCTCAGATGATTCCTTGAAAATTATCATGACATTGGAGGGTTATGAAAAAAATCTTTTGCTTTGCCCATTGTTGATAAACTCAATATCTTTTATCTATGAATTATTATAAGGGTGATGATCAAAAGATCTTATTTTTTTCCCAAACCTATGAAAAAAAAAAGATTTATTGATTTTGCTAAAGAAATTGGGGGTTTTAAGTGCCCAGGGTCCCATAGCTAGGAAGTGTTAAGTATCTGAGGCCAGATTTGAACTCATTTCCTCCTGATTTCAGGGCTGATGTTCTATCCACTAGGCTACCTTGCTGTCCTAAAAGTTAATATTCTTAGCAGTACATTTGAGTTTGGATAATAAATATGAAACTAAGGCTTTCTCTACAGACTTAATCCTATTTTCACAACTTAATAGAATATAAAATCACTTTGTCATAATCTAAAATGGAAAATTATAGAGGGCTGGAATTCTGAAAAGGCATTTTTGAATCTAAAACAGCAAGGGTTCTATAAACATATGGTGATGTGATGGCTTTCCTGATGATTGGTGCTTGCTGAATATGTTGTGATGAGGTAATCAGAGTCAAGGAGTGGAGGACTGGGGGAGAATTAGACTCTTTCAGCCACAGCACACTGAAAAGAGAGGACTTCAAGTTCCAGACTCCAGAGTCCAGGATCCATCTTTGATGGATCTGCAGCTTGCCTGCCTCCTTCACTTCTTCTTCTAAAGACCAAGGACTTTGACTGATCCTGACTCTGACTGATTCTGAGGCCCTCCACAGAGCTAGCCCAGACATTATAGAAAACTATGACTATAAACACAGACCTGCCTTATTTTTTCTCTCTCCACTTTTTTGCCCCCTCATTTCATGAATTTCTACCTAGCAACTTATGCCAGTATACAAGTTTTTAACCAATGTCTTTGTTATAAGGACAATGAGTTCATTCACATGCTACTTTAGCTTACAAAGAATTTTCTTTAAAGCATTGAGACAATACAAATTTGTCCCTTCCCACCCACATGGGAATAAATCTTCCGTAAAATATGAGCAAGAGCTGACATACAGGCTAATGGCCTGGACTGGATACAAGGATGGCAGTAGCCCATCCCTATCAAAAAAAAAAAAATGCTACATTCATTTTAGGATTTAAGGGAGAAAGAATCAACACATTTATTTAGGCTAAGGCCATGCCCTCTCCTTCCTCCTATCTCCATAGCATTTTCTAGGCAAAAATTCAAATCTATCTAAACTGTTTCATAATTATTCTAGTCACTAATTTTAATACATACAATTCCATTAAGTAATCAAATACATTGTCTTTTAAAAACTAAGTATACTAAAAAAAATACAGAAAAAGAAAAATATTAACATTAACAGCAAAATGCCCATTGATCAAAATGCTGCATTGTATAATGGAAAAAGCAGTGGCCAGGGAATCAGAAAACCTGAGCCACAGCTTTCCTGGAAAAGTCACTTAAGACTTTCTATCCTCAGGTTCTTCGCCTGTGAAAGTGTTATCTCATGTGCTTTCAGAGACTGGTTTTGGTTTTGCCTAATCCAATCTCACCCATTCTCTCCTCAGCTTCCACCAATAATGCTCTTAAGTAGAATCTGTTTTTCTGCACCGGGTGCAATAATGGATTGCATTGGACTGGGCCTAGCCTAATTAGCTGGTGATACCTTATCAAAATGAAACTGAAGGCCTCTTCTATAAGATATGCATATCTTCTATAGGGTCATGTTTTGAAATGAAGATAAATCAATGGAATGAATAAGGAGGACAGACAAGGAATGGATAGAGGGAGCAGTATAAAAATGATGAAACCAACATTCTCATCCCATCACCAAATGAGAACCTAAGTTTGTTTACATTACTGTTGAGATATCTTTCTGCCTCTTGAGGTAGGGGTGGGCAAAAGGGCAGAGGACTAGGACTCCTGATGGGGAGACTGGGAACCCTAAGACCACTGGAAATGCTTCTGCATAAATCTGGGCTAGATTGTTCTTGCCTTAGCTGAATAGTACCCAATGAGTATAAGAAAAATTCACCTAACAATCCAAGAGATTATAGCTCCTATCTCTAAGGGGAGTGATGAAGCAATTACATATCTAGAAGATATTCCATTTGAGTAGGAATAAGGAAATCACCTCAGATATAACCCTGTGGGAGAGGAAGGTACTGCTAAGGAATGACTGAAATGGCCTACAAGGCTAACAGGGGGAGAATCATTTAGGGAGAAACAATGAACATTTTTTCTTCTAAATCCATTGATTAGGAATTCTGCATTTTGAGTTGGAAAGATGCTCTCAATTTGACATCATCTTGGAAAAGGGTCACAGGCAAGTTTAAGAGTCAATCTGGAAGCTAAAATGATGGTATGAAACACAACCAAGTTACCTAGCCAACTGATGTCCAGATGTCCAGATAGTTCCTCAGTCTGGTTAAACTGTTTTCAGGCTGTGGAGAAGACCAAATAAAAAGGTGAATGGCTATAAAAGAAGTTGAACTTGGTTTTTTAAAATATTTTTGACTGTATTTCAGTATAAATGGCTTCAGTTCTATGCATTTTGTGTAATCCATTTTGCTATTTTATTCAGAGAAGGGCTCCAAAGGTTTCACAAGACTTCCCAGGGAAGCCCTGACACACTCAAAAAGAATTAAAGCCCTTGACCTGGAAGAAGGCCTGTAGAAGATTGGGCCAATTGACTGTGGAGTATTGGGCACAAGAATATCTCCAGATGAGGTTGTTTTTTTTTGTTTTGTTTTTTTTCTTTTCCTGCTGTAGGGGCCATCCACACAATTTGTGCTTGGGAAAGAAGCACTGATATTTGTGAAAGTAAGGATCCATTTAAATACTCAAGCTCCTTCTAGGTAGATTGTCCCATTCACTGTTTTTGTTTTCCTGACACTTAGTACAATGCCTACTATAGTGAGCACTTAAAAAATTTTGTAGATTCAGAACATACTTTATTATCTTTAATGAGTTTAAATCATTAAATCCAGATTATGACACCCTAGGAGAAAAAATTGGTGGAGGTAGACCACTGTCTATTAATTTTGAAAGACTATGAGTAAGGGGAGAAGAATTTGAAAAGAGCAGGTCTCTCTGTCTCTCAAGGGATGAAATAAAGATTGCAAATAAAATAGTAGTAAACTTGATCGTGATTTCTAGCAAAATTCTAAATGTGCATTAGTAAAAGGGAAGCCATTGAACATATACAAAAGGAAGCAGTATTAATTAAAAAGCCATAATGGCTTCAATTTATGTAAGCTGACTCAAATTTATTTCCTTTTTTTGGATAGTTTCTAAATTGTGCTATAGGGAAGTATTCTAGATATAATTTAGCAAAACATATGAAAAAGTCATTCTATCTTTGTGGGCAAGATGGGGAGATATGGGCTAGACCAATAGAGTAAGTTAGATTTAGAAGTGGCTAAATGATCAAATCCAAGGAGAAGTCTTTAATAATTCAATCTCATCTTGGAGAAGTATCTCCATCAGACAGAACACTCAGAAGTCTAGCCTTGATTATATGTTCTTTTAATGTCATTATTCAGTGACTTGAATAAAAACAGAGATAGCATATTTACCAAATTTGCAGATGACACAAAGCTAGGAGGGATAGCTAACATATCAGGGGACAAAGTAGGATCTCCAACAATATTGGGAGATTAAAACATTGGGCTGAAAGTAATGACATAAAATTTAATTTAAAAAATTTAATTTCACAGGAACTGGTTTAACTATCTAGTGTCAAATTAAGATCCCTGTCAAATATAACCTTTAAACATTGTGGAATGCAAAATTCTTAACCTTTCAAAGGCTGAGGCAGCTTTTAAATGAGTTTTATTGTTATGTAAAAATAACTTTGATAATTGAGATTCCAGGAGCTGACTGCCTATAGACTATTATAAATGTGGTTGAGAATGATAGTTGAGAAGTCAGGACAAAAGATGATGTTTTAGGAATTTTCCCTGTAGAGGTGGTGGGTGAAGATATAATGAAATGAGTCTCTGAGAAAGTGAGTATATAAGGAGAGTACTGTGCTTGAAATAAAGGGAGACAGAAACTGAGAGAGGAGGCATTAGAAATATATAACAAAGATATGAGTCAAACTTTACAAAGGAACCAAAGGTCCTTGGAAATTCAGCTAGGTGGTCCTCAAGAGATCAGTTTTCAATGGATGGTGGCAATCACTTTAAGATTTAAGAAGAAAATGAGAAGCAAGTAGGTATAAGCTCCATATTCTGGAAGTTCAATATGAAAGGAGAGAAAAAGGGCAATAGTTACAAGGAGATAAGAATTTTTTTTCCAAGGATGTAACTTGGTGCTTGACTCTGGATCCTAATAATCTTGCCCATGAAACAACAACATCAACAACAACAACAAAAACCACAGTATTGGCAGGAGAGAGATAAGAACTAAATAAGGATATATTAGAGGATCATTGTTTTCAATCCTCAACCTTCTTGAAGAGGGATAGGGAACAAACATTCCAGCACCTATATGTGCCAGGGAGCTATATGAATGAGAGATTTACAAATTTATCTCATCTGATCCTTGCCACAACCCTGTCTGGTAGGTATGATCACCTCCATTTGCAATGCAGAAAAACAGGTTAAATGACTTACCTGGAATACCTGAGATTGGATTTGAACTCAGGTTTTCCTGACTCAAAACCCAGCTCTCTATCCATGGATGGCACAAGTCATACAGCCTTTAACATTGTTGGTTACTTTTTTCTCTCTAGGTTTTCTTTAGGCAGTCAGCTCCTGGAATCTCAATTATCAAAGTTATTTTTACATAACAATGAAACTCATTTGAAAGCTGCCTCAGTCTTTGAAAGGTGAAGAAAACCTCCAGATACTTCTATCCATCAGACTGTTTTCCCCCCTCTTTCTCCCTTGCTGGAGATTAATTGTAGAAGTCTCCAACAACCTTGTTCTGGATGCTCTTCTCTTTTCATTATCTATCTCATTTGGGAATCTCAACCACAACCATTCTTTGAATTGTCATCTTTATGTAGTCACTTCTCAGATCTCCAAGTCCAGTCCTAATCTCTCTCTTGAGTCTCAGTCCTGCATTACCAGCTCTCTTCTGGACATCTCCAATTGGATGCACTGTAAGCATCTCAAATTCAAAATGTCCAAAACAGAATCCATTATCTTTCCCCAAAAATTCTCCCCTCTTTACAATTTTCCTATTTCTATTGAGGGTACAACTATGTGCCTAGTCACCCAGGCTCACAATCTAAGCAACATCCTTGATTCCTTAGTCTAACTTAATCCACACATCTAATCTATTGTCAAATATAGCCATTTTAATTTTCACAGCATCTTTTTATGAAGCCTCATAACCCATACCCTTACTTGGCCCTACTCACTTCTATCTTTGACTATTGCAATAGCCTCCTTTAAAAATTCTTTCTATAATAAATTTTTATTCTCTATAAATACAAATTTATCTCTTGATTTCATGTGCCTAAGTTTTCCCCTGCATCTTTCTCCCTTCCGGAAAGCTATTTTGTATAACAAATTATGTTTATGTAAAAGGAAAAGAGGATGACTACTGACTTTATTACTTAATTTTCCTTTCCTCTGTTTTAAAAACAGTATTTGTTATGAGAGGATTCTTAATTTTTTTGTGAAGTAAGAGGTGAGATGATTTTCTGAGAGTGAAGGAAGCAGGAAGAAGAATTTACAATTAAAGATAATTTTGTTGGCTTTGTAACATAAAAATATATATAATTATATATGATATATACATATATCACTTGGATGGCTCATAAAGTTGCTGTTTGGCTTATTTAATTTAGAAGTATATTTTTAACAATTATAAACTTATTTTTTATATATTTTGAATGTTTGTTGTAAATGCACCTTCAAGTTGCTGAATCTTAAGAAACTCCAAGCATCTCATAGTTTTGGACCAGTTGGTAAAAAGCAAGCAACAATTTAGAGCCAAAGAGACCAACAATGAAGTGAAATAACATTTTTGGATTTTGTGTTAATTTTTTCCACTGTTCAGAAGAGCCTTAAATCAACAAACATTTATTGAGTGGCTACTATGTACAAAAGTATTAGCATAATAAAGCAGTCATAAGTCATAAAACGTCCTAAAAGTTAAGAAGAGACCTTAATGATCAATCACCCAATCTGAGGATCATAAGATTTGCAGAAGAAAATATCTCAAAATGCATCTAAGTATTCCCTTATTTTCAAGATAAACTAATTCGGAACAAAGGAGTGCAATGGATTTGTCCATCAACACAATCAGGTAGAGTTAACAGGAAAATCCAGTCAGCATTCCAGACTCTTGGTACATGGACTCTCCCCTATCTCATGACCAAATAGTAGCTGAGGGAAATGTCCCTGTGTCCAGAAAATTCAAAGTCTCTGCCCAAGAGCTTTATTTTTCAGACTATCTCAATCTATGGTTTCTACTTCTTCTGATGTTTAATTTTGATCATATTCACAGACTTCTGGAACTCAACAGTCTACTCTGTTGCTTAATGTATTAGTTTATTTTATGACTGGCATGTTCCCAAATGTGGATTAATTTCTTTCAAACCAATGAAATAAATTATTTTAGGAGTTTGGAAGAAACAATGCAGAGCTCTTGAATATCAACACAATGAATAAACAAATAGAAAATAAAGCATTTAAGATAGAAAAGAAATGAGTCAGAATTATAAAAATTAAGTGAGAAAACAAACTTTTCTCCTAAATTACAATTTCTAAGGGTATAGAAGGTAAAAAATATACAGGAAGCAACATTTTCAAAGTCTTTGAGAAATAACAGATTTTTTTTTTAATTGAACAGATTGAAAATGATAGAAGATATGATTTGGAAGGCAAATAATATAGGGTTTACTGGAGAATGATTCAATGGGCATTTATTGTCTACTATTTCTAGGCTCTGTGCAAGGTTCTGTTGATACAAAGATCAAGAAGTATTAATTAGATATTATTACTAAGAAAAAGTACTGATATAAATATAAATAGGAAATTCTTAGTCTATTTATGTGTGTGAGTCATAGTTCCCCTCTGGCAGTCTGGATGGATCCTTTCTCAAGAAAAATGTCTTTAAATAAATTTTTTTAAAAAATATATAGGCTTACAATGGATACCACATATCTTGAAAAAGTTATTATTTTTTTAAAGTTCATAAACCTCATAAGACCTCCTGGGTCTTAAATTAGTTGGATATAGATTAAATACTTAGGGAGCAATTCTATGGTCCTTTCAGAATGGCTAGGAAGCTAGAAGCAGCTCAAAATAATTTTTTTTAAGTCTTTGGACCAATGAACAGTCCTTGGAGCAGCAGGGAGCATCTGGAGGCACTGGGATGAGCTGAAGATGTAAACTCCTATGCTGGGACTGGATGGTTTGCTAACTAATAGGAAAGAAATATTATGATTGGTTGACCGTATCCCTAAAAGGTCACTTTTTTCTTACAAAAAGCAGATAAGAAACAGCAGGGATAAAGGGAAGAGAAGATGAAGAGAGCAGCAGAGGAAAAGGTTAATATAGAGTGGGTAGGTGGCTAAGAGATTTAAAAAATAGTAATACAGCTTTGCAACTTGGGGAGAAGGTGAAGAAGAGGGAGAGATTCTAGAGTAAAAAGATGCTCGAGGATCCCTGTTAGCCAAGCAGCAGAGGTCAAGTCCCTTGGAGAAAGTCCAGGGACAAGCTAAGTGTAAACACAGCAAGCCTAGCAATAACAGCCCAGTTAATAGAGAGGTTTCCTCAGAATAACTATACGAAGGGGCTAGTACAAAATTATGATTATCTCTATTTTACTTGTAATAAAAAACCAAAATTCCCCTTTGATAACTCTTATAGTACTTGAAATTAGCAAGGAAGCAAACTTTTATCAAGCACCTATTCTATATGCCTGCTACCCCTATAGGCAGCTAGCTGGCTCAGTGGATATAGCGCTGGGACTGGACTCAGGAAAGCAGACTTCAGATCCAGTCCCAGACACTGAGCAAGTCACTTAACCCTGGTTTGCCTTAGTAGGTCTTCTTTACTTGACATATAAAGTAACTACATTTAAAAGTTGTTGAAAGTACTATTTGTGAAATAATGGCAATTAATTAAAGGAGAAAGATATTTCTAAGTTTATATTAAATGCCAGTATACATGGAAATAATCTAAATGGGACTTCTTGGAACTTTGCAAGGTTATAGAGGTTAATGCCAATGTTTACATTGAGACCACAGTAGTGTGTTGGTGCCTTTGCTATATATAAACAGCCTTTCCTTAAAAAGATTCAGGACCAGATATATCCAACAAACAGAAGATAGACACTGGGCTTTGGCAGTCATTCATGGACACGCATCTGTAGCTTTGTGGTCATTAAACAAATTTGAATATGTAATGATAATATCTAAATAACTCCTATGTTCATGTAAGTCTGAACGATTTTTACAGGCAACAATATGTTCATTTTTCTTACTGAATCAACTAAGCAGTTGACTAACAAATTTTTGAATTAGAATCATCTCTAATTCAAGTTAAGGTACATTTCATTTTAAAGAAGTTTTCATGTGCAAGATTCTTAATTTTTCAGACATTAGGTTAAGGAGTGTTTTTTTCATATCATAAAAGAATTCTTTTAAATACAAAGTTTACCTACAACATTTAGATAAATTATTAGCTAGTTCACAAAAAGTCATAGTAGAAAAGAAAGTTATTTCAAATCATAACAAAATATTCTTGAAATCATAATGTAATTCTGGCAAAATGTGATTCAGTATTGTGAATCCATTTGTTGAAATGCTAAAGGTTGTGTTATAGCTAAAAGACCAAAGTTTCTATGAATATCTTCTAAAGTATGAATTATGTGTTTAATACCTTGTTGTGAACCACCTGCCAGTGGCTACTGGAGGTCTAACTCAGACCTGTAGAATGGATCTCTTCATGTGAGAGGATGATGACACAAGGAAACTGAGAAGCAGTTGTTCTCTGACCTCTCTCCCCTTCCCTCTTGCTTCAATTTATTTTATTCTCAATCCACAAGGCCCATCTGCTTATATCTTTACTTATGTAAAGGTGGCTTTGCAACTCCTTCAAGTGTTATGAATAACAGCTGTGGAGGCTCTGGGAGAATTGACCTGTCCCTTCACCCAGGCATGGTCCTTAACAATACCTAAAATAAAGTTGTTATTCTAATGGAGTCTTCAGTTCTTTTTTCTTAACCTAACAAACACAAAAAAGGGAGAAATTTTTTTTTGTATATTAAAGATTATGAGCTATAGCCAAAGGAACTTCTGTATTTTTGTAGGCCATGTAATGAATTTTTCAGAAAAAATGAATGCTAGCCAGTAAATTTAACTTACATGCTTAATGGACCAGAGAGCATCCAGTAAATTAAATATTTTCCCCACAAAAGTGTTCTTAGAGACCTGTTATTTGCATCATCACTGTAATGTTTTCTCATAATTACAGCTTTTTGTATTCATAATAGACAAAGAAGACCCACTGATCAGCCTCTTCCAGCAATCCACTGTATTGCTTTCAAACTGCCTTTAAAAGGAGTATGTACAGTTTTATCTATTCATAATGAGAAGAATCTATGATAATGGGATTTGTATTTAAATTTCTCATGCATTTTTTAATTAAAGTTTTATGTCTCTATTAGACTTTTCTATGTCCTCTTCCTTTCTCTTCCAACACTAAATTTTGATAGCCTTAGACTAAATATATAAAAAATTTTCAGCTATCCAAAATAGAAAAATAAAATGAATTCATTTTATAAAACATATTTTTTTTGAACATTGTCTATCCTGTCAGATACAATTAATGACATATCTATTGGTCTGATATAATTCTCTCTTTGATATTAGGAAATTCATCATATTGCTGCAAATTTACCAATTTAATAATGCTTTGAATGGGCTAAAGTTACATATTACTGGCCTATGACAATCTTTTTAAAATTGGTAATTTTCAACAGACTTCAGGAAGCTATAAATAAGGAACCCTGTCAACAGAGGCAGTAATCAGTCAGTGCAGCTGCAGATAGGTAACTGGCTTACTTAAATGAATCTGCACTTAAGATAAGTAGCACCATCAGGAATATTTATTTATGAAGAATTATGAGAAGAGAAAGCAAGATTCCTTTTGTCTTACTCGTGTAAACATTTTGCTAGCGTTCTTTATCTAAGACCTTTTCTGCTTATTTCTTTTTAATTCCCTTCCCCAACCCACCCCCTTTAATATTGATTTATCTAACATGTTTGTAGTTTTCTTTCTTTTAAGACCATAGTCTTTTCCTTTTTCACTCTAGGCCTTCAATCACAAACTTAATCCAATCCAGAAATTTACACCACAAGACTTAATGCAATAAAAGCACTACATGTTGAGCTTGGATTAATTATTGACTTAACATATACCACACGATATTATGAAGTTAGGGTAAAATTTCACCTGTATTTTGTTCCCATTGGTAAAGTTTTAACAGTCTGCAATTTCATGACAAAGTTCCATTAAATCTAGTATCAGATGTAATAATAAATATAAAGTACTCTTCCTTCCTGTGTACTTTCTGAGATTAGCTCTTTTTCCCACCTAGAAATGTGGTTAATTCTTTTTCAGATGATGACGACAGAAAATGTATTGGACAAAAAGAGAAGTCTTACAGATGCAGAGTGTAACTCTAACTCACCTCCCACCTTCTTATTTTACTATTAAAATCCAAAGCAAGAAAAATAGGTCACAATGGCTTTTTAAAGTATTTCCTTCACATTGTAATTTTGGATTATGGCAAAATCCATTTTTCTATCTACCTGAAGCACTAATTCCCAGTGCTTCAAAACTATTAAATCATCTGTCAGATGGAAGCAGCAGCAGATGCATTATACCCTGTTTTACCATAACATAAAGAAAAAGAACATTAAATTTGAATGTCTTGTGATTGCAGTGATATATCTTGTCCCTTCCCCTATGAAGAAATAAAAGTAATTTCATTGCTTTCCTAGAAAAATAGAAGCTCTGCATCCTAAAAACTCAATGGCTATAATCTATTGCTTATTCCATTAGACATGGTCTCATCTGTGTCCATTAACATAATACTTTTTCTTTGATATTAAGGCTCATTAGGATGGAGAAGTAATAATCTGAAAATGACATAAGATAGCAAAAAAACTTTGAAAAAAAAAGAAGATAAGATTTGAAAGTAAATTGGCAACTAGTACAGATATAAATAAAAGTAGAGGAAACAATTCTGTAAGCTTTTGCTTTCTGCTACATAATTGATTTCTTTTATCACTAATATAAATATATATTAGTAATATAAAATGTGAGATATATTTTTATATATGTGTGTGTATTGGGGGTATGATCATTGATATAAATATATATTAGTGATGTAGAATATGAGATATATATGTATGTATGGGTATGTGTATAATGGGAAGAAGGATATATAATTATTGATATGAATCCCTGAGATTCAGACAGCCCATAGGATAACTGGTCACATGTATCCTCATATAATTGACATTAGCTTTTATTCTCCAATTCTCCAAATTCTAGCTTTTCATTCTCTGATCAAAAAATGTTTGTATCTTATTAAAGGGCAGTGGTGTGGCCCAGTAGATAGCTGATCTGGAGGCAGGAAGACTCATCTTTTGGCTTTAGATTTACTAGTTTTGTGATTCTGGACAAGTCACTTAACCCTATTTGCTTCAGTTTCTTTATCTGTCAAATGAACGGAGGAAGGAAATGGCTAGCTACTTCAGTATGTTTCTAAGAAAACCCCAAATGGGATTACAAAAGGTTGGTCCAAACAACGGTGATTTTATTAAATTGTTCTCAGGGTTTCTTTCAGTTAGTCATGTGATACTTTTCTTTCAGAAGGTTACTTCCTAACATAATCACTTTGTTTTCTCCCTGACTCTCAAATAAGTTTGTTTTGTTTTTTCCCCCCATATCTGTCCTTTCTCCCTCTGCTCTGGATTCCCTTTCTTCAAATATGCCTAGGCATCTTTATCTTGGGGGAAAAAAATAAACCTTTAATTTATCCTATTTTCCTGCCTCTTGGAAATACCATCTCATCCCCCCCCCCCCTCCTCTTTCCCCATCCTCTTCCTAGTCTGCTAATTTTAACACTTTGTTAGATTTAACCATATCATGGTTTAGTCCAGAAGACTCATGTCACTTTGACCTTTTTATCATAAATTTTTTTTCTTTTTGAATATTCTGAAATAATTTATTTTAAATCATTCTTAGGAGTCATGGAAGACAAAACAAAATATATTTTATGATTCACAACAGTTAAATGCACAATACTGAGTAAACCATAAAATAAAACAACTTCAAAGGTCTTTTCTTTGGATCACAATTTAAACCTATCAATTTGTACCCAATCACAGCTGAAAGGAATAAGTAATTATATAAAAGATTTTGCAACAAGGTGAAGGAAAGAAAAGGTCTAAGCTTGGATTCTGTTTTGTTTCACACTTGGTTTTATATATATATAACATGCATTGACTGAGAAAAGAACTGGTATACATTATATAACATCATTCTGAGCAAAAACCAACTGGATCACAAAGAGCTGAAGATGGCTGTCACAGATTTCTGGTCAATCCCTCCTTGAAACTACTTCTTCAATTCTGATTTGATTACACTGTTGTTCTGTTTTTCCAGTCATTATTTCTCTTTTCCTTTAATATGGCCATCTATGAGTATTCTCTCAAGATTTAGTCTTTGATTACCTGCTCATTCTCTTCCTCCTTTTTAATAGAGACCATTTGCCTAACCATTCAGGCAAAAGTTCTTAAGTCCTTTGATTTATCCTTTGTCTTCCTTCTCCATACCTCATTTCTTTATATTCTTTCTGATGTTAATCTATATTAGTTCCTCGGCACTCTTGTTGGATCCTCTTACTAATTCTCCACTTCAAGCCATTCTACATAATTGTAGGCTTATCTTCCTTAATTATCACTTTGATCATGTGATTTATCATTTAAAAACCTTTGGTGAGTTTCCATTTCCTAAAGTACCAAGTCTAAAAGAGAATTCCTAGATTTTAAAGTGCTCCATGATCTTTCCTTCTCTGCCTTATATTCAGCCTTATTCACTACAAACTTAATCATTCTCTACACTGAGCATGACAGTTTCCTCACAGTCCAATGTGTGTATTAGATTCATTCATACCTGATACAGTGCCTTACACACTTGATAGGTATCTGTTGAATTAGAATAATAATTCCCATTGTTCTTAGTGCTTAAATTCCCTCTCCTCTCTTTTCCCTATTCATTATAGGATATACTTTATAAAACTTTAAATCTTAAAAATATAATTTAACATTGAATGAAATATCTCTCTTCAATAGTTAATTTCCACCTACATATGCATTCTCTCCCAAATAAGAGTTAAACGTTTTGAGGGCATTTTCTCTTTTTTTGCTCCTCACAAAAGTTAGAATAGAAAACAATACTTCAATTAACACTTGATTTTGTATAAGCTACAAAATAATTATTTGAAAACCCACTGATCTCAAATCTGAATTCAGATTAGTGGGTCATTCCTCTATTTTAAAATTTTAGAATGGAGATGGCAGTGTATAGGAACCTGTTTTATGACTAACAATCATTTTGTGGTATTTTCCTTTGTTCTAGGATTTACCTAAAAGTATTCATTATAAAACACTTTACATTATTGGATTTGAAGTTCCTGATAATATAGTTCACAAAATGGGTCAGAAAGTTCCTTTGGTGTTGGATATGGGAACCACCTGCCAGTGGCTGCTGGAGGTCTAACTTAGACCTGTAGAATGGATCTTCTTCATGTGAGAGGATGATGATGATGATACAAGGAGAATGAGAGGCAGTTGCATTCTCTGATCGCTCTCTTCTTCCCTCTGTCTCCAATTTATTTCATTCCCAGTCCATAATGAACATCTGCATTAGCAAAGGCTGCTTAGCAACTCCTTCAAGTGTTATTCACAGTTGTGGAGGCTCTTGGAGAATTAACCTGCCCCCTTATTTAGGCATGGTTCTTAACACTTTGGGAAACTACAGAAAATGGTAATTAACACATATAAGAAAAAAAAGATTTTTTAACTTAACTGATAAAAATGAACTATTCTAGTAAAATTAGACATTTTAATATAGCACGAAATATTTAAGAAAGAATATTCTGAAAGGTTTCTTCTATATTGTGAAATGCTTATGTGGCCCAAGAAAACTTAATAAGTATCGAAAATTACTAGGAAATTATTTCCCCCTTACAATACCATAAAATACTGAGCCACAGTGAGTACATTTTAAATTTGATTCTGTTCGTTCATTTGCCTGTTTTTGTTTTGTTTTGTTTTAATAGAGCTTTTCAGGAATATTTTTCCTCTATTATATAAACGCCTTTCATTTTTCATGGTGAGTAGTATAGTTTTCCTTTCTGATCTCTGTTAGAGCCATTGCAATAAATGATATTTGCCAAATCATGTCACATGAAAGTCATCACAGAATTCTCATACTTGGTATATTTATTAGTGTCTTAAACCTCAGGAGCCTTACTATTTCAAAGATGATTTCTGGGAAGGTCCTGAAGCTATTTTCTCCAACTGTGGTTATAATTCCAAAGCTCAATTTCACATTCAGAATCATTCAAATCAAAAGTGAAATACATTTCAGTAGTGGAATTTAATTGAGGCTGCAAGGGTACTGCTTAAATAAAATCCTTTCCTTATTTTTCATATTCAGAACATTATGAAGAAATTTGGCTTCTTGGAACACTTGCAAATTATCATGGTCAGCCCCCTCTTTCACCACATGGTTCTCCTTGACAGCCAGAAAGGGAAGCCATGCCTTGTGCCCCTCAAAGGTTAGGCTCTTCAGAAGGGGCAGTCAGATCTCGGTCAAAGCCTCAGCAAATGTAAGCGCTTTGAATTTTTTCACACAAAAGTTTATGGGATGAGAAAATAACTAAGAAATATAGGAATGTAAATGTATCTGGCTTAAGTAAGTCACTTAAAGGCATTTTAGAGCTGCCTTCATTATTCCACACCTACTTTACTCATCTTAAAACTCTATATAAGTGATAGTTGTTGATATTGCTATTGTATCACTACTCCAGCACTTTATTCAATAATTGAGGTTCTAAAGCAAATAGAGAGGATAACAAAGTGATGTTTTGCATTCCAAAAGGCAATATTGTCATATCTATTATTATTGTTATACTTTCCCCATAATCAAATGGGGACATTATGTGGGATCCTACTATTTCCTCGTGTCTAAGACTTGAGAAAATGCCTTATTCCTAAAAGCCCTAATTTCCCAATTTACCTCTCCCTTCTGATTTGCCTTTTGGATATGAAAGCCAGAGTTCTCTATGAAAATTCGGATAGAAATTTCTTAAGTCCTGTTATTATGCCTGGGGAATCCATGCCCTTTAGATTGACAATGAGAGATCCCTCCTTCCATTCCTATCCTGATTAATATCGTTTCTGAACATCACAACTACCTCCATCTGGAGATCATCTATAATCTACAATTCTTTACAGGCCTTGGGGGTTTTTCGTTTTATATTCACAATTCTGCCATCCTCAAGATTAACAGCTTGGTCCTCTTCCAGTCAGTCCAATGTAAGAGTCAGTTTCTCCTCCTATAGCAGAAACTACTCACCCAGAAAAACTTAAAAAAGTTTTAACCTTCTCCTTACGTGTGGCAGATTTTCAAAATACATTGGGCAAGTGGAGAGGGCAGCAAATCATTGGGCCACATAAGCATTTCACAGAGAGAACCATAAAATAAAGCATTTCTATCACTATGACTATACATACAGCAGCCTTAATTTTCATCCAGAGGCACAAGTCCCATTCCAGCACATATTTTCTTTGCCAGGATTAGGTTTTCAGGCTATTTTAATGTATTAATCACTTCTGCTGAGGATTTTTCTCTCTTTTTTTATATTTTAAAAAAATATTCCTTGTTATAGAGGATGTGGCTTTTTGTGAATGGAAAGGAACGAAATTTAGACAATATAAAATCAAAAGATAGTAATAAAGCTTTTTATTTAAAAAATAATTCTATGCCCCAGTATAAGTCATTACATGTTCAATGTATTTCTAAAATGGTTTATTGATTCTCTTCATTCTAGACTCAGAAACCTTTTACTGTCTGCAAGGGATGCTGTCATTTACCAAACTACATAGTAAATATCTTACTATTTTTACACTCAATAACAACATTTCTTCTATCATATAAATCTTAGAACATATTGCCCAAGTAGATGAATCACCCCAACCATCTGGAAGACAAATACTAGATATTTGGAATATTAGATAACATATACAAATGTTATATAGTGCTTAATATAAATTAGGCAACAACCTTGGGAAATGCTATTATTATCCCCATTTTACAGGTAACAAAGTTAAATGACTTGCCCAGGGTCACACAGCCAGTACATGTCTGAGGCCAGATTTGAACTCAGATCTTCCTGATTTTGGATTCCACTCTCTATCCACTGTGCCACCTGCTTGCCCCTGCTAAGGATTTAAACTCATATTGTTGTATTCCTTACAATATAGTGTAGAGCACATAGTGAAGTGGTCATCTGTGGGAGATTTGAATTAAAAGGATACCAGATGGGGCAGCCAGATGGCGCAGTGCATAGAGCACCAGCCTTGAATTCAGGAGGACCAGAGTTCAAATCTGGTCTCAGACACTTAACACTTCCTAGCTGTGTGACCTGTGTGACCCTGGGCAAGTCGCTTAATCCCAGAAAATCAGAAAAAAAAAAAAAAAAGTACACCAGATGAAATAACTACATACAGAAAAATGTGTTTAAATTATATTTTGAAAGCTAAGAAAGAAAAATAAAATTTAGTTTGTTATTATGCTAAATTATTATGCTGACTAATAATTATTTAAATAATAATCAACATTAATAATTAATAATAAACCATTAATAATTAAAAACCAATAATAATTAAGCATTAATAATAATTAACAAATTACTGAATAATCATACATATGCAGTCAATCTTAAATTCACAATTTTATTTTATTTTAATGCATTCCATCTGTTTCTTCCTTAAACTAATATCAAAGGTTTTGATTCTGCAAAAAATTTAATATTTTATTTTATTTAAAATATTACAAAAGTTCAAAAGGAATTCCACATGCATTTAGTTTCATTTAATATAGAGAACAAGTGTTAAAATGTAGATTATTTAACATCAAAATCATTCCAAACATTTCACATGCTCATAATAAAAAAAAAATTCATGTTTCAAATAATTTTCATGAAGCCTTTCCCAATCATCCTTTCATTGATTAGCTCCATTTTATCCTGTATCACTGGTCCATACTTCCGTCTGAGAGGACTGTTATCGTTTAGCTTTCTTTGATGTATGCAGTTAACAAGTGGTCATTTAATGCTTATTGTAATGAATGTGAAATATTTTCCTCCCTGGAAAGTTTTCTGATATCGTTTTCATGAAATCAATTTCCAAATAAGTGATTTTTTAAAATTTATTTTTTGTTTAGGATAAGAGATGGCCAAAAATCTCGAAGAACTCTGGGAAACCCGGAACCCAAACTCTCGGCGACTCGCCACCTTGAAGTTACAGTTCACCGCGGAGGGCGCCAGAGAGCTGCGAGCGGGGCGGAGCATCCATCCCTACACCAGGCGTCCTCACCTGCAGCCCGCGACCTCGGGAGGAGGAGGAGGAGGAGGAGGCGGGCACGCTCCCCGCTGATACTTACTAACCGAGGAGACCGTTCTTCTGAACTTCTGCAGGAAGTGCCGGGTTCTCAATAGCACGAGAGCAAGCCTTCCCGAGTAACCTCCAGCGGACTGGCTCAGCGACACCCGCCTCTTCCCAGAAAACGGTTGATTGACTCGCGCGCTCGCAAGCGTTCCAGCACGAGACCCGAAGGCACCCGCATTACGCATGCTCCAGAGCGGGATCTGTGACGCGTTTTAGAACGCCGACACTGGACTCGTGCTAGTCGCTCACTCTGTGGGCGGTGGGGGAGGTCCCTGCGGACGTTAGAGAGCTCGGTGGGCTGGAGGCCGGGGTAAAAGGTTTTCTTTTAAAGCGCGTCTTTCTCTCAGGAAGAGAGCCGAGCCCTTCCCCAACAAGCGTTTCAGCTCTCACCTCAGGTTCTCGGTGCCCGCGAGAGAAGTCGGGCCCATCTGGGCGAATGACCTGTGGTAGGTGGGGGCCGCGAAGGCTGTTGGGAAACGTAGTCTTGGACGTTGGTGGCGCTCCAAGCTGCTCCTTAGGGAGGCTCGTGTTGGCCGGCCTTTTTAAGTACCGTTCGTATCCCGAAAATTAGTGTGTGGGGGCTACTTCTGCCCAGCTTCGAGCTCGGGGGAAGGACTGGATTTGGAGTCCGAGAGCTGGAAGGCCCCTGGGAGTCCGAGGAATCCACAGTGCTTATTTTACAGACAGGGAAACTGAGGCCCCAAGAGTAACCGGCTCAACCCCGCGTCCAGCCCCCAAGGACGGTGCAGTCCCCACAGGCCATGCCGTCTGGGCTCCATTTTTCCATTGTAACTCGGTAACTACCTGAAGTCCTAAGACATTTGATATTCCCTGGGTCACCTCACCACCTGTAAATGAATGAGATGGACCGGCTGAAGTCTTTTGGTTACACCAAATCATAGGACCGGGGATAGAGCTGAAAGGAACTTTAAAGTCTAATCCAGCCCTAACATTTCATAGATGAGGAAACTTGATAAGCAGAAATCAGGGGGGCAGCCAGGTGGCGCAGTGGATAGAGCACCAGCCCTGAAGTCAGGAGGACCCGAGTTCAAATCTGGTCTCAGACACTTACACTTCCTAGCTGTGTGACGCTGGGCAAGTCACTTAACCCCAGCCTCAGGGGGAAAAAAAATCAGGGACTTTATGGCATAAATTGTCAATATCGGAGGAGGTCTTTTGACAAACCCTGTGGATGAGAGATAGGAAAAGGGAAACTCGTTTGTGGCACAAAGATAGTAAAATAATCCCATGACGGTGCAGTGTCCCCTGTAAATGGATATACAGGCCAGAAAACCTAGATTGACCAAAAAAAAAAAAAAAAAGTTTATTATAGGGATTTAGAAGTAAAGTTGAAGGTAGAAAGACACCAGGGCCACATGGCTGGAAGGATACCATGTTTGGGAGGAAGGGCTCCTGCAAAGAGAGAGCTGCAGTCTGGTTCTTTTATACCTAAAAGGGGCTTGTGGGTGGTAGCCAAGTTCTTGGCGGGCTTTTCAGATAAGGAAGAAACTGCAGGGGGGGAGCAAGGAAACCTGAGCAGATAGTGGGGGCTGAGAAAACTCCAAAAACTCAGATCCGGTGGGGGCTGGGCCCGATATTCAAAAGGGTGCTTTCTGACCAGGATTTGTGAATCAAAGGTCAGCCATGGGGGTTGGGAAATCAGAAAAGAAATCTTAAAGGGACCTCAGTCCCCATCACTGTGATCCTTGATCCTACCTGTGTGTCCTTGGCTCGCTTCTTGACCTTTATAAAAAGAAGGGTTTGGTCTAGATATCTGAGGTCCAGGTTTTTGTGGGGGTTTTTAAGCTTTTAATTTTCAAAATATATGCATAGTTTTCAATATTCACCCCTGCAAAATCTTGTGTAACAAATTTTTTCTTCCTCCTTTCCCCCCTCCCCTAGACAGCAAGTAATCCAATATATGTTAAACATGTGCAATTCTTCTCATATTTCCACAGTTAATCATGCTGAACAAAAGTTAGGTCAAAGAGGGAAAAAAATGAGAAAACAAAAAGCAAACAACAAAAATGAAAATGCTATGTTGTGAACCACACTCAGTTCCCTCAATCCTCTCCCTGGGTGCAGATGGCTCTCTCCATCACAGGATCATTGGAACTGTCCTGAATCATGAGGTCCAAATTCTAGAGAGCCCATAAGATGCACAAATACACATACCTGCTGCAGAGAGTTCTCTGTATCAGTGAACTAACAAGTGTCAATTGAGAAATAAGCTGAGAATATACAACTGAGAAGAAAATGCTTTTCCTGAGTGGATAGTTTAAAAGATCTCTCCTGAATCATTATAAACTTCCACGGAAAGAGTTTGTCATGTTCATGTTTCAATCCAATTAGCACAGTGTTATATTTGGAGATCCTTTATATAGATAGATAACCCATTTTCTGTGTGGATTCTTCATAGGATCATCTTATTCCATGTTATGTCAACATAAAAAAGAATTTTAAAACAGGCCATGCCCCAAAGGGTTTATTTGGAGATATCTGGGGATTCATAACAGTCTCAGCATCTGTGAATTAAGGGATAATACCTGTAAATAGCATTTTTATAGTACTTTGAAGTCTGAAAAATACTTTATAAATAGTACCTCTTTTATCTTCAAAAAAGCCTGAGAAGGAAATGCTATTATCATCATCATCATTTTACAGATGAGGACCCTGAAACAGACTGTGGTTGATCAGGGTCACACAGAGTCTGGAGGATGAATTTGAATTCAGGTCTCCCTCACCAGGGCCTGCCATCTGTCTACTCTCTAATGTTGTCAGAAAAGGAGTTTGCTCCGGAAATTGAGTGGATGCCCATCATTTGGGAAATGGCTGAATAAATTATGGTATATGAATGTTAAAGAATATTATTCTATAAGAAAACTATCAGCAGGATGATTTTAGAGAGGTCTGGAGAGACAAGAACTGATGCTAAGTGAGTAGAACAGCAAGATCAGTCATACAATGATCAATTCTGATGAACTTGACCCTTTTCAACAGCAAGGTGATTCAGGCCAGTTCCAATAGAATTGTGATGGAGAGAGCCATTTGCACAAGAGAGAAGATTGTAGGGATTGAGTATGTATCACAGCATAGTATTTTCTCTTTTTGTTGTTTGCTTGCATTTTGTTTTATTTTGATCTGATTTTTCTTGTGCAGCATGAGAATTGTGGAAATATGTGTAGAAGAATTACACAGGTTTAATAAATTGAATTACTTGCTTTCTAGGGAAGGGGTGGGGAAAAGAAAGGAAAAAAAATGGAACACAAGGTTTTACAAAGGTGAATGCTGAATATTATCTATGCATATATTTTGAAAATAAGCTTTAATTTAAAAAAAGCAGTTTGCAGATGAGCTATTTTGCTGAATTCCCTTTTCATTACTAAACTCCATGATTTTATTCATGTGCTCTTTGTACAAATCATTTGACCTCTTTAGGCTAATTTTCTTTAGCTGTAAAGTGAGGAGGTTGCTCTACATAGCCAAGGTCTCTTCCGGCTTTAACCATTGAGACCCAACATGAGCAAGGATAGTCAGAGAAGGATTCTTGAAGGATGGAAAGGGCTCTGGGCTTCGCCTTTGGCATTATTCTGTTTTATATTTTATCAATTATTTGGATAAAGATATATGATTGTCCTGGAGTGAATATTTCATGTAGAAAAGTATTGGGTAATAAGTTTGAACAAATGAACTGAAGTTCTTAGTTGACAGTCAGGCTAAGCAGTTTGACCCATGCAATCTTTCAGGAAAATTAATTTAACCTTCAGGAAAAAGTTCTAGGTATGTGTTTAATATATTATTAATACCACTATCACACATTTATTAAGCATTTAATATATGCACACTATGGGGGATGAAAGACAAAAAAAAAAATAATAATCACTGCCCTACCTGAAGAATACAACATATATACACTGATAAATAATAAAGTTAGTTGAAGAAGGAAAAGGGATTTTGAATTGAAGGAGCTTGGGGAAGGAGGGAGGGCAGAGAATAGGAGACTTCTTGAAAGGTAGGGCTTAAACTGCTCTTAGAAGGAGAATAAGTACATAAAGAAGAGCTGCTGTGAAGGCACGAGACAGGAGATGATGTCATGTCCACTTGGGGCAAGAATCCAACTTGTTGGAACTGAGAGTGCATAAAAGATATGAAATAAGGCTGAAGCTAAACTATGGAAGGGCTGAAAAATCAGAGTTTGTTCTGGAGACAAGAAAAAACCATTGGAATCTTCTAAGCATTGAGCAGACTGGTGATTTTATCAAGATTATTTTGGCCACTGTGTGGAGTGTAGATTGAACTGTCCTCTAAATTAGGATGGTGGTCATCTGAGTGGAGAAGGGAAGAATAAAAGAGATGATATATTTCTAGAATATGAAAGTAAACTAATACTTCAAGGAAAATTTCCGACAAAACTGAAAACCAAACTTAAACCAAAGGTGATTTCTAGTTAACTAGAAAAATGACATTAAATTCCCTGAGCAATTAATTTTAAGTAAAATTCTAATGTAATTTTAACCTGCCAAAACTTTAAAACAAAATAACCTTAAAGAGAGTTCTCAGACAACTTAAAAATATGCACAGACTACTACTATTTAGTTATAAGCATTTTGGGAGCAATTCAGTTGTGGGATAAATAGAATTTGAGCATTTTATTTCAGCTGAGTTGAAATTAAAGATCTAGAAATTGGGGCTTTGGAATATTTTTACAACTCATTATTAGTGCAGTTATTGGTTTAGAAGCTAATAAGTCAAGCCCTAATAATATAGTAATTATTTCCACTTTTCCTATTGTAATTCAATAATTAACAATTTATTCAAATGTTGGAAGAGGGATGCTTAATTGTCCCCTCTCCTGCCCTTTCTACCATCATTGATCAAAATTGTACAAGTACAGTTTCTTGTTTTAGTACTTAGATGTATTAAATGATTAATATTAATTTGAAATTAGACAGTTCATACCTTGATGATACTCACATGATGATCAGCTGAGTCAAATTATTTTACATAATAATCTGTGATCTTATATGTGTGTGATGTTATAGAATTAATGGATCATTGTGTGTTGTTACAGAATTAATGGATCATTATCAGAAAACAGAGGACATATCAGATGACATAATTAAGGAAAGTAAAGTTTTAAAATTAATTTCAAAATCAATGTCATGTTTTGAGCAGAAGTGAACCAAAATCTGGACTTAATGCTCATGTTATTCAAAGTATATTTAATTGTGATTTTAACAACAAAAACCTTTTGCAAATAGAAAATCATCAGTTCTGAAAATTTATTCACTTTTCAAACAACCAACTGGTATTTGTTGAATATTTGCTGAAAGTTAGCCATTTGAACAGTTTTAAAAAATAGTTATTGACGGTCATCCAACCACCAGACTAGAATTTACCTTCTCATTTTGGCGTCCAAGGGATAAAGCATGCTAAACAATATTTCTCTTATAATTGAACTGAATTAGAAAGTTTGAGAACAGATTGAGGTATATTCAGGAAAAGGTATATTCAGGAAAAGCCTTTTTCCAGATTCCTTACTGATCACCTTAGGGGATCCTAGCAGATATTAATAGTGACAATAATTCTAGCTAACATTTATGAAGAGCTCCAAAGTTTGTAAAAACAATTTTGCCATATTATTTCATTTGCTAGTCATATTAATCTGTGGCATAACCTGCCATTACTTTCAGTTTATGGATAAGGAAACTGAGGTAAAAACAAGTTAGAAACATACCACTTATCAGAGGGAAAAATTTTAACCAAGATTTTTCTCTTCCAAAACCAGTACTCTAATCACCACATTATGTGCTTTTACAATTATATAATGGTATTGGTTAAGATATGACCCTAGGCTGGGGTTTTTGTTTTTAAGGCTGAGGTTCTTAACCCTTTTTGTACTATTTATCTTTTAGAAGTCTGATTAAGCTTGTGTATCCCATGTCAAAATAATGTTTTTAAATGCATGTAATAAAATATATAACATGACAAAGCAAATGATTATGTTGAAATATTCTGAGAAGATGGTGAAATAGGTAAGAAAACTTTCTGCTCTCCAAATCTATTTTACAGAAAAAGACAAAAAAGTTGTTTTAGAGGGAATGTAGAGCAAAGGAAAGGAAAAAAAAGTCTGGACAAAGCAGTTAATCCCCTAAAACAAACTTAGAAGACCCCAATAAAGACCTGACCCCGGCTAGGGCAGAGGTTAGGTCTGAATGAAGTGTAAATACCTCCAGGCAATTTCTGTGGACTTGGCAAACATGAAGCTCAGAGAGCATTACAGGTTGGGAGGCAGTCTCAGTCTTAGCATTTTATGAACTGGTGGGGGTCTGATGGCCAATAGAAGGCTAATGATTTCACTTTCAGGAAAGAAGGGACAGCTGAAGTTTGTGGCCACCAGAGGGAACGCAAGCAGTAAAAAAAAAATGAGGAGCTGAGGTTTGGGACTTGTATCTCAGGACTAGAACTTGATTACATTAATAGCTGCTAAAGATAAAACAAGTAAAAATGAGCAAGCAAAGGGTAAAAAACCCAACTATAGATAAATACTATGAATATAGAGAAGTTCTGGGTTCATATTTAGAGGAAGATAATGAAGCTACAAAAGCACCCTTTTTCCAGTGAGGAATGTCAAATGGTCCCAAATACAAAAAAAGACTTTTAAAAGTAAAATTTCAGAAAAAATTAGGGAAAAAAAAAGAGCAATCAAAAAAATTATATAAAAAGAGAATTATGGGGAAAAAAGGCAGCCAGTTTGAAATGGGAAATCAAAAATTTCAGTAAGAAATAATTCCTTGAAAACCAGAATTGGACAAAGGGAAGCTAATGAAGTTCTAAACCACAAAGAAATAATGAAACAAAATCAAAAGAATGAAAAAACAAAAGAGAATGTGAACCATCTCATCAGAAAAACAACTAAACTGGAGAACAGATTGAGGAGAAATAAGAATAGTCAAGACTGCCTGAAAATCATGATTTAAAAAAAAATCTTGAAAGAATATTGGTTGGTTGGTATCTTTCATACTCAGAGGACCTAAGTGACAGCAGAGTTAAGAGATGAGTTACAGTGTGTCTGATTATGGCTGATTAGACCAATACAAACTTGGAATGCTCTGCCACAGGTTGGACACAAATGATCCCTATAACATTTGGGGTAGACTTAATTTTGACCATCTCCTATTTCTTTAGGTCTAATTCAATTCTGCCTTGTTCATAAGAGTATAGCATCTTCTCTGATGAGGGCATGCCATGCTTAGTGATTCTATGCCATGTCTCCCATGTCATACAATTGATTTTCAATTTCTTGAGACACCTTGAGAGTGTTCTTGTATCACTTTTTCTGACCACCTTATAAGGCCTTAGCCTGTGTGAATGCATCATAAAATATTTTTTGCAAGCATACATATGGCATTCTAACATAGTGGCCAGCCCAATGGAGTTGTGTTCTCTTCAGTAGAGTTAATGCTTGGCAATTTAGTTTGAGAAAGGAAATTTATAGGTATATCATAGCCAAATTTCAAAGCTCCCAGGTCAGGGAGAAAATATTGGAAGCAACATGGAAAAAAACGAATTTAAAAATTGTAGAACTACAATTAGGACCCAGGAACTACTACGCCAAAGGACTGGAGATTTTGGAATACTATATAGAGCAAAAGAACTGGGGTTACAACCAAAGGTAACTTGCCCAGCAAAGTTTAGTATAATCCAGAAGGAAAACAAATGGATATTTAATGAATTGAAAGTCTTTCGGATGTTTATGATAAAAACACCAGAACTTATGGGAAAATTTTACATATAACATTCAGGAGAAATGAAAGACCAATTATAAGAAACTCAATAAGGTCAAATTGTTTACTTACATATGAAAATATCAGTTTTTTATGATTGTTATTTTTATATGGGTAGTTTGAAAGAAAGGCTTAGGATGAGTATGAGGAGTTATTCTTTAAAAAAACAAAAACAAAAACAAAAACCTGAGTAGGAAGAGATTAAAATGAGCAATTATATGGATGAGGCAAAAAAGGAAAAGTTGATAACAGAAGTAAGGGGACGGTTAGGAGTACTGAAATCTTACTTTCATTGGGAAGTGGTTAAAGGGGACAACATAAACATCTAGAAAAATAAAAAATTCAGAAAAGAGAGCAAGGGGATAGAGGGAGGAGGGAAAAAACTAGGGAAGGATTCTCGGAGGGATGAGTAGGTTAAGGAATAGAGCAAAGTAGAATAAAAGATAAGGATAGAAAAAATAGGAAGGAGAAAATATATAGCAAATATGTAGCTTAGAATCTGAATGGGATGAATTTACCCATTAAATGGAAACTGATAGATTAATACTAAATTCAATAATATGTTTTTGAGAAATGCTATAAAAATGATAACACAAAAACATAAAATAAGGAATAAACTTATTACTTAAAACATACAGGGGGAGGGGAAGTAATCAGGATTTCAGATAGCCAAAGAAAGCTAAAATAGATTTAATCAAAAAAGCTTGTTATAGGGTATATTTGCAAAACCACAGAATTTCTTGTTTGCCAAAGCAAAGATCTAGCAAATTTATTAATTTGGGGAAAAGAACTTAAGTGATTTTGGCCAATTGCTATTGTATCATATCTGATAGTCTAAGCACAATAGGATGATCAGGAGTTACAAAGAAAAAAAAAAACAATAAAACTGTACTGAATTTTCAAGAAAAGGCATTATTTCAATGCTGACACTATAGATAAAATCATCAGACCAGAATATCACTATGCTGATTAACTGGTACATTTAAAATAGATGCCAGGGCACTTTCCAATATCTCATTTGATTCTTACAACTCATCTCTCATTATCATCCATCCCTTTTATGTTGTTGAGAAAATAAACTAAGATTAAATGATTTGTTCAACTCATGCTGCTAGTAGATATTTGAGGCCAAATTTGAATTCAGGTCTTTTTGACTCCAGATCTGTCATATAGCATTTCCAACTTGTCTTTCAGATCATCATTGAAAAAAAGACTCAGGTACATGTCTGTTATCACTCAGTAAGCAGTATACATTTTCCAAAATTGATCTTAAATATTTGCTTTTCACAATAACTGTAAGGAACTCCTGATTTATTCTCACAAATCTTTTTTTTAATAGTTATTTATTATAAAATTTAGAAGCTTGCTAAGCAAAATTACCTAGGTTCTATTTGTTAGATTTTTTTTGCAAATATGGGGAAGGAAATAGTCTCTTTCTACCAAAAGAACTGTAACTTGGATGAAAAGAAAAGATGTATTGAAAAAATTGATGTCTGCCAAATCAGAATATGTATTTCTCTGGGAGAACATATCTCTCTCTTGTATATTGTAAAAACATTCATTGAGAAAGATTATATCTACTAGAATATGTTAACTTGTGCTTGAAGACATCACCCATACCTATCTCACAAATCTTAACAAGTCATATCAGCCCTTTGCAGGCATCCTCCTTTAAACAAAATTATACAGGCTCTAATCATATTCTTTGTCAGATGACCTGAATTCTAGTTTAGATGCCAGTGCTTAACTGGTTGTGTGAATAAATTGCATAGCCTCTTGTGCTTTTCTTTCCTCAGCGGTAATTATGTCACAGGGTAGTTGTGATGAAGGTACTTTGCACATGTTAAGTTGCTTTGTGAATGTGAATTATTACTTCTAATAATAAATATCTTAATCATTTTGTGTCATAATTCTTTTTTTTCTTAATAAGAGTTTTATAAGGTTGAGACAATAGACATTCAGAAAGTGATCCCTCCTTTTTGTTAGATAGGTCTAGAGAAATTGCTTCTTTCCTGCCAACCCTGCCTGTCCAGCTTCTATTCTTTATCAGAACACCATTTTTTAAAACAATAGTTAAAACTGGATACTGATCATGAACCAATATTGATTCAGAATGTTAGATGGAATTTAGTAAGATTCAAAAAAATCTTTGTTGACTGTCAATACTTACTGGAAATGCTTAAAATGCAAGTATTGAATTGCTTAGTAATAAAAGGATAAAAATGAATAGACCATTTTTTCAAGGTGGGCTACAGATAACAAATTCATATGGAGGGAGAAAAATGGTTGCTTTTAATCTTAAGAATTTTAAAATAATTTATATCAAGTGTAAATTAAGAAGAAATTGTGGCATAGTCTTTTTTGTTTGATATAGCTTAAGAAGTGTCTCTGTTTAATGGGAGTGGTTCAACTGATATTAGTATGCCAACTCCTATTCTGTTATTAAAATCTCCATGAATGTCAGGAAATGAAATTTATGTGTTAGGCAGAAGCATTTTTTTCTACAAATAATATTTACCGTAGCTCAAAAATGGGCTGAGAAAATGCGTGCTGAGAAAATGACTAAGAAATAATTTTTAGAATTGGGATATTGACTTTTAAGTCTGTTGTTACAAAAATAGTTAATCACCACTTTCTTGAACTTTGGGAAATTAGTAATATCCTTGATGAAAAGAATACTTTAATTTGTAGGATCAGACTTCTTAAAAACATAGGATGCTGATTTTTTTTAATGAGGTAAAATCTGCATTATAAATTTTGTTTTCCCATCCTGAAGATTCTAAAGAATGAATGTGGGTAACAGTCCATATTTTATAGTCTTACTTAGTGTCCTGTCTATGTGCTTTGTATACATATTTTTAAAATTTTAAAGATTGAATTGAAATGATTTGTATATTATGGACTTTAAAATGTCACCTAAGCATTGGGTTATCAAATATGATCCAAAGTTCCAAGTCTATTTCATAAGCCTCTAAAAAAAATGGCTGAGTTAACAACACTGTGACTATCATATCTGATCACCTCTGTTCATATGTTCATAAGTTTATGGGTTTTCAGGATTTTAACAATAGTATATGAGTGAATGAAAATCTTTAAATGGAAAATAACAATGACAGAAATCAATCTAGTAAGTGAGTTTCCTATATTGCACAATTTATATCAATATATTTTCTTAAATATGCAGAAAATGAAACCTCAAGAAAGATTTATTATGAAAAATATCTCTAAGAGAAGAGAAGATATTTTAAAAAAAAAGGTATGTAAAAAAAAGGTTATCAAGGGCTTGCAAATTAGAACAGTGGTTGAGTCAGGCTAAACACAAAGTGGAATCATTAATCTTATGTTATCAGAAGTAATGAATGAATTTTGAAGTAATGTCATGGCATAAATAAAATAAATACTCAACAATGATTTATTAAGCACCAGCTTTATGCCAGTTACTGTGCTAAATACTAGCATATAAAGAAGGATAAAAAAAAATCCAGTCGCTGAACTCAAGGAACTCCCAGTCAAATGAGATAGCATGTAAATCATTACACACAAGATATAGACAGGATAAATTGGAGCTAATTTTAGTGGGAAAAGAGGAATCAGGAAAGATTTCTTGCAGAAGATGAAATTTTAGCTGGGACATGCAGGGAATTCAGGAGGCAAAGATGGCGATAGGAAGAACAGGTTGTTTGAAATATATTGCTCACATCTATGCAACTGGGAAATTAAGTAGAGTTCTCAAAACAGCAACTTAAACTCTTAATCCGTAAATCCAGGGTGTATCATAAATGTGGAACAGTTGAGCTTTCATGAAATGAGAATTGAAGAGGAGGGATGGATCTCAAACATTTATTACTAATAACAGGGTACACAATTGTACGAAAATAAAAGAGTTTGGGTACAATTTTGTATTATAGTTTCCCAACTGAGATAACTACACCTGTTGAGATTGAAAAAAATATATTATTCATATATGAGGGATAGGGTCCCATCTTTTGAAAGGCAAGGGAACCCAAGGAAGAGGGAGTCATTAATATTGTTTCTCTTAAGAAAACCATAATTACTTTTTTTCAAGATAAAATAGGATAAATAGGCCCTTTATTGTTTCTAATGCAGAAAATATCTTAATACATTGAGTTTAACTATGATCAGTTTATAGAACATAAAGCAGTGAAATAAATTGGAAAGCATATAAAGGCAGATTTTTTTTTTCCCATTACAGCAATGTTTTGTTGTCTACCTAGATGAAGGTAGAATAAAAAAGCTGAAAAGGCCCTTTATTGTGAGCTATTCATAGAACCACATAGTACCATTCCATCTAAATAAATACAGGTAGATGAAGGAAAATGAAAAGAATCCTGGTATTAGCAAATTGGTATTAAGGCAAGGTTGTGAGCTTTTTTGAAGAGAATGTTGAAGCCATACTTATGCTTGGTCTCTTTATCTGAGGTCATGCTGCTGAGTTCATAGGGTACTGTATTGGGCTGTCCTAGGATCTTGGGCAGTTCAGGCCAGGTTGCTGCAAGTGTTCAGCTGTCCCTGTGGTCTGATCTGGTGCTTTATATAACTCTGGACCCAGTCTGCATCTAGGCAATCCGGTTACAATCTTATCCTCCAATACATAATTCTGGCTCCAGCATCTATCAGAACTATTGGAAAGTTCTGCAGGTTCAAAGGGACAGATGCATAGTTCATCTAGTGCTTTGTTGTCGGGCAAAGTCAGAGATTAGTGCAGTGCAACAGAGCTCTCAGCACAACTATGGTTAGAGCCAGAGAGTTGAATATGTGATCATGTTTCTTAGAATGATAGAACTGTCCAATCTCCCCATTCTGGGCTGAGTTTATCAGTTGAATCTGTGTGATCCACAGAAGTTCCGTTTCTTTTTCCTTTCCTTCTCCCCCAAAATCTTCCTGCCCTGGCCATTTGCTTGAGAGCTGAATTCACAATCTTGGATTGGAAGAACAACTTCAGTGTAGTTTCTCCTTGGACTTCCTGATCACCACTTAATTTGGTGCTTTTCTCAAAGTTTTGCTGGAATAGTTGTAGGAGAGAGGCTGAGCCTGTATTGCTTCCTCCTATTTTTTTTTTTTAACCAAGTTACCTTTCCTTGTTAAAATACTTTTTCATGATATCTGGTGTGAAGTTTCTGAGTTTTTTTTGTTGTTGTTGTTGTTGTTTTTGTTTTCTTACCAGCCTCTTATTTTCATTTCTTGTTCCCAAATCTTATTTTTTACCATGTATACATATCTCTGATTTTTGAGGATCTTTCCAATTCTTTGTAAAATTTCACTACATTTTACATAACAAAGCACCTTCTGCTCCTACATATTAAGTATTTAATACCTTACTGCCTTTTTAGTTGCAGGGCCAACATGATATACAAGAGTCACTATGATCATGAGCTTCACTTCTCTCTCTGGAACAATAGCTCTCTGAACTCTCAAACTTGGGCTCACTCTTGAAGCAACCACTCATATGTATTGCCCAAAAATCTCCCTTCTCTGTCTAAAAGACTAGGTTCAAGGATCATGGTGCCTAGGCATTCCAAATCTATTTTTTGTACAAGGATCTGGGGTTTAAGAATATTTTTCATGGCTTATGTTCTGTCTCTGACACAAATTGACTGAAACTCAGGACCAATCACTTATTTGCATTATTTGGACAAAACTGAGGGTCCAGAAAAGTTGCTGATGTGAATTAGGAGATACATTAGTTTGTCATCGTTGTTTATTTGTTTTAGTTTTCAAATTAAATCCAATAAATATTAAGCATCAAAAAAAGTAATTTTATCCATGGATTTGAGTCTAATGAATTAGTATATATATAAAGCACTTTTCAATCCTGAAAGCACTACTATACTACTGTATTAGATGCTAGATATTTTTATTATTGTTGTTATTTTCTCAGTTTGACATATACACATGTAGCCGTGTCATATACTTCTTTAGGATAATCCAAAAGTATCTTGAAGCACTGCTTGAGCTAGGAAAGTGTTGTCTCTGTTCTCTGAACTATGCCAGAAAGAGGTACATAAGCTTCTGTCCCAAAGAGCCATCAATAACTCTTGTGGGAGAGACTGAGTTAGAATGAGTTTAGGGCCCTGGTGGAAAAGTAGAACCCACCAGAAAAATAGAATTGTTCATGGGCTATTGTGAATATAGGCTCCCATTAAGTATTGAGCACTGTCTACATTTTGTGTGGGTGAAATAAAAAGCATCCCCTATACAATATGCATTTTCCTTTTTTACACTATACATTTTCTTATTCTTCCTTGAATGTTTATGCAGAGCAGGTGTGACTTATATTTATGGTCACCAAGATCTAAGATATATTTGGAGGTTTCCCAGAGTAAATTCTGAGTGAGAGTATAAAAAGATAAAGAAAATTGATCTTTTATCAGACATTCTTTTAAGATCACATCCACACTATGTGAAATTAAAGGTTGAGGGTTTTGGTAATAAAAATGTCAGTATTAATGTAGTTCAGTTCTTCTAATTAATATATCAACTCATTTCTTGTACAAGTTTCATATTTAGAGGAACAGCTCTTTAAATTATTATTTATTCTGCCATTCTTCTATCATCACTATGGAATTGTAAGGGGTAAGTGACATCATGTAGTACTGAAGGCTTTTATGATTTGCTGGTTTGTCTTATAAATTGTTATGACTAAGACAGTTTATTAATTAGTGAACAAGCCTTCTGGCGATGAAACTTTCCATACATATTTCAGCTGATCTGTAGACAGAAGACAACAGTTTTCCCAAGGATCTAACTTAAGGCTTTTTTAGCTTAGCCAAATATACCAAAACTCATAATCCACTGCACTGACATACCCTGAAAACCCATAATAATTCTTTTGCACTCTGATGAGTTGTCACAAGATGGCTCTAGGAAGAAACTGTTCATGGGGAAACTTTTCTTGAGACCTGGTGTTCAGAACATCATTATTCTGCTGTTATAAGAGTGAGCTGCTGCTGAGGTTGGCCAATTGACATTAAATGGTCCTCTGTTACTCTGTTTTTTTTAATGGCTTATGTCTATTTCTTGCCTTTTTTCCTCTTGCTTAGGCTACCAGCCAGGACTATTACTGTTGGGGGTTGCTTATAACAGATTCCTCCCATAATGTTTTTGATACTAGTATTAGGTTGATAGCTACAGTGATCAAATTTTGTGGAATTACATAAAGAAAGTAACTAGATATGAAATGAGGACTTTATGTAGAGTGCTTTTGTAATCAGAATGCCCAAAATAACACATGGCAGCTCTTGACTACTCAGTGTCTTTTGTTCTTCCCCTTGATCAGGTTTTTTTTTTGTTTTTGTTTTTTTTTTCCCCTGAGGCTGGGGTTAAGTAACTTGCCCAGGGTCACACAGGTAGGAAGTGTTAAGTGTCTGAGATCAGATTTGAACTCTGGTCCTCCTGAATTCAAGGATGGTGCTCTATTCACTTCACCACCTAGCTGCCCCCTTCATGAGGTATTGACCCCTTTTCCCCTTGACTTTTAATTGTATAGCTAAAAAATAGAAGTCACTGAACATCTGACTTCAGGTAAGTTAGGTAATTATATATTTTGGAAATTATAGAAGCCTTTATTGATGATAAAGTTATTACTTCTAGAGATAAAAGATTGAAAAGAACTGTGAGTATATAGCATGAAGGTGGCAAAAAGGTTTTTTAAAAAGCTATTTTCAGATGTGTAACAAAATGGATAGCAATAAACTTTTTTTTTTTTTACTTTAGATAGGTATAAAGTAGGAATAGAAAAAGGGAATTTAAAAGAAATTTAAATAATTTTTGTAAAACAGTTATTCCCCCCGAAATCTTCACAGTGATCTTTTATTTCAAAAGAATATTCAATTTTAAAAATCAAATATATCCTTCACAGGTGTCTGAAGAGTCAGAATATCTTTTAGAGTGTGAAAATGCTGAACAGAATTTGCTGAAAGGTAATTATTATGATGATTGCAATTCTGATTTGCTTACTGTTAGTCATAAAACACATGATCAGACATCATATTCTGGGGCTTCAGTTAGGACACAGTTCCCCTAGGTATTAGCCTCAACTGAGACAAAAATTTATGGTTACTCTCAGGCAGAATTTATGGACAGGTGCACTCTGCTTTACATTTTTTAAACATCTATGATTACATAATCATAGTATTAATATATAGAAACTACCTGTAAGGAGCTCTCTGAATCATTAGCAATGAACAACTTCTCTACAACTTAGGTTCTTAGGAAACAGATGTTAACTGACCTGTTCAAAGGTATCAGAGGTAGGGCTCAATGAACTTTTTTAACTTTTTGGCCCTGAGGCCAGCTCCCCTCTACTCCATGTTTTCTCTCCTGTAAAATATTTCCCTAAACAATGTCATTTTGCAATAATGTTTTTAAGACATCTTCAAACTCTGATATAACATCCCACAATGCCATAGTGATGGTTTTAAGTCAATGGCTTAAGCTCTATTTTGTCTTTTATGATCCTTTTAAAAACTTGTTTCATCATTAATTCTCCCTATCTTCTAATCCCAAAGAAAATTTCTTGTTCCCTAATTTGTTTATAATTTGACCTTTTATATATAATTTAAATATCTATTTGTAATGGAAATGTATAAATATATATGTGTGTATAAATATGTGTATATGTATATATACACACACATATATAGTGAGATATTTTTCTAAACCTAATTTTTGCCACATTTCTTAACTAGTTTTCCCAGATTTGTTTTGAGCAGTGTGGAAAGTAAAATACTTTTATTTTTAGTTTTCAACATTCTTTTGTGCAAGATTGAGTTCCATTTTCTTTTCTTCCTCCTTTCCTTCCCTCTGCCCTCCCCAAGACTGCAAGCAATCTGATATGAGTTATACATGTACACTCATTTAAAATATTTTCATATTAATCATTTTGTGAAAGAAAAATAAGAACAAAAAGAAATACAAGAAAGAAAAAGCAAACATAAAAACAAAAGGTGAAAATAGTGTGCTTTGATCTTCATTCAGTTTTTATAGTTTTTTTTCTGGATGCAGATGGCATTTCTATCCCAGGGCTATAGGAATTGTCTTGGATCAATGCATTGCTGAGACATCACATAATCTTGCTGTTATTGTGTCCATTGTTTTTCTGGTTCTGCCTACTTCTTTCTGCATCAGTTCATGTAAGTCTTTCTAGACTTTGCTGAAATCAGTCTGCTTATTATTTCTTATAGAGCAATAATAATTCCATAACATTCATATACCATAACTTATTCAGCCATTTCCAATTAATGGGCATCTACTCTGGCAAGTGAAATTTAACAAAAAAGGTAAACTGAGGCACAATACTTCAAGCAATCTATAATTGTGTTAATAGGGGCATGCTACTTAACTATAAAAGTTTCAGTCAAAGATTTCAAGGGGAAGCTTCCCTTTTATAGGTTTTGAGGAGTATAGAGAACAAAGATCAGTGGATGACATCAGGGAGTTGAGAGAAACATGATTGGTTACTCAGCTGAAGCATGGGGGAATAACATGATTGGCTAAAAATTTTAGTGAAGGGCTAGCAACAACTCCCTTTTTCCCTCCTGAAACTGAAATATTTTTTAATCTATCCGCAAGGCCAAAGATAAAAGACTCATACTTTGGATAGAAAACAAGACATACTTTGAAGTATAGTTGGTAGTGTAAAAATATCAGACCTGTCTCCCTCATAGTAAACCACATTCCCCAAGGTTAACAATTCCTTGAGACAAAAAGAGAATAGTGGCTATTAGTAAGAGAATTGGACTTCTAAACTTAACCTAGGCCATCTGAATTCTGAACTAAAATTTAAGACATCACTATGACTTAGGTAATTATAAGACAAAATCAATAAATTGTAAATAGGAACAATAAAAAATTATACAGAATCAATTAAATCTCAACAGTAAGGTTTTATCCCAATAACTGGGATCTTTGGGTTTACTAAATAATAGCCTACTATGTTCATTTTTTAAAAAATGTTGTATGCCTAATCTGTTACATGTTACTCTGATTATCTCTATTCCCAGGTTGTTGTTTTTGATAGTAAATATCTCACTTATTTCTTCAGTCTCTTGACTTTGTTACAATAATTCTTTGTTATAATATTTTGTTCTTATGGAAACAGTAAATTCGGTATGCTCTATTCTATTTTTTCGGAAGTCCGCTAAAGCTAAGATTTTTTTCCCTTTTCTAAACTTTTTTCTCACAAGCTCTCATTTCAATTCTTTTTATATTTTAAGTCTTGTTCTTATCTCTGGCTGCTCTTCTAGTTCTTCTAGCCAAGATATAATTTTTTTTCTCTGAGGATCTTCTTGTAGTTGTTTTAGGGTCATTCTTCTTGTGGGTAATTCTGTCACCTTTTGTTACAATAGGCCAGGATTGGGATCTGGCTTCAACTATCTAATTATTGGAATGTAACAAGTTTGTTATGACCATGTTTGGATTATCAGGTTTCAGGGCCACATGGAAGTTTGAGCCAACTCCCTTCCTTCCTGGGTCAGAAACTACAGGAGGCAGTTTTTGGAGCTTATGGAGGAATTTATGCTTCTTTTTGATATTAGGCATCTTTCTGAGGCTTTTTTTTTTTTTTTTAGTATTTTCTAGAGTATATGTAGAAGAGCTGAATTTTTCTATATCCTTTCATAATGCTATCTTAGGCAGAGCTTAAATTCTGTCTTCACTTGGATAATTTCCAGCAACTTGCCAAGCAGCCAAAGGTAATTGCCATGTGAATTTCAAAAGGATCAACAATACAAACTACCTATATACTTGCCCAGTAAAAATATACATGTAAACACTTAGCTTACTTAAAAGGTTTAATTTGAAATTTTAAAATTAAAGTATCAGTGTAGACTGAAGGCTTCATAGACGTCATGAAATTTGAACTAGACAATGAACATATTTGAATATTGATTTTAAATGTCCATAAGATAAGGATCAAGCCTATATAACTCATCCTTGTGCTCAGCATTATATGCAGTTAGATATTTAATAATATATTTCTATTGCTGATTGATTTTATTAACTTTTTGGTAGAGTTGGGAACAGGAGAATGCCAATATATAATTGAAGGCCTACGAGGGAAAGTGAAAGAAAAGCTGAAAATTGCAAAGGTAATAAATGCTTATATTCTAACTTCAAAAGTGAGACATAAAACTATCACATTGTGATAGGGGGATACGGAAAGGGAAAATCCTAGGTCCTTTATTACTGGTGAAATCTGGATCCTATCCCTGCCTTACTCCTGTCACTATTACATTACAAATTTCTTGAGAAGGCCTAAATAGATGATTAACTAAGTACAAATACAATATGAGGACAACATGGGAAATAAGAGAAATAAATAAAATTGTGGAGATAGCACTAGACATAAGCCTTGAAGAAAAGTAAGAATTTTATTAGGGATGAAGAAAGAATTCTAGAAATGGGAGATGGTGGTTTTGTGAGTATAAAAAGGCATATTGTATTCAGGGAATTTCTAGAAATAATAGGAGGCCCCTCAAGGTTTTTCAGCAGGAGAGAGGTGTGGTCAGATAGTACCCTAAGAAGGTTATTTTAGCAACTATATGGAGGACAGATTAGAGAAGGAGACTAGAAAGCAAAAGATTAGCAGGCAATTTCATAGTGGAGGCTAGAAGTGATAAAGACATAAACTGGGAGATTCTGAGATGGATATTAAAAAATGTAGAGATGGTCAATAACATTTAGAAATTGATTGGATGAGCAGAGGTATAGGAGAGGGGAGAATCAAAATGATTCCAAGCTTAGAAATCTGAGTTACTGGGCAGATAATGGTACCCTCAACAGAAAAAAAGGTCTTATGAGAAGGGACAAATTCAGGGAGGAAAATAATGAATTTTATTCTGAAAATGCCAAGTTTCAGCTGCTAAAAAGAACCAATAGATTCAGCAAAGGAGTAAGATAAAAAAATTATAAATATATAACTAAAATTATAAATATAATTCTATGTTGAATATATGAAGATTCTTATTTTTTGATTCTTGGTAAACAATATTTTTGCTTGAGGTTAAATAATTGATGCTTTTCTAAAATATTACTAAATAGTAAAATGCCCATTTTGATGTTTTTATGTGAAAAAAGTGACAAATAATTTTTAGATAGTAGGTTCTCAAAGTTAAGACTTGAGATTCATGATTGCATTGATATTTTCACTAATACCAAGGTTACAAATTGCAATCTATCCATGCTTTTCCATTTTGTATGATTCTTGTTCCCCTTTAAATCTTTCATAAAGAGGTCATCCAGTGAACTAAGAATTTGCATGCAGGATAAACAGAATGCCTGATAAGTTCTCCTCACTTTTGATACATAATTGGTCTACTTTTTCTTATTGTAAATCTTTATCTGCTTTCTGCCACTTGTCCTGTAGGTTCTTTTCTTGTTTATAATAATTTTTTCATATTCTTTAGATAATTCTCATCTTTTCCAAGGAAAAGATATACCTCAAATTCTCTTAAGAAATCTCTCTTTAATATAGTCTCTGGATTGGGTGTCTCTGTGTGGTGATCACAGGCTTCTTTGTTTGATGTCTTACTTGACAATAATCCAAAGATCATGGAACAAAATTAACTGCTTTGTTAAATTGGTGGTTTGTTAAATCTTTCAAAACATCTCATGGATAAGATATATCCAAGTGATCTTTCTTGATAAAGGGAAACTTTTAAGGTTGTGTTTTGCTGCACTGAATCAAATGTGTTTTCATATTCAGCAAACAATTTGCTTTTCTGTATAACTTTATGACTTTTAATCAGTTTGTGTAACTATAAAGACATGAGGTATGTGAAAATTTTCCTGCTCATCAATCTTTGTCAAAGATGCTCTTAGCATATGTGTCAATTACTCATAAAAATTTTGAGGAAATGGGAAAGTAAACAATATGGTTTTATTATATTCTCTCAATCTCTTTTTTGGGTTAATTATAAGATTCGGTATGTATTTTTTTTTGGAGATTTTAGTTCCCTTACCTTTCCAGTTACCTTGAAAACCAGTCCCACAATGTCTTCAGAATTTTGTCTTTTCTATCATTGACCCCTTGTGAGTTTATTTGATCTAGTTTAGCATTCTTTCCATCTTGGTCTTGTTTAGTGCCATATTTACCTTCAAATATTATGCATGTCTGATACTATAATAAGATTGTAAATGTGATGGCTTTTCTATCATTAAAAAGTTTGTTTAAAAAATTTTTAATATAGTTTCTCTATTTTTCATACTTACTATATTCCAGATTAATTTTAAATGCCCTCAGAATGACTTTGTTGAGTTATATCTCTCATTAAAATTTATTTAAACAAGTTTTTTCCTTGATTACATAGTTCTTGCTTTTTTATGTGTAAGGGTAGGGGTAACCTAAAACAATTATCCCTCCTGATTTAAAGTAACTAATAAGATGCTGCAATGTGATGTGTCAGAGAAGAATACATCTCATTATTTGCACTGTCTGAACAAGGGCTGGATTTCTCTCTAGGAATGACAAGAAATCTACCTAAAATATTTAATCATATCCTCTTTATATTCTGTTAAACAGAAGACCGGTTCAGACCCAGGAGATTAGAATATCTGTTTGGAAAGAGATGAGAAAGCAAAACCTCTGAGAAGGAATCCTTTGAGGGTGGGGACAAGTGGAATGGAAGGGGGAGTAGAATAACTTAGCCTCAATCCTATAAGCTTTGAAGGATTGAGAGGATTTGGATTTTCTAGCTTTGTAATAATGCACTAACAGCTTTCCTGGAAGAGTTGATTATGGTGTCAACATTAGCAGCCAAGGACAAACTGAACACAAATTCAAAGCTCTACAAAAGGCCCAATATAAAAGGAATACCAGACCTACAGAGAATAAATTGAGAATTCTAGTTAAGGACTTCCAATATTTTTGATTTACTAACCCCTTTGGCACATGTGCTTTCTAAGCTTGATGTTAAAAATGTTTATAATCACAATTTTAAATTCATAGAAGCTTTATCCTCAAAGAACTTCAAAAAGATAAAAGAGTAGTGGCTGACTTAAGTCACCAATAATACCATTTCATGACAGTAGAAGAAACTCTTTTAGTTTTCATTAAACAATCTCAAAATTCAAATTGTGAATAAATTGATTACAGTCTCACTTGGAAATATATTTAATTTGTAGTCTGACCACAAATACCCCACTGCTTGGAAGAGCCAAAGGAAACCAAAATAGCCAAATCCTTTATTATCTCCTTTGTCTGGTGCTCAGCTAGCTTTCTTGTGGCCTTCAGAAGGGGACTTGGTTTCAGTGGAGAAAATGCTGGAGGACAAGTCAGCCACCACAAGACTGAAGAAGATGGAAATGAATCTCTCTCTCCTTGGCTCCAAGAGCTTGAGCTCCCGCCTCCAGTCCACTTATCTTCTCTGGCTCTGGCTCCAAGCTCTGAGTCCCAGCTTATATGCTCTACATTGAGTATAAACCAATCATTATATCACAAGGAAACCATTATTTGTTGTAAGATAAAATCAATCATACTGAACTTAGAGAACTATTAATCACCATGCTAAACTAGATAACCATTGTCTCATCAATTCCATGGAATTAGCACCTTGTAAGAATCTTTGTTTCAGAATTCCGGCTCATAACTTCGCTAGATTTCTTTTATTTTAGAACATAAGGTGTTCATATCCTCCCTGACTTCTCAAGGAGGTGAGAACCCCAAAAAGGAAGTGATCACACTTTCCCTGATTCCTCATAAAAGGGGTGAAAACATCAAAAAAGGAGGTGATCACACCCTCCCTGAAATCTCAGGAAGGGAGATGAAAACACCAAAGGAAATGGGTAATCAATCAGATTAATAGGTTTCTGAAGGGTCTCACTTGAAACAGGTATACATAAATCCATCAACATGAGAGGTATTATAAATAACATGAATCAATATGAGGAATTATACAGTCCATAAGTCCTAGAAATAGTCCAAAACCAATCTATTGTCCATTACTTCACGTGTGTTAGGGAATCCAATGACTCCTGCAAGTTTTTAAGTCCTGTTATCAGTCTCATGTCTCAGGGAATCCAATGATTCCTTCTGGTTTTGAAGTTCTGTAACAGTCTCATTGTCATCCATGCTTTTTCAGTGTCAGATGTTTTTTAGGTCTTCTCCTTTGTTTCAAGGTTTTTCTCTTTTTTCTATCTCTGATGGACAAGGCTAATATGGCTCATTGGCACCCATCTGATTCCTTCTCTATCTGTAGAGATACAAGAAAACCCTCTTCCCCAAGCAGTTAATCTATCTGATCCCTTCCATTCACCACTTTCCGGAACTCTCCATATTACCTGAAAATTATCTAAAGATAGTGGAGCTGCTCTCATTGGACACTGCCCTTCTGGTGGGTTATAAAACCTGTCTGCCAGAGCCAGTGTATCTTTATTGAAAATTTAAAAATTAATGGTATAGAGAGCTAAATTTAGAAGTTCTCTAGGGTTACCTGGGGTGAAAACCATCAAGAACACTACATAAAGATAACCTGGCTATTAAATAATTGGCAATGGATTTTTGAAGAAAAGGTTTTTAAGGTTCCTCTTAAAAGACCAACTATCTTTACAGATGTATCCAAACATAACATTTGTGCTATATATTCTCATGATTCATGATTTAACTATAAAGAGAGTAGTCAAAACTCATTTTCAGTCCACTCAGCAGAATGAATTGTTTGCAGTCATGCTAGCTCTTATTATCCAGGAGATATAAATATAATATCTGATTCAGCTTATTCAGTAGTTGTGGTACAAAGAATTGCCACAGCCCAAATAAAATTTGCAGCTTCTAATATATATCAGTTCTTTAAGAAATTTCAAGAGCAAGTGAAAAAGCATATCTTGCATAGCATGCATATATCTTGCATGTTCACTCTCATAGTGGACTTGCAGGTCCTATTTTTGATGGAAATCCAAAGGCAGATAGCTTTTTAACAATGTTAGCCGATACTTCATTTCAAGAAGCCCAAGAATCTCATTTTAAATATCATTAGGCTGCTCCAGCTTTACGTTTACAATTTGGAATAACAAGAGAGCAAGCTAGGAGCATAGTAAAAGCCTGTACATCTTGCTTACCTTTTCATGCTCCTACACTCCCTCCAGGGAAAAACCCTTGTGGTTTGAGACCCACTGAAATCTAGCAAATATATGTAACTCATTATAAATCTTTTGGCTACCTGTCTTTTATCTGTGTTGTGGTAGACATCTTTTGAGGATTTATTTTCGCAATACCAGCAGCCAAAAAGACAGCCTGAGTGGTCACTGAATTCCTTATACAAGCTTTTACAATCCTGGGTGTGCCACAAGCAATAAAAACAGATAATGGACCTTTATATACTTCTAAACATTTTGCACACTTTTGTGCCCAGTATCAGATTTTACACACCATTGGCATACCTTTTAATCCTCAAGGACAGGCAATAGTAGTGAGGAGAAACAGAGCCATTAAGACGCTCCTCCAAAAACAAAAGGGGGAGCCACAGGTAACCCAAGAGAACTTCTAAATTTAGCACTCCATACCATTAATTTTTAAATTTTCAATAAAGATGCACTGGCTCCGGCAGACAGGTTTTATAACCCCCTGGAAGAGCAGTGTCCAGTGAGAGCAACTCCACTATCTTTAGAGAATGGCCAGGTGATGTGGAGAGATCCAGAAAGTGGTGAATAGAAGGGACCAGATAGGTATGTCTACAGATGGAGAAGGAATCAGATGGGTGCTAATAAGCCGTATTCACCTTGTCCATCAGAGACAGAAAAAGAGAAAAACTCTGAAACAAAGGAGAAGACCTAAGAAACATCTGACACTGAAAGAGCATGGATGATAATGAGACTGTTACAGAACTTCAAAACTGAGATAAAAAATTGTTAAGACTGTTGCAGAACATCAAAAGCTGCAGGAATCATTGAATTCTCTGAGACATGAGACTGATACAGGACTTCAAAATCTGCAGAAATCAGTGGATTCCCTAACAGATGATGAGACGATTGTAGGACTTCAAAACTTACAGGAATCATTGGATTCTCTACACATGTGAAGTAATGGACAATAGATCAGAATTCTTACAAGGTGCCAAGACAATGGAATTGATAGAGACAATGATTATGTACTTAGTACTTTTATTAGAGTTCACACCTTTAAGAGAGCATGTATAAGGAGGAGCTCCCACAAGCCCACAGACCCACTCTCTTGGAGGTGGAGTCAGATTCATTCTAACTTCCACCTTGTGCTGGCTGGAGACTTCGGGAGATTGAGCCAGGATTCAGTTGAGGAGATTCACAAGTCGGGCAGAACGAAGGAAGACAGAGAGTGGTGGCAGGGTGTCCAGTGGGGAACACTGAAACCAAGATCCAGAAGGCTTCCAGAAAACTATGAGCCCCAAGAAACATGCTCCCAGAGAACATTACATTTTAGAGAAGAACATTACATTTTGGTGCCCAATGTAGAGCAGACACGATCCTGATTTCAGTGGAAAAGCCTCTGATTCTGATCTCAGTGGAAAAGTCTCTAGACTCAGAAATTAAGGTGAGTACAACAAGGAAACTTTGTTAAAGGACTAAAATAGTACTTCAGCTAAAATGGGACAGATGTTTAGAAAACAATCTTCTTTTCCTCTTCAAGGAAAATTTGTTGATAACTTGGTCAGACTGATAAAAAAAAATCAAGGTTTAAGTGTAACCAGGGAGGAGATCACTGAACTTTTAAAAACTGTATAATACACATCTCCTTAGTTCACTAAGGAAAAAGAATTGGATCCAAATGAGTGGAAATTAGAAGGAGAGCAACTAGGTGAAGACTATAATTCAAATTCAAACTCAATTTCCAAAAATCAACTTTATACATACAATTTAATACAACTGGCTTTTAAGAAATTAAATATAAGTGTTAGCTAAGGAAAAAGAAGAAAGAGCAAGAGGGGGAGGTGCCAGGATGAAGAATCAGATAAGAATAAAGTACAATTCTGAGTGTAGCATTTCATAACAGGAGCATTTCTTATCCTCTGGCCTACCTCCCTAAATCCTTCATGAGTGGAGGGAGAAGGAGGAGGGGGAGAGGCAAAAACACAATCAGCATCTCCTATACAGCAGCCTATGACAAAATTACAAAAGGCATTGGTTAAGGCAAAAAATGAAGGACAGGATGTATCTGATTTTATAAATGCATACTCTGTGAATGAAGAGCTTGACTCTTCAGGTCAAAAAATGAAAAGATACACTCCTTTTGATCTGGAAAAAAATAAGGATTTGAAAAAAGGTTGCACTCTTTGGGGCTATATCCTCTTATGTTAAAATGTTATTAGATAATTTGGCTTATGAAATCCTAACCTCCAGTTATTGGAAATCCATAGCAAGGACATGTTTAGTACCTGGACAAAACTTGTTGTGGCTTTCAGAGTGTCATAAATTATGTAGGATTCAAGCCAGATGCAATAGGCAAAGAGGAGTTAAGGTACAAGTCATTTTTGACAAACTAGCAGGTGAAGGTCATTATGGAGAGAATTCAGCACAGATTAATTATCCCATCACAGTGTATAAGCAAATTTCTAAGGCTGCAATAAAACCTTGCGGTTCTCTCCCAGAAAAAGATGAAGCCTTCACAAAAATAGAGCAAGGTCCCAATGAACCCTTTGTGGATTTTGTGGGACACTTGCAAATAGCTGTCACAAGATCCCCTGGAGAAAATGCAGCTACAGAAATAATGACCAGACATCTAGCTAAGGAAAATACCAATGAGGTTTGCAGAAGAATTATATGGGGACTACACAAAGATGCTCTTTTAGAGGAGATCATAAGGCACTTGCCACAGTGGGCACAAAATGCTTATTATACCCACACTATGATGAACATAGGAAGAGAGGGTCCTTCTTGGCAAGGGACTTCTAGAGAGTCATCCATGTTTTCAGTGTGGAAAGATTGGACATCTAAGAGCCCAATGTAGATATGGAAATAGAGTGAGAAGACAGTCTGAGAGAAGACCTAAAACCCTATGTCCAAAATGCCACAAGGGCTTCCACTGGGCCTCAGAATGTAGATTGACCCAAGGAAATAAGAGGCAGGGCCCAGCCCTAAGATATACAAAAGACAGGTGGGACATGATTGCAGCTGAGTTTATACCCAGAGAGTCTTTAGAAGTTCAGGACTCTGATGTGATATATCAGCCAAAAAGCACTCAGAACGCAGAAAGGGATTACAATAAAGGAGAATATAAGCTTTTAAAATCAATAGGGTGTCCAGTGCAAACAGCTCCAGTGTAATTGCCAGATAATGAGAGATTTAGAAAGTGGTAAATAGAAGGGAGTAGAGAGGGTTTACTTACATTCCTACAAATGGAGAAGGAAACAGATGGGTAGCAATGAGCACCTGGAGACAGACAGAAAAGGAGAAAAACCTCAAAACAAAGGAGAAGATCTAAGAAACATATGACACTGAAAGCATGGCTTATGATAAAGACTGTTGTAAGACTTGAAAACCAGCAGGAATCATTTGATTCCCTGATACAAGATGAGATTATGGAAGGATTTGAACACTTGCAAGAATTATTGGATTCCTGGCACATGAACTAATGAACAATTTTAGACTATTTCTAGGACTTATGGACATGTATAATTCCTCATGTTGATTCATGTTATTTGTTAACATCACTACTAGCCTGTGTTACTATGTGCTTATGTAATTTATGTAATTATGTGTAATACCTCTCATATTGATGGATTTATGTATACTTCTTTTAAGAGTGAGCCCCCTCAGAAACCCACTAATCTGATTTGATTTCCCATTTCCTCTGGTGTTATCATCTCCCTTCTTGAGATGTCAGGGAGGTCATGACTACCTATGTTCTAAATCAAAAGAAAGTGGGAAATGTTATACTTAAAAGGTACTAATACAGTGGAATTGATAGAGACAATAATTATCTAATTTAGCATAATTTAGTATGATTGATCTGGTTCTACAAGGAAATGTATGGGCCAGAACTTGAAACAAGGTACTAAGTGGAATTGAGGAGACAATGGTTAAATCTAATTTAGCATTGATTTAATCCCATAACAAATAATGGTTTCCTAGTGATGTAATGATTGGAGTATACTCAAGTGTACAGCATATAAGCAAGAAGTTCTCAGGGCCAGATCCACAAGCCCGGTCTTGGAGGTAGAGACAGATTCATTCCAATTTCTACTTTTGTGCTGACTGGAGACCTTGGGAGGACAAGAGGCTGAAGCTGGCAGAGACAAAGGACTAGTGGCAAGAGCTCTTGGAACCAAGAACAGAGATAGGCCTCTATTAAAGCTAACAAGCCCCAGGAAAAGATTCAAGACTTTGAAGAAGAAAATAAAGGATTTGGACTTTAACTCGTGGCTGCATTTGAGGTAATTATTACACTGAACTGAAACGAAGGCTGACTCCAGAAGCCCTCCAAGAAATCTGCTCCCAGAGAACTCAGAAACCCTCTAATCTGATTTGATTTCCTATTTCCTTTGGTATTTTCATCTACCTTCCTGAGATGTCAGGGAGAGCATGATCACTTCTTTTTATGGTGTTTTTCACCCCTTTTTTGAGCAGTCAGGGAAGGCATGATCACCTTTTTTGGGGTTCTCACTTTCTTGAGAAGTCAGGGAAGTCATGACCACCTATGTTCTAAATCAAAAGAAAGTGGGAGATGTTAGAATTCTTACAAGGTGCTAAGACAGTGGAATTGATAAGAGACAATGATTATGTACTTAGTACTTATTAGAGTTCACACCTTTAAGAGAGCATATATAAAGAGGAGTTTCCAGAAGCCCACAAGCCCACTCTCTTGGAGGTGGAGTCAGATTCATTCCAACTTCCACCTTGTGCTAGCTGGAGACTTCAGAAGATTCAGAGCCAGGATTTAGTCAAGGAGATTCACAAGTCAGGCAGAACGAAAGAAGACAGAGAAGTGGTGGCAGGCTGTCCAGTGGAGAACACTGAAACCAAGATCCAGAAGGCCTCCAGAAAACTAGACAAACCCCAAGAAACCTGCTCCAAGAGAACATTACATTTTAGAGAACATTACAATATTGATACATGTTGTTTGTAATATCTCTCATGTTGATGGATTTATGTATACCTGTTTCAAGTGAGACCCTTCAGAAACCCAGTAATCTGATTTGATTACAAATTTCTTTTGGTGTTTTCATCTCCATCCCTGAGACATCAGGGAGGGTGTGATCACCTCCTTTTTTGGTGTTTTCACCTCTTTTCTGAGGAATCATGGAAGGTGTGATCACTTTTCGGGGTTCTCACCTCCTTGAGAAGTCAGGAAGGGTGTGACCACCTTATGTTCTAAACAAAAGAAAGTGGAAGATGTTATGAGCCAGAACTCTGAAACAAGGATTCTTACGAGGTGCTAATTCAGTGGAATTGATGAGACAATGATTATCCAGTTTAGCATGGTGATTAATAGTCCTCTTAAGTTCAGTATGACTGATTTAATCTTACAACAGAAAATGGCTTCCTAGTGATATAATGATTGGTTTATACTCAATGTAGAGCATATAAGCTGGGACTCAGAGAGCTTGGAGCCAGAGCCAGAGAAGATAAGTGGACTGGAGGCGGGAGCTCAAGCTCTTGGAGCCAAGGAGAGAGAGATTCATTTCCATCTTCATCAGCCTTGTGGTGGCTGGCCTATCCGCCTGCATTTTCTCCATTCGTTTGTATAGCAGCTGTTGGCAGACTTCCCACAAAATCAGCAAAAGGTTCACTGAGGCCTTGCTCTGTTTTCATGAAGGCTTTCCCTCAATCTTGCTTTCTTGGAGGGAGCTCCATGCTTTGATAGCAGCAGCAGCAATTTGCTCATATGCTGCTATGGGGTGTAATTAATCTGTGCTGAAGTGTCTGCATACTGACCTTTACCTGCTAGTTGGTCAAAGGTGATTTGTATATTAACTAAAATATTAATAGAATATATTATTATCATATAATATTATATTACATTATATAATAATAAATATTAATATATTACTAAATATAATAATATATAATGTCAATATACTAATTTGTATATTAACTCCAGGTTGCCTATTTTGTTGGGCTTATATCCTACATAGTTCACTATACTCCAAAAGCCACAATAAGTTTTGTCCAGGTTCTAAACATATCCTTGCTATAGATTTCCAATCACTAGGGGTTAAAATTTCATAAGCTAAATTCTTTAATACCATCTTAACATAAAATGATGTGGCCCTATAAAGAATGCAACCCTTTTTCAAATCTTTTATTTTTTCTAGATCAAAAGGAGTGTATTTTCTCTTTTGTTGATCTGAAGAATCAAACTCTTCAATAATTTATCAAATCAGATATTTTTTTTTAGCTTTTTTAGCTTTAACTAGTGCCTTTTGTAATTTTGTCATAGGCTTCTTCATAGGTAGTACTAATTGTGTCACTGCCCCTTCCCCTCCTCTTCCTCCTTCCACCCATGAAGGGTTAATTGAGGGGAATAGATCAGGAGATGGGAAATGCCCTAATGGCTCCCACTGTGAAGCACCACATTCTTTAATTTCATCAGAATTGTACTTGACTCCTTTCTTATTTAATTCTTCATCCTTTTCACCTGGTTTGTCAGTATCCTCCCCTTCCTGTTCATTCTTCCTTTTTCTTATTCCAATACTTATATAATTCCTTAATGCCAGTTGTATTAAGTTATATGTATAAAATGTTTCTTTAGGAATTGAATCAGGGCCATTATCATTGTAGTATTCACATAGTTGTTCTCCTAATTTCCACTCGACTGGATCAAATTCTTTTTCCTTTATGAACCAAGGACATGTGTATTGTAATGTTTCTAAAAGTTCAATGATCTGCTCCCAAGTTTAAATCAAACCTTGGCTTTTAATGAGTTTAACTATGCTTTTGACACATTTTCCTTGAAGTGGAAAAAGCTCCTTTCTAAACATTTGTCCCATTTCAGCTGAAATACTAGTTTAGCCCTTTACAAAGGTTCCTTCTTGTCTATTTTTGTACTTACCCTAATTTCTGGATCACAGATGTAGGTTATTAGTCCCACATTCAGATGCTAAAATGTAGCATTCTTGGTGGGTTTCTGGAGGTCCTGAGGCAGCCTTCTTCTCAGTAGAGAAATCACCACAAGAATAGCCCAGTGTTAAAGTCCAAATCCTTTATTATCTCCTTTGCCTGGTGCTCAGCTTTTATGTGGCCTTCAGAAGGGGACTTGATTTCAGTGGAGAAAATGCAGGATGACAGGCCAGCCACCACAAGGCTGATGAAGATGGAAATGAATCTCTCTCTCCTTGGCTCCAAGAGCTTGAGCTTCCATCTCCAGCCTGCTTGTCTTCTCTAGCTCTGGCTCCAAGCTCTCTGAGTCCCAGCTTATATGTTCTACACTGAATATAAACCAATCACTGTCACTAAGAAACCATTATTTGTTGTAAGATTAAATCAATAATACTGAATTTAGAGAACTACTAATCACCATGCTAAACTGGATAACCATTGTCTCATTAGTACCTTGTAAGAATCCTTGTTTCAGAGTTCTGGCCCTTGTATTATCATAACAGTTGCCTGATAAACATTTCATTAGGTCATTTTATAACAAGGAATGGAAGAAATTGGAGGAATTAGAAGAATTGGATGAAAATGGATGAAATGGAAAATAATGGAAGAATTCTCCCTTGTCAGGGGCTCTACATTTGTCATTTGTAGATTGTCAACCAACATAAAAATTATGCTTACACTAACTTGTTCTTCCCTATCCACATTCTGTTATCCTGGCATGGGGTATTCTCTATCCTGGCCTAGGTAAGTTCTAGTTTCTGATGGCAGAAGGCATAGCTTAAGATTGAAAGGAGTTGTTCAGCAATGAAGCATCAAGGAGAGACAAGGAATACAGGAAAAAGTTTACTGATGACTTGCACCAATTAAACAAAAATATGGGCATCCACCTCCACCAAATCCTTCTCCATTGTCTCATTATGACATGGAAGTGAATTTTTTGAGGCTTTTTGAGGTCTATGCCTGGAAAGTAATTATTCAATTAGTAAATACCTACTACAGAGAAGACACTGTGCTAAGCACTAGATGTGCAAAAGAAGGGAAGGAGAGTACAAACTCTGCTAAGTTCCATCACTCTGGAAAGGCTTTGAATACAGCAGACTACATTTTCTAAGTACAATGAAAATCATCACCAGCAGATTGCTCACTTAGTGGTGAATTCTTTGTCTATGACAACCTATTAGAAAAAAAAAATTTTAAAGAAAACTTACTGTGGAAATTAAGTAGTCATTCCTATAGCATTTCAGGAAGCAAGTGGGGAAAGGACAACCAAAGGAAAGCAAATGTAAAGATTTTTATTACAAACTTCACTATCATTGATGGTAGAACCACCACATTTGGATCATAATTGTTATAGTCTACAGAGAAGAAGGTGCCAATAAAGAAAGCCAAGATTTTGAAAGCAGCTGATATGTGCTGGAGGTGACACCATTTGGGGGACATTGAGGAATTGATTTCAAAAATGTCAGGAAGAAGGTTGGATATCCAAAACTCAGAAATCAAAAAAAAAGACTTAAGAATTACTGATCCTTATGCCTATTGTTTCATCTTTACAATTTTTTTTTACTATTCAAAAACTTTATTTTTAAAACATTTAATTATAGTTTTTATTTACCAGATATTTGCATGGGTAATTTTACAGCATTGACAATTGCCAAACCTTTTGTTCCAATTTTTCCCCTCCTTCCCCCTCCAGTGGCAGGTTGACCAATGCATGTTAAATATGTTAAATTATAAATTAAGTACAATATATGTATACTTGTCCAAATAGTAGTTTTGCTGTACAAAAAGAATAGGACTTTGAGATACTGTACAATTAGCCTGTGAAGGAAATAAAAAATGCAGGTGGACAAAAATAGAGGGATTGGGAATTCTATGTAGTGGTTCATAGTCATCTCCCAGAGTTCTTTTAGTGGGTATAGCTGGTTCAGTTCATTGTTGCTCTATTGGAACTAATTTGGTTCATCTTATTGTTGAAGATGGCCACATCCAATCAGAATTGATCTTCATATAATATTGTTGTTGAAGTATATAATGATTTCTTGGTCTTGCTCATTTCACTCAGCATCAGTTCACATAAGTCTCTCCAGGCCTTTCTAAAATCATCCTGTTGGTCATTTCTTACAGAACAATAATATTCCATAATATTCATATACCACAATTTATTCAGCCATTCTCCAGTTGATGGGCATCCACTCAATTTCCAGTTTTTGGCCACTACAAAGAGGGCTGCCACAAACATTCTTGCACATACAGGTCCCTTTCCCTTCTTTAAGATCTCTTTGGGATATAAGCGCAGTAGGAACACTGCTGAGTCAAAGGGTATGCACAGTTTGACAACTTTTTGAGCATAGTTCAAAATTGCTCTCCAGAATGGCTGGATGTATTCACAATTTCACCAACAATGTATCAGTGTCCCTGTTTTCCCATAGCCCCTCCAATATTTGCACATTATCTTTCCCTGTTATTCTAGCCAATCTGACAGGTATGTAATGGTATCTCAGAGTTGTCTTAATTTGCATTTCTCTGATTAATAATGACTTGGAGCATCTTTTCATATGGCTAGAAATAGTTTCAATTTCTTCATTTGAGAATTGTCTGTTCATATCCTTTGACCATTTATCAATTGGAGAATGGCTTGATTTCTTATTAGAGTCAATTCTCTATATATTTTGGAAATGAGGTCTTTATCGGAACCTTTGACTGTAAAAATGTTTTCCCAGTTTGTTTCCCTTCTAATCTTATCTGCATTAGTTTTGTTTGTACAAAAACTTTTCAATTTGATACAATCAAAGTTTTCTACTTTGTGATCAATAATGATTTATAGTTCTTTGGACATAAATTCATTCCTCCTCCACAGGTCTGAAAGATAAACTATCCTTTGTTCCTCTTATTTATAATCTCATTCTTTATGCCTAGGTCATGAACCCATTTTGACCTGATTTTGATGTACGGTGTTAAGTATGGGTCAATGCCTAGTTTCTGCCATATTAATTTCCAATTTTCCCAGCAATTTTTGTCAAACATTGAGTTCTTATCCCAAAAGCTGGGGTCCTTGGGTTTGTCAAACACTAGATTATTAAAATTATTTTTTACAAAAATTTTTATGAGAAAAATTTGCATATGCATTAAGGACAAGAGAAGAAAAAAGGCAGGCTTCCACAAATAATAATCTATAACAATTCATCTATTTGTAGTCACGTGATTTATTGAAGAATAGAAATAATACCATGCACTGTGCTAGGCATGTAGTATACAAAAATAAAAAAAAACACTTCCTGTGTCTCAGAGCTATTGTCACATATACTATTGGGGAGACAAAAAATCCACATATAAGCACATATTGAATAAATATATTTTTTAAAATGCCAGATAGTTCAAGGACAGAGGGCATTAGTATTTGGAGCTATCAGGAAAAAAAAAAAAAGAAAAAAAAAAAAAAAAGCTTCCTGTAAAAATAATGCTGGTAGTCTTGAAGAAAGCTAGGTATTTTACAAGTTATAGGTGAGATAGAGCTGCATTCTAGGCATAAGAGAAAATCAGTGGAGAAGCATGAGCACTGTGTATGAGGAACAATAAGCTTGGCTAGACTACGAATAGAATATGAGAAGGGGAGTAATATAGAACTGTAGGTGTAGATTGTGGCCAGGTTGTTAAAGGCTTTAAAAACCCAACAGAGAAGTTTCATAATAGAGGCAATAGGAGTTTCTGAAGTTAATATTGAGTAGGGGAATGACATGTGCTTTAAAAAAATCACTTTAAAAACTATGTGGAGAATGGATTAGAATGGAAAAGAGACTTGAGGTGGCAGACCAATATGCTATTTCTTGTAGCAAAGATTAATAAAGAAAATAGAGATAATTAAATTCAATCAACTCAATTGGTGATAGGTCTTAGAGGATGACCATAGTTGATATGTGTTAACTAAATGATGATTCAGCAAAGCAGAGAAATCTTTTTGAGGGTCAAACAGAGGGAAGAACTAGGAGAGAGCAGTATCTTGAAAACCTAGAGAGTATCTAGTTAGCAAGGCTTATTTATAGCTTTGGTGTCATCCACAGCTCCATTCTGATTCATCTCACATATTCAAGTAATTGCCAAATCTTACCATTTTTATTGACAGTTCTTAGATATGCCCTCTTATTTGCATTTATACAACTATAAAGTAGGTAACACAGTGGATAGATTACCAGGCCCAGATTTAGAAAGAACTGAGTTCACACCTGATCTTAGACACTTACTATCTGTGTGACTCTGGTAGTCACACAATCTCTGTTTGCCTCAGTTTTATCAACTGTAAAATGGAAATAATTACCTGCTTTCCAGGGATGTTATAAAGAACAAATCAAATAATGATTGTAAAGCACTTGGCACAGTACTGGCACATAATAAACACTACATGTTAGCTATTATCGCTATTATTACCTATCTAGTTCATATCCACATCACCTCTCTATTACAAGTAGTAGGTCTTTCAGCTTTGTTTATCCCCACTCCAAACCATCTTCTCAGCTTCCCAAAATGATTTTTCTAAAATGAAACTCTAACCATAGTACTAGTGATCTCTATTGCCTCTAATATTAAATATAAATTCCTCTTGTCATTTGTAAGATATTCGAAACTAGCCCCATTTTCCCTTTCCATTTTTCTTACACATTAATCCCCTCCATATACTCTATATTAAAGCCTTACCAATATTTTTGCTGTTTTAAACACACATTTCTTCTTTTTCCAGTCTTCATCTGTTGGCCTGTCTGTGTTTAGTTCCTGGAATGTTCTTAAACTTCATTTCTACTTTGGGGAAATAGCTGGTTTTCTTCCAGACTCAGCTCAAGTTCCTTTTCATGCATGAGGCCTGACTTCTCTGGGTTGTAGTAGCTGCTAACATCCCCCCTTTCAAAATTTATCTCATAACTGCTTTATATGGAATTTGTTTGAAATGTGTGTATATTTTTATGCCTCAGTCTGCCATAAGAGAAGTCTCCTCCTTGACGACAGAGATTATTATACTTTTATCTTTGTGTCAGAAGTGCCCTGTGCTATTCACAAATGAGTTATCTTTTTTGATTTCCATATACCTTTTCGACCACCATGCTTTGTCTCCAATGCTCAGAAAGCTCTCTTCTCTTCACTGTCCTCAGACCTGTTGAAAATCCTATTCCATTCTTTAAAGTTCAGCTCAAATGGCACTTTCTCCACAAAATCTTCCCATTTCTTCTTCCTCTGCTGCCCTGGATTTTCATTCAATTGTTTTGCCCTTAAATATTGTTTTCTGCTAAACCTATTTGTGTATGTATCTGATGTGCTATCTTAGCTTATCTTTATATCTTTCCAGCCCAGTCTCAGAGCAGGTACTTATTTATTGAGTAAATGTTGAATGAATTTGTTTTAATATTGCATTCAGGTTATTTTATGTCAATCCACAGCAAGAAGTCTTACCAGATGAAGGTCTTACATTTTTTATTATGAGTGGTGAAGAATGCTCTGATTTCCAAGCTTTGAACCAAACTGTAGAACAGGTTAAGTATTTTATTTTTTAAAGAAAATTTATTTTAACATTTCAGGATAAATAAAAAAATATGATGGGGGAGACTAAATTTTTATTATTCAAATTTTGTTCTTTGTATCTGGGAAGCTGTTTTTTAAGGGAACCTTTTAGGGAGTGGAGTAAAGAAAAATATCTTTATCCTTTGTCAGTTATCTAGTTTTTGCTAGTTGATTTATGCATTGGATGAATGGCAAGATAAGTTTAACTGCTGTTATCTTTATTGCATATCAACAGCTCCCTTAAAGACAGGCCACATACTTTGTCCAGGAAAAAAAAGCACTCTATTATCTTTTCTTTTATGTTAAGGAAGTTGAAACAGATTGTTGAGAGAAAATAGCTGCTATAAGATACCAAAATGTTCTATAATGCTATATTTATTTGAAGCATATTACTAGTGGAAATAGCTTTAACAAAGAATCCTTAAAAATGTATGTTTTGATGATAGAGATGAAGATTGTGTGTTTATAAAATAAATTCTTAGAAAATATATTTGCCACACACAAACTCATCAATATTTAGTGGAAAACTGACTAGATTCAGAGTTAGTTTCATATGGCTTGGGTTCAAATCTCTTAAATTTACTAGTGTGATTTTTCCTTTACTTGCTCTGTTTCTATATCTATAAAAGGAAAAAGTATGACTTTTATATTCTTTTTCCAGCTCTAAATTTGTAATCCTTTTGGTGATTCAAATACCATAAAATTTAGATTTGAATCCAGAACTCTCTGTTCCTTAAGACCCACTATCTTCACAGAATCTTGGAGTTGGAAGAACCTCAGAAGCCATGTAGTATATTCTAATCTAAACTGAACAAGAATTTTCTCTACAGCATATCTAATATAGTAGAATAAAACAACTTTCTTTAGGCAAGATTTGCGCAAAAAAAAGCAAAACAAAAAAAGATCTGGCCAAGGTGGAAGATGCCACTTCTTTAGGAAAACCTCCCAACCTTTAGAGGATAAAATTCTATACACAAAGAGATATGTATGTGTTTTTATTTCTCTATGTGTATATATACAAAATCATATATGTATATAATATGTGCATAAATTAATATAGACTATGCACATATACTACCTAGGCATATATATGTATATATGTGTATATATAACAAATATATATATATATATGGGGAAGGGTCAGGATGACTGTTAGATCCAGGTTTTTCCACAGTGTCTGAATTAAAACATCCTATCATAAACTATAACAAATGAAACAATAGTATGAATTTTAGGGTTACTTAAGAGTCACTTAGCTTGGACTGACTTTACCATCTAGATAACATTTGTCTATTTATGGGAATGTCTTAATTTTTAGAAAAAAAGAGAGAATGAAAGTATAGAGCTAAATACTACCTTATTTCAAGCAAAATGTAAGTAACTAAGCTGCTTTCTATACCAAAAAGTGATCATTTGCCCTTTACTGAAAGATCTCAAGTGGGGGGGAGCCTATTACCTCCTGATTTCTCCATTTCTACTTTTAGAAAGCTCAAGTAATTAGAAAGATTTTCCTCATTTTAATCCTAAAATTTTCCATTTTCAAAAGCCATTCATTGATCCAGTTATTTACATTGAGCTTTGATAGCTTGGAATTTAGCAGGTAAAAGATGAAAAGACATTTTGTACTTAGGAGGAGATAATCAAAGGTATAGATATAGAAAAGCACCAGACACTTTTGAAAAATAGAGAATAGATCAGTGTAACTAGAATACAGAGTTTGTGATATAGCATTATATGAAATAAGTAGAATGACATCACATAGTAGAGGATCTCAAATGCCAAGGCAAAAGAGTTTTGAATTTGGTAAGTAACAGAACACCTACTTTTCATGAATGTACTTCATTTGACAAATATAGAATTGATTTTCTTCTTGACATTAAACAGAGATTAAAAAACGATAGTTATGAAAAACATGCTGCATTACAAAACTTTATGGAAATGGATGATGAAAAAATCATGGAAGAAGTAATTTTTCCAGATTTACTTGAAATAACATCTTCTGAATATAAAGATGATCAAATACGGATTGAAAAAGAACAGGAATATATTTTTATACCAAGCAGCTCTCCAGGTACTTTGTTTTCAAGTAAAAAATTAATATAATTAACAAAATCAAGATTGCTTTGTATGGTATATCAAAATCTCATGGTTAAAAAACCATGGTAAAAGTGAAATATATGATCTTTTTAAAATAATTTTTTGTGAAATCCTCTTAGCATAATTTTTGGGAAGAAATTACATTTCCATTTTATGAGTATGATTTTATATTTATATATGGAGTTTTCGGATGTTTATTTTCTGAAGAGTTCTATCTTTCCATTATTATATCAGAGTCCATTTTGTTCTTTGTATTTGATGAGGAAATAGCTTTATGTCCACTGCATCATTACCCAGGAGTAAAAGGATAATTTAGTTAAGAATTTTTTTAAGTGCCTATTATGTTCCAGACACTATGCTAAGCCCTGGAGATACAAGGAAAGGCAAAACAAAACAAAACAAAACAAAAACCAAAACTAAATCAATAATTGCTCTTAAGAAGCTCAGTCTCTTGGAGGAGATAACATGCAAATGGCTATGTATAGATGGGATATATACAAATAAAATGGGTAAAGAGAAAGTTTAAGAGGCCTGGAAAAGGAATCTTGTAGGACTTTGAAGGAAAGTTCAAATTGAGGTGGAAAAATATTCAAGGCATGAGGAATAGCTAATGAAAATTTATTTATTTATTTATTTATTTATTTATTTATTTATTTATTTATTTTTGAAGAATAGGAGAAAGTTTTATTTGTTTATAGCAGAGAGTGAATGATGTAGTTCTTTTTTTTTATGGTCAGATCTGTACTTTTTTTTTTTTTTTATTCATTTTTCCAAATTATCCCCTCCCTCTCTCCACTCCCTCCCCCCCATGACAGGCAATCCCATACATTTTACATGTGTTACAATATAATCTAGATACAATATATGTGTGTAAATACCATTTTCTTGTTGCACATTAATTATTAGCTTCCGAAGGTATAAGTAACCTGGGTAGATAGACAGTAGTGCTAACAATTTACATTCACTTCCCAGTGTTCCTTCTCTGGGTGTAGTTATTTCTGTCCATCATTGATCAACTGGAAGTGAGTTGGATCTTCTCTATGTAGAAGATTTCCACTTCCATCAGAATACATCCTCATACAGTATTGTTGTTGAAGTGTATAGTGATCTTCTGGTTCTGCTCATTTCACTCAGCAACAGTTGATGTAAGTCTCTCCAAGCCTCTCTGTATTCCTCCTGCTGGTCATTTCTTACAGAGCAATAATATTCCATAACCTTCATATACCATAGTTTACCCAACCATTCTCCAATTGATAGTGAAAATTTATTAAGAGTTGGGAGTCTCATGTAAAGAAGAGTAAGGAGAGTGGTGTCACTGGATTGAAAAGTACATAGAGGAAAGTAAGGTATAAGAAGATGGTAAATGTAGGAAGGAGATAGGTTATGAAGTACTTTAAAGGCCAACTGGAGAAATCTAGATTTCATCCTGCAGGTAATAATTTATTTAATGGGAGTAGGGAAGGGTTGTATATGATATGGTTATATCCGCAGTATGTAGGGAGATCAGTTTGGTGACTGAATGAAAGAGATAAGAGATTTGAAGCAGGGAGACCAATCAGTAGTCTATAGCAGTGGTCCAAAAGTGAGGTGAAGGAGGCTTGCATATATATAACATAGAGAAGAGAAATACCAGGTTGAAGAGAGTAATCAACAATGTTGAAGGCTGATGAGAATTAAGGATAAGATTTAAGAAAGGTCATTAGATTTGTCAATTAAGAGTCATTGGTAACTTTTGAGAGAGCAGTTTTAGTTGAATGTTGAAGCTAGAAGCCAGAGAATAAGAGGGAAAAAAGTGGGGGTACCTGCTGCAGATAGCCTCAAAGACTTTATAGGTACAAAAGGGAGGAAGGACACAATAAAAGGAGTCCTCTGAAATTCCTTCTATTACAAAATATGGTACTGATATCTAAATTAAGAAGAGCCCAAACAGAGAAAAAAATTTACAGACCAATCTCCCTAATGAATATTGATGCAAATATTTTAAATATTAGCAAAGAGATTATAGCAGAATAATACACTATAATCAAGTGAGATTTATACCAGAAATGCAGGGCTGGTTCAATGTCAGGAAAACAAAACAAATCGTATGATAATTTCAATAGATGCAGAAAAAGCTTTTGATAAAATACAGCATCCATTCCTATTAAAAACAATGGAGAGCATATATACAAAGGAAATTTTCCTTAAAACAATAAGCAGCATCTATCTAAAACCATCAGCAAGCATTATTTGTAATGGAAAGAAGCTGGACTCGCTCCCAATAAAATAAGGGGCAAAACAAGGATGCCCATTATCACCACTGTTACTCAATACTATACTAGAAATGTTAATAAGAAAAAGAAATTAGAATAGGTAATAGAGATAAAACTATTACTCTTTGCAGATGATATGATTGTACTTAGAAAATCCTAGAAAATCCTCCAGAAATCTATTCAAAACAATTCACAGCTTTAGCAAAATTGTAGGATATAAAATCCACACAAATATCAGCATTTCTTTGTATTACTGACAAAACCCAGCAGCAACAAATAGAGAAATTCCATTTAAAATAATTGTAGGCAAAATACTTGGGGTTCTACCGCCAAGACAAACACAAGAACTATATGAACACAATTACAAAACCCTTCTCACACAAAGCAGATCTAAACAATTGTTTATTGCTAGGCCAAGCTAATATAATAAAAATGAAATTCTGCCTAAATTGGCCTACTTTTTCAGTGTCATACCAATCAAACTGACAAAATATATTTTATAGAACTAGAGAAAACAATTCATCTGAATGAACAAAAGATCAAAAATATCAAGGGAATTGATGAAAAAAAAATACAAAGCAGTAGTCATTTGGTACTGGCTAAGAAATAGTGGTGGATCAGTGGAATAGTTTAGATACATATGACACACTAATCATTGACTGTAGTATCGAGTATTTGATAAACCCCCAAACTTCACCCCCTGCGATAAAACTACCTATTTCACAAAAATTGCTGGGAAAACTGGAAAATACTATATCAGAATCTCAGCAAAGACCTACATTTCATACAATTGATACCATAAGAAAATTAGAAGAGCGAGGGGTAGTTTACATATAAGATCTTTGTAGAAGGGAGGAATTTATGACCAAAGAAGAACTAGAGAACATTATGAAATGCAAAATGGACAACTTCAATTATATTAAATTGAAAAGGTTTGCACAAGCAAAACCAACACAAGATTGAAAGGGAAGTATACATCTGGGGAAAAAATGTGTAGCCACTGTTTCTGGTAAAGATCTCACTTTAAAAAATATATGAAGAACTGTGTCAAATTTATAAGAATACAAGTCATTCCCCAATTGATAAATGGTCAAAGGATATGAACAAAATGGATATGAACAGACAATTTTCAGATGAAGGAATTAGACATTTAAGTCATATGAAAAAATGCTCTAAATCACAATTGATTAGAGATTTGCAAATTAAAACAAGTCTGGGATACCACCTCATTCCTCTCATATTGGCTAATAAGATGACAGGAAAAGATGATAAATGACACGTGTTGGAGGGAATATGGGAAAACTGGGACACTAATGCATTATTGGTAGTGTGTGAACTGATCCAACCATTCTGGAGAGCAATTTGGAACTATGCCCAAAAGACTATAAAACTCTGAAAACCCTTTGATCCAACAGTGCTACTATTGGATCTGTATCCCAAAGAAATCATATAGGAAGAGAAATGAATAAAAATGTTGTAGCAGCTCTTTTTATTAGAAAAGAATTGGGAAATAAGTAGATGCCCATCACTTGGGGAATGGCTAAATAAGTTATAGTATATGAAGGTAATGGAATATTCTATAAAAATGATAAAGCTGATTTTAGAAAGGCCTGGAAAGATTTACATTAACTGATGCTGAGCAAAACAAGCAGAACCAGGAATGCATTATACACAGTAAAAGCAAGACTGTGCCATGATCAACTATGAAAGACTTGGTTCTTCTTAGTGGTTCATTGATCCAAGACAATTCCAATAAATGCCATTCACATCCAGAGAGAGAACTAAGGAGATTGAATCTAAATCAACACATGCTATGTTCACTTCTTTGTTCTGGGATTTTTTCCCCTCTCGTGGTTTTTTCTTTTTGTTTTGATTTTTTTCTCCCAACATGATTCATAAATGTGTATTTAAAAAGTTAATATAGGGGCAGTTACGTGGCTCAGTGGATAGACCACCAGCCCTGAAGTCAGAAGGACCCAAGTTCAAATCTGACCTCAGACACTTAATACTTCCCTAGCTGTGTGATCCTAGGCAAGTCACTTAACTCCAATTGCCTCAGGGGAAAAAATTTATATACATGTATAACCAAAAAAAGAATAAAGTTTTCATTATTGTTAAGAATGCCTTGTTCATTTTCTTTTTTCTCAAACTTTATTCCAGGATTGCTATCTTGTTGGTTCCTGACTGAAGTTGATTTGTTATTTATCTGGTTTGGGTTTTGTACCAAATCTGTGACTTCCTTGGTAAAAAGTTAACATTTTTTAGAATATGGGTCTGAGGACCTCTAGGGGGTCCCAAAACCCATTTTAGGGAGTCTATGAATAATAAACTTAATAAAGATATTTTAATTTTTAATAATGGTGAAGATCAATAGATATAATCCTTGTAAATATAAAACTTCTTGAGGGGACCCTCAGTAATTTTTAAGAATTTAGAAGGGTCCTGAGACCAAAAGTTATAAGATTTGATATAAGGAATTCTCTATAAGGAATTTTTTCAATGAAGGTTGGCACCTATTCTCCAGTTTGTTGTCTTATGGGATTGGCAATTTTCTAGGATCTCACTAATGCATTTGAGTATCTTTGTGACTCATAGATATGCTCTTATTTCTCTATGCCACACTACTACTAATGACTTGTAGTTAATATGATGAAAATGAAAATTCAGTGCAACTCTACCAGCTCCCACTGCAATTACAAAATATGGGCTATAAAAATATAGTTTATGTAGCAAGGACTAATGCTTAAGACGCACAAAACATATTAGAGTCTAGAGAAGGTAAGAATGCCAAATAAAGTATTTTCAATTACATGTAAAGCTGCTCCATTTAAAAATTTTTTTGCTTTTGCTTTTGCAAACATTTTCTTTTTTTTTCCCTTAAGATTTTTGACCAAAATGTTTAAGCTGGCAGCTTTATGCAAACAAAACCCTTAATTCAGGAAGAGCTGGAAGCTGTCAACTTCCCTAATGCTATTTAGAATAATTTATTTCTTACAGAAATCCTGAACAGGCGTAATTTTTTTTTTTTTTATTCTTAATACTTCCCTACTTGTTTTGGTTTAAAAGGCTTCTTACTAGATTTCAATAATAGGGTAGCTGATAGTTCATTTCCACTCCCCTTACATTTTATTAGTACTAATTTTCTATTTTAGGCTGCCAGAAATATTTTACATATCCTGCATAGTAATATTTAATATATTGTTTTAAGTGATCAACCGAGATAAGCTACCAAAAAACATGACAGCACGTATCTTAGAAGATGAAGGATTTTATATTAAAAGAAAACCAGAAACATATAAAAGGACTTGTAACAAAATGGAAAATCGCCTTCTTATACTGGAAGAGGTAGGTGCACCAATTAATTAAAATAAAACAATTGATAGTTACATAGTTCTTAAGCATCAAGTAAATATTTTAAGTACAATTATATAAATGTTTTTAATAGAACTTTTTTCATTATTTCTGAAATATTTTAATAGGGAAAATGCTGGTTTGAAGAAAGTGGAGAAATAATTTCATTACCTTCTCCAATTAAGCAGTCATGGAATTTCAGAAAGCTCATTACTGTTGAAACCTTAAATCCAGGACTAAAAACTATTTATAAGAAGGTAATCAACTGAATCATTTTTGTATCTAGAGTTTTTCTACCATAAAATAATTAGTGACATTTCTCTGAGGTAAATTGTGAACTCTTTTAAAATCATCATTGAAGACAATAGACCAATTTGGGACAGGAGTAACATGGGCAAAAGTAGGTGGCAATATACTTTTATATTTCAAAGGTCTTTAATTTCATCAGTGGCAATAATCCTTCTACTGATGCTGGAGCTTCTTTTAATTGTAGCTAATCTAATGTTTGGTCTGTCAACTGAGTCCATAATTGAAGCTTTACTTTGTTTATTCTGCCAGAGCTTCACTCACGATATGGCTATCAAAAAAAACAAAAAACAAAAAAAAACAAAACTAAAATTGCTTACACATCATGCATTGCTGTATAACTACTAAAGAAGTGAAAAACACAGGTTTGAAGAATTATAAAAATTAGCACAATATACAAAAAGTTACTTGCCAGATTAATTTTACTCATCCTACCTTTAAAACAAGAAAGGAGAAAAAAAAAAAGGGAAGCTCTGGTTAGTTAGTGGAGACACTCCTATTTCCAGAGGTGCATCCTTCCTTGCTGCTTTAAAAAGACTTCAACTAATGCAACAGTTAACAAGAATACTTTTAACATTTTAAAAGGAATCATACTTCTCTAATACAAATAAGAGTAAAAATTCTAACTCATTTCACAAAAAATCTCCCTATATCAAAATAAAGATGTACTAGATAGGATTGGCATCTGTCTTAGAGAATCAAGTTGATTTCTTACTATGTTTCTCTGGGGAAATGTGTTTTACATTCCAAATCTCATTCCCACACTTTGACAACAGGATGGTGGAAGATTTAGTAGTGATTAAAATTACACCAGTTGTTAAAAAAAAAGGAAACAAAAGTTGAAAAAGTTTATTAGAACCTTATTCTACCCAATTGAGCTAATGGAAATTGTTAAATAATTCTACCTTAGGGGCAGCTAGGTGGCTCAGTGGATAGAGCACCAGCCTTGAATTCTGGAGGACCAGAGTTCAAATGTGATCTCAGACACTTAACCCTTCCTATCTGTGTGACCCTGGGCAAGTCACTTAACCCCAGCTTGGGGGGGGTGGGGGAGGAGAAGATAATTCTACTTTATAAAATTAATGAAAATCAATTTCAGAGAATTCATTATGAATGATTATGAATGCATGATATTTTTCTTTCAAAAGGCAATAAAATCAGATGTAGAAAGCTGTTCCAGAAGCAAGATAGAAGGCCAAAGCGAAATGTTTCAACTAGATCTCAACATTTCGATGTTACAGTTCAGCCATCATCCTCTTTTCAATCAAGAACAAGTACTATGTTCTAGGCTGCTCCAACTTTATGAATGTTTTCAAAACAGAAAACAACAAAATATTCCTCAATTGCTATATGAAAAAGTAAGAAGTACTTTTTTGTTCATATGACAAAATGATCAATGTTGAAATATTAAGATAAATTAATTATTAAGAGTCACCTACTTTTAGGACATATTCATTTAACTTTAGTCATTTAAAGCAGAACATAACTAAATCACCTGTTTGTGATGGAGAAATGAAATCAAGGTAACAGTATATGTGTGGAAAATTAGAGTAAGATGAACTTGGGAACTATTTGGAGAAAACAAATTAAGATTAATTAAGAAATTGTCTTTACCTGACTGTTTATTAGTTTAGTATGGTCTGTACTTGTATTCAATCTTGTTAATGCAGATATTTTTAATAGCATTGTGGAATAGGGATGAATGTCCCTTAAGTTTCAGTCACTGGAGGAAGGTAACTTAGAAATAAATGAATCAAGATGTCATTGAACCAAGAAGCATTAGAGTCTAGCTCTGCCTCCACATCTCTGATAAAGATCTTCGTAATAAATGCATCAGACTAAATTCTTATTGGGAAAGTCAAAGAAGTCATGGTAAGTCATTTTTACAGATCAGAAAGCAATAGAGACACAGAAGCATGTAGACCCTGAGGAAGGTTTCTGGTCAGAAGTTAGCATAGCTATGGCAGCAGTAGTGTGGAGCACTGCAGCATTCAGGAACTGAGAGAGGGTTGAAATAGGGCACCAAAAAGAAACCCCAAGGGACACCTGAGCAAGTACTAGGTATAGGTACAATTGACATTTGGCAGCTCTGTCATTCCCTACCTAGTACTGGATCACTGATTCAGGGCAGAGAACAGTTATAAGTATTAACCTTGGATCTGTGCTGAACACAGAACATTCTTCTGAAAGCACATGTTAACTGTTAGGGCTGTGCCTGTTACTAGGAGCAGAATGCAGAATCCCAGACCAAAGAGTAGCTAGTAGTGCAGTTGCTCTGAACTTGGAAAGCCTTCCAATGGGCAAATAGTGGCTAAGTCTAGACTGCCAACTAGAAACAAATCAATAGAGTCAAACCTAGATCAGGAACTTGCAGAACTAGGACCAGGAGAATAATAGTTACCTCTCCTCTTTACCCCCATATCATAGTTTAGGAGAAATGCAAGCTTGAATATCCTTAGCCAATGTTGTTAAAGTAGCAAAAGGATGTAAGACAACAGAAACTCAGAACACACATCTCCTCCTTCCCTGTAGAGTACTCTCATTACCGAGTCCAAAGTGAACAAAACAACCAAAAAGACCCCAATTATAAAGAGCTATTATGGTAATAGACAGATTCAAGACACAAACATAGAAGAGAATAATTCAAAAACATTAGCAAAACCTTAAAAGAGAAATGGAGTCCAACAAGAAGCATAAAAGAGTTAAAGAAGGAGCTAAAAATTAACTTTAAACAAAAGAGACTAGTAGAAGAAAAAATGGGAAAAGAGACGAGCTAGAAAAGGAAAATATGAAAAGACATTTAACATCTTGGGGGAAAAAAAAGACAGAAAACCTTTTTTAAAGAAAATAAACTCCTTGAAAATTAGATTGGCTAAATGGAAGCTAATGACTTCATGAGAAATAATCAGGAAATAATAATGCAAAATCAAAAGACTGAAAAAAAATTGAATATGAAATATCTCCAAAAAAGCAACAGATCTAGAAAAGAGATCAAGGATAGATAGTGTAAGAATCATTGGGCTACCTTAAAGTTATGAGCCAAAGAGCCTAGACCTCTTTCAAGAGATCATAAAACTATTCAGATATCTTAGAGGAAGAAGACAAATTAGAAATTGAAAAAATCTATTATATTCTAAAAAAAGAATTTGAAATGAAAATTTCTGGGAATATCACCAAAATACAGAGTCTCAAGGTGAAGTGTAGGCAGCCAGAAAGAAAAAAGTTGTCATAGTCAGGATCACATAATTCTTAGCAGCTACAATTTTGAAGAGCAGAGAGCTTGGAATATGATAATACAGGAGGTAAAGGATTTTAGCCTTATGACAATAATTTATCTGCCAAAACTGAGTATAATGCTACAGGGGAAAAAATGTTATCTTAAATAATGAGTATTTTAAAGCATTCATGATTAAAAAGACTATAGCTGAATAGAAAGTTTGACATATGTATATAACACTCAAGAATGGAAAATGCTATTCACATCTTAAGAAAGAAATGGAGTCTGAATGCATATCAAAGCATACTATTTTAACATTTTTTCCCCGTTTTTTTTTTCTTTCATTCTGTGTTTCTCTTTCACATGACTAACAAAGTAATTTTTTAAAAGTTCTAAATCATAATTGGACAAATTAAAACAATCTTGAAATAATCAATTTCCACCTACCAGATTGACTAAGATGACTGAAGGGGAAAATGACAAAGGTTGTAAGGGATGTGGAATTCTGATTCATTTTCCATGGTATTGTGAACTGATCAAGCCATTTTGGTGAACAGTATAGAATTATGCCTAAAGAGTTAGTAAACTGCCTATACTCTTTGACCCAGAAATATCACTGCTATTTTCAAAGATGATTAGGAAAAAAAGAAAACCAATATGTTCTAAAATGTTTATAGCAGCTCTCTTTGTGGTGGCAAAGAATTGGAAATTACAGGAATACCTTATCAATTGGGGAATGGCTGAATAAGTTGTGTTATGTCATTGTGATGGAATACTACTACATTATAAGAAATAATGAGCTCAATGATCTTAGAAACATGGAAAGACTTGAATGAAATAATGGGGTGAAATGAGAACCAATTAATCAACTAATCAATTTGCTAAAGGTACCAGTACAAATAACCTACATAGCTATAATTTTGAATTTTTAAAATTTGGTTCAAATGAAAATGTTTTATATTGGAAAGGACCAGGAAAAGATAAGAAAGTTTACCTTCTATAAGTATATAAGAAGGATGATGGGAAGGAAATGTTTCTAAAGAGGTCTGACATCAAGATGTCAGAGACTACATTCTGAAAATTAGATGGAGGACTTAAATAAATACAGGTCAAGCATATAAACTATAAGCTAACTTTAAAACCTACACCTTAGCTAGTAGGGCAGGGGTCCCCAAAGCTTGTCTACTTTTTCCCTCTAATGCTGAGCAGAGCTATCGTCATTATTACTGCTGCTGCTGCTGCTGCTGGAGGCTTACAGCATTTCTTCCATTTCAGTTCTGAAGAATGAAGTAGATTTTGTTTAAGCCTTTTAGATGTCCATAGATTCTGTAACTTTAAATTTCTGTGTTCTAAGCTTCAAAAGACTTCAACTGCCAAAAGCCTTTCTATAATATTCAAGAAACTAAGAAAGTTGCTAATATATAATAAAAAATAGCTAACATTTATGTAGTACTTTATGGTTTTCAAAACATTTTATCTCATATACATCAAATGGATAAAATAAAGGTATTAATTAGCATTTTTCTGATTATGAAATGGTATTTAAGATAGAAATTAATTTTGTAAAAGAAAGGAGATTAGGAAAATGTGGAGAGCAGCACCCTATGTATGAACTATGAGCTAATAAATAACCAAGGATAATTAATGGAGAAAATGCTTTCTAACACTATCAAGTAAGTTGGACATCAGCATTCCTTTACTGAGTAGAGGCCACACATACCTAATTTTTAGCAAGTAAAATTCAAACTTCTTGTTAACTTCTTATTAACAAACTTCTTTGCCTAGCATTCAAAGTATTTCACTTTGCCTTTTTGACCCTATTTCTTATTACTCCTTTTCATGTGCTACATGGTCCAAAAACATTTTCTGCTTCATTTCCATTAACAATTCTCAAGCTGTTTCCTGTTCCTAGAATGTCTTCCCACCTCTCTTTATCTATTGATGTCCTATCTATGTTTTAAAGCCTACTTCTGGGATACCCTGTTGGTAACAAACTCCTCCTACTACACAAAGCATTTTTCTCTATTTATATTTATATTTATCCTAGAAATACAGAAGTATATTTTATTTCTCTAACATACTTGTTAACTACATGTACGTATATACACACTTAATATATATGCTATAATATTTTATGTTTATATATATGCATGTGTGATATTTACATTACTTCCCCTATACACACATTAATGGAATTTGAATTTTAATTGTTAAGTACTAGGGAGGTTCTGAAGATTCTTGGGCAAAGAAATTATATGTATACTTAAAAATTTGCTTCTGAATGAACTTTATATATCTGGGTTTTTAGATTCACCAAAAAATTTTGAAAAATTAAATTGAACTCATTGTCTTCTAAGGAATTTCTAAGACTATTCTTTTAAATACTACTTGAGGCAGCAAAATGAAGTTACACTTAGTTCTGGAAATCTTAGTCCTAAAATACTCTTTACTACTTACCAAAAAGTGCTAAAGAGCACTCAGCTTTCAGGCAAACAAATTATCAAGAAGCTAGATGATGACTTACTGGAATTTTATAAAGGGGAATTCAGCTTAGGTATAGGTTGGACTGGATAGTCTCTGAGCTGCCTTACAACTCCAAATAGACATATATTATTTCCTGCTTATTTTATTAACTTCTCTTAGTTTATTCTCTTGTGACATTTACAACATTCTTCCCACCCCAGTTACCCAAAAAGCTATAGAAGCTGTTTTGATCCTAACTATTAGGAAGAACCTTGATGAGGCATTTTCTGATTAGAGTATTTCTAACATTTTTGTACCCACTGAAGAATATTAGGGTAGCAGAACAAGTGCTAGTTTGGGTTTCAGAGAAGCCAGGTTCAGATCCCGGTGCCAGGATTAGAACCTTTGTTACTTTAGGCTAGTCCCATAATCCCTTTGTCCTTCAGTTTCCTCATCTGTGAAAATAGAATTAGATTACTTGATCTCTTAAGGTTCTAGCTCTGAATCATAAATACATTGAGAAGAACTGGGGAGAGTGAAGAAGGTAACAAATGCACAGTGATTATTTTTACTACTTACTGTCCTTGACCATCTGAATTAGTTTAAAAAAGATATTTTAGGCCTACTCCATTCTTCTTAATAGTGATTTTTCTTTTTCATAGGGATAACTTCTTCCATTTCTCTGGTTTCTGAGTTTGCTGGTTATTAAGTACTTACAGCACTCATGAATAGAGATCAGGCTATCTTTCCATTTAGCCACTAATGTAATTTTCCTAATGTTCTGGTCTGATCATGTCACTTATCCTTATTCAGTATATGCCAGTGGCTTCATATCACCTCAAGATCAAATATAAAATGCTCTGTTTGACATTCAAAGCCCTTTGAAAGCTCTGTTGAGCCCCTACATTTCCAAGTTTCTTAATTTAATTCTCTGACACATACTTTATGATTCAGTAACGCTGACCTTCTGGCAACCACATCAACAAGATTCTCCTGCTCTCAGCTATCTCCCATTCCTGGAATGATCTTCTCTTGCTCAGTTTGCTGATCTCCTTGGCTTCCTGTAAGAGCCAGCTAAAATCCCTTCTTTTACTAACACTTTTTCTAACACTTCTTATTTCTAGCATCTTCTCCTGTTAACTATTTCCTATTTATTCTGTATATAGATTAGATGGTAAAAGCAAGTTCTGTTTTTTTTCCTCTTTTTGTATTCAGTGCCTAGCTCGATGGTCCATATATACATATATATGAGAGTGATTTTTATGCTCAAAGCCCAGTACCAGCTGTTGAGAGAAATAAAGTTTAAATCCTTGATCTCAAAGCATCTGTAATCTGATTGGTAAATAACTAATTAGAGATCATAGTAAACTTGGAAAAGAACTTGAATTGCTTGAGCTTGGAGCCACCAGAACTTGAGTTTATACCCCAAATTTACTACATACTCTTTTATATAATCTTGAGCAGACCAAATAAAATCTCTAAGTCTCAGTTGTATATCTCTAAAGTTTAAACTAGATAGGGGTTAGGAATATCTGGCCCTCTTTGAAATCATTTGTTAAGGTAACCACAGGCCATGATAAGCTGAGAATTAGGTACAATCACCTCTCACTGCTTGAGTTCAATTTGATTGGCCTGTGAATGATGTTATAAATATACAAATGGCCCTCAGCAGAGAAAAAGTTTCTCCCTTAAACTAGATGATCTGCAAGGACTCTTTCAGTTCTAGATATATAATTCTATTATTGTGACTCTCATAAATAAATACATGTAAAAATTGCCTTTTTTGTGTCTCCTCCTTCTGCCCATGTTGTCATATGGTTTAGAGTGAAGTTCCTAGACACATCTATATACAAAATGTATTCAAAACAGTTTTTTCTCTTTATTGTAGCTTAAAGCACTAACAAAAGTCGCGAGTGATAATCAGAAAATAAACCAGCTGACCAAAAAATCTCTACAAGATTATACCTGGCAAATACGGTATGTTTTCAGTAATTGACCCTTAATAATATTAATTGCACATTTATAAGGTACTTTGAGATTTAGTAGGTAAAAAATGTGTAGAAAGTGTTAAAGATGCATGGAGTAGATGAACCTCTAAGTAGAAGAGGTAGAAGAAGGTTGATAGCACAAGGGAAGGTCTGGAAGTGGAAGTGGTAAGTAAGGAAATCTGCTGACTTCTCTCTTCCTGGCCCAATTTACTTGAGGACATGAGAGCAAGAACCACTAACTCTAGAAAGGATATTGAGGGATGCATTATCTTCTAGAGTCAGGTTTTTGTCAAATTCAGGAGATAGAAGGAATATAAAAGGAAGTGATTTAGTATGGAAAAACTTCTCATTAGAGCTCAGATTCTTAAACTGTGGGTGGTGACCCCATATGGGATTGATGAGGTAAAATAGGCACCAGGAGTGGTAAGTAGGAAAAAGAGCAATAAATTGTTAAAAGAAAATTATATGTAAAAGTAATAATAGAAATTCACTTTACTAATCATCCATCACAGATTACAAAGTTTTGCTATTATGTGTATTATCAAGGGGAAAGATAAGTTCCCTAGTGGATCTCAAGATTAACCAGGAGGAAGAAGCCATTAGAGGGAAGACACTATGAAGTATGAGAGTACCTTGTAGTAGATTTAGTCCTAAAAAGGAGTCTGCAAGGAAGAGTGCTATTTACTTACATGAATAGCTTCATGGGCTCAGTCACAACAGGAATTAGAAATGGATGCACAACTTTTAAAGTCTCAGGGGAATCTATGAAGGAAGGGGATTGAGGAGGAGTCAGAAGGAATCCCCCTGGCTGACTAGATCCCAAACCTTTCTGAGGTATCAGAGCAGTATCTGAGAGAATGGAGGCAGAGGAGGCTGATTGTTACATTTATTGAGACAATAGAGGCCCAATTAAGGAATTTCATCTCACACTTTTGAGGCAAAGTGAAGGGAGGGAAACTGTTCCCTTTACTGGAACTCTGTTTCCTTTAAAATTATCACTCTGAAATTGTGTCTCCTTTTTGATCTGAGAGATCAGGATCTCCTAGGCTCCAAGGAGAGAGGGCACATCCTCCCAGGATGAGAGAAGCAACACTATTCAAGGGCAAATCAACTCCCATTGATCTTTTTGAAATTCTAAATTCTCATTCAGTTGAGAAATCCTGGTCTGATCAGCTCAAGCTGTCTTAGCCCCCCAGCAAGAGCTACCCTTATAACAGGTTTCCTTAAACTCATTTCTTTGCAGAAGGTCCAAAGCAGCTTGCTCTGTTTTTAGGAGAAGGCATTCTCTTCTCAGTGTCAGCCTCTATTTCCCTAATAGAACTTTGTAAAAGATCCAAAGTAGCTTGCTCTGCTTCTAGTACCCTGCCTGCTGAGAAGGCGTTCTCTTCTCAGTGCCACTAATAGGACTTTGCTACTAAAGAAGTCAGTCTCTTAGCAAAATTGGCTTCCTACCCAACAATAAACTTCCATTTTTGCCAATTAATAATTCTCATTCATGAATTCTTTCATGAAGAACCTGTGCGCCGACCAAAAGGGGATTTTAACGACTCTTGACTGCCACTAACCTCATCATCACTAACCTCATCAAAAGGAGGTTCAGTGGGGCAGCTAGATGGCTCAGTGGATAGAGCACCAGCCCTGAATTCAGGAGGACCCAAGTTCAAATCTGGTCTCAGACACTTAACACTTCCTAGCTGTGTGACCCTGGGCAAGTCACTTAACCCCAGCCTCAGGAAAAGGAGAAAAAAAAATTAATTAAAAAAAATGAGGTTCATTAAGGCTTCATCTCATTCTATTCTGGGAGAGAGCTAGCTTCGTTATAGCATTTAATAAGCTGGCTTCAAAGTCTACATCATTATCTCATAATTGAATGTGGGGCTTATAAAATTATGATTTATTATCAAGAAATATTTGTTTTGTTTACTTATTTTATATACCTCTATCCCCAAGTCTTGTAAAAATTTCTCATGTAAAAAAGGGTAAGAAAGTTTGTTGTAGAGTACACTGAGGAAAGGAGGGGGCTTCAAGAGAGAGTGTGGCAATGTGGGGTTGAGCTGGTAAGGTAAAGATTAAAGTGGTGAGAAATAGATATATAGCTTTAGTAGATAAAGAGAGCATTTGTTAAACACTGTTAGACACTGTGTTAACCAAAGCAAGAAAATAAAAGATAGTTTCTACTTTTAAGAGCTTATGATATTATGGTCTAATGGGGGAAGATGGCACACAAAAAGGAACTGGAAAACATGGTGGTCAATCTGTGTATAGGTCCAAAGAATGAGGCCAGAGGGAAAGGAGGATTGTGACTGAGACCTTTTCAAGCAAGGACCAGAATGATCTCAAATTGTAGTCTCCCACTAGGGAAAAGCAAGTGGAGTAAAGGTGAGGCAGAGGGAACCTGGAAGGAGATAGAAGGAATGATGAAAATGTGGTGCTCAAGGATGAGGGGAGTTTTCTGGCTGTAAGACAAGGAAGAACCTGTTGGTTTGAGGCCTTGGTGGTAATGTTGCTACTTTCAGTAGCTTCTCTTTTTAGAAGTATAGGTGGCTTAAGGAAAACAGGCTCTGGTGATTCTTAGTTCTTAGAATCTAACCACCTTGAGTTGTTTTGAGTCACAGTAGTATTGGATCCTAGTAGTGGTGAAAGAGTCCTATATAATTCTAGAGCTCCATGGATCTAGGACACATGCTACGAGTTATGCCTGAATTTATATTTTATGTTCTTTTTCCAAAGAAGATTCTTCTTCATCATCTAGCAGTTCTTTTAGCCTATAAACTCCATGAGGGTATTAAGGTTGGAAAAGTTTGGGGCCACAGACCAGTGTTGCAAGGGGAATCAAAAGAATATGCAGACTTGAACCCATCTTCTAATCAAGGAGCAAAGTTTATTGTAAGTAACACCATTACAAAGTGGGCTTGAATTTCTAAAAAGAAATTAGAGAAACAGAAGCAAGGAGAGATATTTATCCAACTTCTATCATTGATACGCTAATTCTATGGCTCATAGGTAGGAAGGAATCTGGTTCTCATTGGCCAGATTATACTGACCAGATTATCTGGCAGCAATGAATTGAGGAGTGGTTTTATTCACTATTGTCTCAGAAGTTTGATCTGTGGGACTATCCTGAGGCCAGAAGCTAGCTGACTATAAGAAGAAGTCAGAATCAGATAGATTGGGTGAGGGAATTTCCTGAGGCAGGCTCCAAAGCCAGAACATCTAAAATCACTATTATTGCCAGAACCGGAAGCCCCCCTAAAATCAGAGGATCACAAAATCATATTACATCATATTTCCTCTCAAGTAGTTTGTATCCCAAATTCATTTGGGACAAAGGATGAAGGCTTCATCTTCTGGAGCGGCTTCATATTCATAAGTATAAGGCCCTGTCCACTGGAGTCCAGACTGAGGAGGGAGGAGGCAAGATGGAGGCAACAGCATTCAGAGGGGTGCTAATTTTTAGAATCAGTTAGCCAGTGGTATTCCTATTGAATGAGTAGTTGAAAGTTCATAGCTTAGAGCCTGGAAGAAACAAATCTCACAAGTAGGTTAAAATGCAGGGATCAAATATGAGAAAAATAGAATAATTAAAAATGAAGTTAGTAGGGGCAGCTAGGTGGCGCAGTGGAGAGAGCACCAACTTTGAATTCAGGAGCACCAGAGTTCAAATCTGGTCTCAGACACTTAACACTTCTAGCTGTGTGAGCCTGGGCAAGTCACTTAACCCCAGCCTCAGGCAAAAAAAAAAAAAAATGAAGTTAGTAGGGGCAAGTAGCTAGGAACCCTACCCAGAGCAAGTCTGGTGAGGGGGATGATAAGGCTGTCATGAATGCCTTTCATCCAAACAGTTTTTCCTGGGATAAATACCAAGAATGTTTTCCCCCAAATCCCTGCTTTTGTCTCCTTGAAGGGGTAGAGACAATGTCTGAAGTAAGTGGCCTTATACACAGTGAAAGGAGCATTCAGACTACTGAGTGTAAGCAACATGTTTAAAAGGTATTAAGCATTGGGTAGAGAGGATGATATGCAGAATGGATAGGTTTAAATAGGTTTAATAACCTTTAGCAAAAACCTGAGTCTTCAGTCTTAAAGGTGACAACAAAAACTAAAAAAGCATTTGAAACCCCTGGGGGGGAGGGGTATGTGTATAAAATCCATCTGCTAGTCCTTCTGATGAGGTTTAGAATTAGGGTAAATGAAATTAGGTCTAATTGAGGCCTAGTGGCAGATTTGGGGTATATGGAGTCAAATAGAGCTCCCCTACAGAGTTAAATGAGTCTAGTGGCGACGTAGAGTCCCCTGTAAAGGAAGTTACAGACCCGAAAACCTAGATTGATAAAGGAGGTTTATTCTGGGGATTGGAAGTAAAGTTAAAGTCTAATTAGTAAAAGGTGAAGGTAGAGATAAAAGGGCATTGGAAATAGCATTCCAGTGGACAGAGATCCTTAGCATGCCAGGCGTAAGGCTGCCATATTAGGAACCTCTGCAAAGAGAGATCTCCAGTTTGGCTCTTTTATAATGAGATATTTAGCTAAAGGGGCCTGTGGGTGGGTCCCAAGTTGGCTCAGATCTGGGTGGGGGGGTCAGATCTCCTATTGGAATTCAAAAGGGTGCTTTTGACAGGATTTATGAATCAAAGATCCTAGCTTCTTGAATTGATAATGCATCAACTAGGAGGGGCTGGGAATCAGAAAGGAATAAATCTGAAAGGATTAGTTTCCTAAAGGGAGCACAACCCACATCATTCCCTGAAAGAATTAGTTTCTTAAAGGGAGTACAACCCACATCATTCCCCCCTCAAGTAGTTAAAACTTAAATTAATTTAAGAAAAAAGACTTGGGGCAGAGTCTCTTGAGGCAGAATTAAAGATTTCCTCCTTCAAGGATTTTCCAAGTTCAGGATCCCCTCTTCATTCCTCCTTCAAGCAGTCACCTCCAAATGCATGTGGAAAAAGAGGCGATGATGTTATCTTAAACTGCTTCAAGCTGTCAAGGGTCGAAAAGATTTGGGGTTTCATGCCAGGAGGTGAGGTGTGAGGTGTGGGATTTGGGGATGGCAGCAGGGGACCTAAGAGGTGTCCCAGTCAGTCATCCCCAGTCAGTCGTCCTATGTTCTCCAGGCTAAAGGGCAGTTGAGAACCCAAAGTTTGAAGCTTAGAGAAAGCAAATCTCGGGAGCAGATTAAAAGTGGGGTGTCATCTAGGGTGGAGGCACCTTTTCAGGAATGGGGAAATGCATTAGGTCACTTCTGTGGGCTACTTGTAGAATGCTAATGGCCCATCTAATTGTCAAAGAGAAGTAGGAGAAAATGTTGAGAGCAAAAGATTATTTGTAGCCTAGCTCTTTCACTCTTAATTTCCATGAAAGTTAATTCCTCCTGGGGTTGGGATTAAAGGATGTGGGAGGCAGGAGGCCTTGATATCTAGTCAAGAGAAAAATGCAATATAAGCTCTTAGAAATCTCTTAACTGTGCTGATTTTTAAAAAATAATAGGGGGTTGGTTCCTCAATCTTAACCAGAAAAATAAGCAAAGATCCTGAACCTTCCCTCCTACTATCCCCACTCATTATGGGGAGGGGTGAAAGAGGTCAGAGGGAGTGCCAAGTATCAGTATGCCTACCCAGCTTACCAGCCCCTGAAGTGTTTGGACTATCCTGGATAAAAGGGAAACAGGGCTGGATCCCAAATCACTACCAGGAAGCAGGAAGCTGGAGGACCAAGTCAACCCCTGTGGTGTTCGCTGTGGTGGTAAGAGGGCAGTTCCTCCTGCTCAAATTCAGAACAGAAACTGGAGTCTTCTAAGGCTTAAGTCTGGAAGAGATTTGCATTAAAAAGGCACCTCTGCTTCTGAGTATCTGGAGGCAGAAGTTGCCCTGAGAAGAGAAGAACTGAGAGTCTCAGGTTAGAGAGTTAAAAGGAAACCAACAGGGGTTAGCAGCAATTTTGGCCTTGCACCCCTGAAAAAAAAGTTGAGGAGGTACCAGGTCTCATCAGGTTGAATTTTTAGTTTTGAAAGTGACTAGCCTGCTGGGTGTGTTTCCTTAGCTGCCTATTTTCTGAGGGCAGAAGTGTTAAAATGCAAAGGAAGCTTCTTTCAAGGTGGGTGGAGGGAGATGGGATCCTTTCCAGCTAATCTATTCAGTATTCAAATTGTGAGGTGGAGGCATTTTTCAAGCCAAGTGTGTCTCTGCATTAAGAGATGGTAACAAGCCCCAAACACCCGAATTCTATAGCTTTTCATTCTCTTTGGGCGTTCCCAAGAGAGAGAATGACAAAAACTTTAATTTTTGTCAAGTTCACAGGAGTTTTTGCCATAGACATCTCCTATGGAGAAAGTTCTCTGCCAAACATTGAGCTCCAGACAGGTCAGCCAAAAGTCCGGGGAAACTGTCTCACCTTAGAAAGGGTGGGTTTTTTTAAAAAGGAAACAAAAACCTCGTGGACAGTAAATCAGAAAGACTGAAATAGACTGAGGCAGGAGCAGAGTCAGGGTACTGAGAGCTGGAGTGAGCTTCTGGAGAGAGATGACATAATCAGGGGGAGGCACCCTGGACATGGGAGAGGCATCTTGATAAGACAGTATTTGACAATCAGATAACTTGGGATGGGAGAGGCATTTTGATATTCTAAAACATAAGATCTTCTACCCTTATCAAATATTCTGATAAAGATGGAGGGGAGGTTTTGCAGAACTGAGAAGCAGGGAAACTGAGGCAGGACTGAGTCAGGATAATTAGGGAAACTGAGACAGGACAATAAGCCAAATAAACTCGACTAAAACTAGAAAAATGCAAGGACTTGTGGGAAGGACAAGTTTCTCTTGATAACCCCAGAATTATTAGCATCAAACAGCATTCCTCATTTAAGGAAACACAGAGGCTTTCCTGTTCAGATCCTCTGCAGTTGAGGAGCATCTCAGCCAGAGATGAATAGTTTGAGGTCTGTGATCATTTATGCCTTAAACTCAGCCTCTGCTGAGTAGCAGTGCTTAAGGCAGTCCTGCTGCCCTAAGAGGGGTACCCCACATTTGTCAGGGGCTCCAAAAGAGGGAAAAAGTGGGACCTAGAGTAGTTCCACCTGTCCCCTCTCTCTGGAACAGGAGCTGCTAGTAGGAGACAGATTTCTGAGTAAATTATGCAGTTAGACCAAGACAGGCAACCCCAAACTATTAGTCCTGATATCAAAATGCTAAAATAGTAATTAAGGAACTGGGGTAACAGGAGTGGAGAAACAGATCAGAGGGACTGCCAGTCTCAGGATAGATGTCGGATTCTGGTTGTTTCTAAAAAATAATCCCAAAAACTGAATAAGGGATTTCAGTTAAAACCCAGCAAATCATAGTCCAGTAAATTTTAAGCAAAGAGTAAAATAATTTCCATTTCAATCTGAACAAATGAAATAGGGGGTAAGGCAGAAGTACCTAAGAAAAATACATCAGTTTCCCATTTTCCTGACCAGTTTCAATCAGTTTCCTTCCACCTTTTTTTTTCCACAGAAAAGAAATTATCAGATTACCATTCCACATATAAATACCAAGAGTGAATCAAAATTCATATACATAACAGACTAGTAAATTTCCTAAAATCCCTCAAACATATAGCTAGCAGAAAACAGTGGGTGAGTTGAAGACAAAAAAATCCTACCCCACCCAACCTTTAGTGGGTTGGGTGTGGGGGCATTGAAGCTTTTAGAAAAATCAGACCCTAATTGGAGATATGTGACCCCTTTCAAGTAAGTTAACAGAAATTCACCCCAGTAAGTTCTTAAGATCTTACATTCAAAGATAACCAAATCTAGCCTGAAAAGGCAATAGTAAAATTATTTATAGACACAGTGATAGTTAGAATGTTAACAATAATTCAACCACTTTCCCACTCCCAATGTCAATCCAAAGAGGAGTGATCTTCTAAGTGATTAAGGAGTTTTCAAACAGGTTCAGTCTTTCATTATAACTCATTTCCTACTGCAGTTAGGAATTGAAAAGAGAAAAGAAAGAAGCTATCTTTACTCTCTTAACAATGTTATCTGTCCTGATTTGGAATTTTATTCCCCAGCCATCATTCCAAAGGTCTTTCTTGAAGCTGCAACCTGGCCAGGTTTGGAGCTTAGAAAAGAAACTTTAATTGTTGGCAGGGGGCATAGAATGCCAATCCAGAAAAATAGGGAATGTGCTAAAAGCAAAAGGTCTTGGGACTGAGAAAATTAATAGGAGTGAAAAAGTTCCCACCTGTAAGGTTAGGTAGGAAAGTGAGAGAGCAAGAGAGACATAGCTGGATTTCAGGAGATAGTGAGGCTATTTATCTCTCCAGGAACAGGTAAGGAAAGGTTTAAGTGCCCTGAGGCCAGGGAAAAAACCCTAAGCAGTTTGAAATTTCCTGTCTTTGTAAGCAGTCCCATGAGATTGTAAAAGATTGTTAAAAAAAAAAAAAAAAAAAAAAAAAGGCACTGCTCTAATGCAGGATGACCAAATCAGGGAAACTTGAGTCCCATTTTAAAATGTAATGAAAACTTTTCTGGAGATTTGAGAAGATTAAGATTGAGTCCCCAATCTCCGCACTGTACAGTACCCTAAGAAGGGGACAGGATAGGAGCATTTAAATGGCAGGTTGACAAGCCACATGGGAGAGGTCTGAAAAAGGCCTTGAGTTCTATGATCCCCACTCCATGGGGGAGGAGGAAGAAAGACAGGAGAGAGGATGGAGGAGAAAGAGATGTTATCTTACCCAGTGCATCCCAAATAGCAAGGGCTTACACAGGAACTTGAGGGCGGGGTAGCTCATCTAAGCCCTCCCAAACCTTCCTGGGAGAGCAAGACCTGAAGAAGAGATCACTTAATCCTGTCCATGGAGTAGCAGCTGGGTAAAAATATATCCCCAAGCTCACCCCAATTCAGTGACCTTTCTCCTCATGGCTACAGCCTGACCATTACAGACTACATTATATTTAACATTGGAATTGGAGAAGGGCTCAAACTTGGCTCCTCTTAAGTTTGTCCAGTCATCTCCCTAGAACAGATCAAAGAGAGAGCTGGCCTGGGACCCCTGAGAGGGGTGGGGTCCCCAAAACGGACATGTGTCTCCTTGGTCTGGGGGGTGGTGGGAAAGAGACACTTCCTTACATCTCAGAGTTCCTGCAGGAGACAAGTTTTCTGGTGAGAGAAAAAAGAATTAGAAATGCCTTGAGATGCAAAAGAAGGTCCTTTGTCTCTGGAGGGTGTTTCCTCAAGCCAAGAATCTGCTAAAGAAGGATTTTAGAGCCAGAGGTGTGTCTATATTGTGGACGGGTAAAAGCTTTTAGTTTTCCAAATTCTTGCAACTTTTCTTGTATCTCTAGAGACAGGGTGAGACAAAAGAAGGCCTTTTGTCAATCCGCAGCAGTTCATAAAGTATCGTGCCTGAGCATAAAGCTCTAACGACAATCCAAGCCTGACTGAGCAGCTTTGGATGTCCACTGCAGAAGTGAAAGAAAAAAGTCCTTTACCTCATCCAGAGTTTCGGATTTTGCCAGATTGTGTTAGTTTTCGGGGTTCCCAGTCAGGGAACCAAGATGATGAGATCTAGAATTGGGGGTACCTAAATGAAATTAGATTTAATTGAGGTCTAGTGGTAGGTTCAGGGTACAGAGAGTCAACTAGAACTCCCCTGCAACCCCTTTGGATTCAGTGCAAGGATACAGAGTTAGTGGCAGGTCTAGTAGTGGCACAAGAGTCCCCTGTAAAGAAATTTATAGACTTGAAAACCTAGATTAATAAAAGAGGTTTATTATGGGGTTTGAAAGTAAGTTTTTTACGTATTAGGTAAAGAGAAGAAGACACCAGAACCAGTAGTTCCAGTGGGCAGAGAGTGCTTTGGGTGCCAGGCATAAAGCTGCCATATTTGGGACCTCTGCAAAGAGAAGACTCCAGCTTGGCTCTTTTATAATAGGAGGCTTTGGCTACAAGCTGAAGGGGGCTTGTGGGTGGAGTCCCATGTTGGTTCCAGGCTGGGTTTCAGCCAGGGTTAGAATTTGAAATGAATTCTATGGGTTTCTGGGACTGAGCCAGATAACAAAGATGAAACTGTTTGTGCTTAGGGTGGAATCCCTTCCCTGAGGCAGAGTCAAAGGAGGTTTTATCCTTTAAGGATTTTTCAGAGTTTTGGGGTTTCCTCGTCAAGACTAATATAAATATTAGTCAGCAATGTGATATGATAGCCAAAAAAATCTAATATGAACTTATTAGGCTGTATTCAGATGTATAATTTTTAGGACCAAGAAGAAAAGAGTCCAATTCTGTTTTCTATGAACATTTGGAATATTGGTCTGATGGTAAAGGGTCTCTAGTTCATACAACATGAGGATCAGGTGAAGAAACTGGGCAAGTTTATCCTGAAGGGAGAACTGACTTCAAGTATTTTATGGGTGTCATGTGAAAGGACTCAACTATTTCTACTTGTTCTCGAGGGACAAAACTAGGAGCAATTGGGTTGATGTTATAGAGAGGCAGATTTAGACTTGATATGTGTCAGTTATAACAAATGGAGATATGGGCATAGAGGAAGTAGGGAATATAAAATGGTATGCAAGGGACTAATTACTAGTGATGGCAATGGTATTCTTCCCTTAAGCTTCACCTTGAATATGACCATTTCCCTAGTGACTCTGAGTTTTGCCTCTTGGTGAAGGGTTTTCCTTTCACGTTTACTGTACAATGAGGAGTCAACCCAGCCCTTACTAAATTGCTAAGCTTATTTTGTCAAGTACTAATATGAATCTACCTTCTATATCTCTGTTTTTGGAAATCTAAAACAGCATGAATCAATAAAAACACTCTTCTGCATAGCTCAGAACTTCTATTGCTTCTGGAAAGTTCCAGCAGTTATGAATTTTTTTCTCTCTTACAGATATTTTACTTTTACATTCCCATATTGAACAAGGACACATGTACAAAATCAATAATATAAGTAATTGCTCACTTTATTTTAGAGAAACCTCAAAAGAGAAAACAACAACAAAAAAAAATTCTTAAGAAACAGTGATCAGGAAAGTAATTCATTTCTATCCTCAGAATAAAGAGAATAAAGAAAAGTATGGATTTGCCAGTTCTGTTCCTGGTAGTATGAATGATTTTTTTTCCAGCCATTTTGTAACTGTTCTGTGTAAGCAGAGGGGAGGTACTATCATCAAGAAGAGTTGGAAAAGTTTCCTATAGAAGATGCGGTAGCCAGGAAAACCAGTAGGCAGAGATAAACTAGGTATTCCAGGCATGGAAGACAGCCAGAGAGAATGCCCAGAACTGAGAAATGGAATGTTTTGTTCTTAGAATGGCCAGTTGACTAATATTAGTGATTAAAGAGTACATGACAGGTAGTAAGATTTAAGAAGACCATAAAGGTAGGAAGAGGCTAGACTCTGAAGGGCTTTGAATGCCAAACAGAACACTTTGTATTTTATCCTGGAAGCAATAAGGAGCCTTGGATTCCCTATTTGGGTGACAGTGTTCAGGCTTGTGTTACAAGAAAATCATTTTGGTGAGTGATTGGAATGTTCTCCTTCCTATTCTCAGTTTATTGACTTCCCTGCCTCCCTTTAAGTCTCAGCTAAAATCCCTTCTTTTACTAGAAAGCCTTCTCCTATCCCTCTTAATTTCAGTGTCTTCTCTCTGTTAATTATTTATCCTATATGCAGCTTACTCTATATATACTTGTTTGCATGTTTTCTCCCCCCATTAAATTGTAAGCTCCTTGAAGGCAGGGACTGTCTTTTGACTCTTTTTGTATTCCAAGGCTTACCACAGTTCCTGGAATATTGTAAGCATTTGAGAAATGTTTGAAATAATTGATAAAATGTAAATAGCCTTGGGCCAAGCATAGGTGCTTGATGGATGCCTTTGGAAAGGACTTCTTCTATGTAAACAATGAAATCATTAAATCTTTGAATCCAGATGTGACCCAATTTTAAATCTAGATTATATTATCTTCTAATCCATATTACTACATCTTTTCCACAAGTAAATACTAAGAGATACTTTATCTAAAGCTTTGCTAAAATCTATCATCCCCCAATTACTAATTTAGTAATTCTATTAAAAAGGGAAATGAAGTTAGTCTAGCCTGACCCATTCTTTTTTAAAGCTTTTTATTTTCAAAATATATGCACAAATAGTTTTCAACATTCACCCTTGCAAAATCTTGTGTTCCAAATTTTTTTCTCCTTCCCTTCTCCTTACCCCTTCCCCTAGACATCAAGTAATCCAATATATGTTAAACATGTTATACATAGTTCCACAATTATCATCCTGCACAAGAAAAATCAGATCAAAAAGGAAAAAATATGAGAAAGAAAACAAAATGCAAGCAAACAACAACAACAAAAAAAAGTGAAAATACTATGTTGTGATCCACATTCAGTTCCCACAGTCCTCTCTCTGGGTGCAGATGGCTCTCTCCATCACAAGATCATTGGAATTGGCCTGAATCACCTCGCTGTTGAAAAGAGTCACGTCCATCACAGTTGATCATCACATAATCTTATAATTGCTGTGTACAATGTTCTCTCAATGTTCTACCCACTTCGCATCAGTTCATGTAAGTCTCTCCAGGCCTTTCTAAAATTATCCTGCTGATCATTTCTTATAGAACCATAATTTTCCATTACATTCATATACCATAACTTACTCAGCCATTCCCCAACTGATGAGCATCCACTCACCATCCAGTTTCTTGCCACTACAAAAAGGACTGCTATAAACATTTTTGCATATGTTGGTCCTTTTCCCTTTTTTATGTTCTCTTTGGGATACATAGCCTGACTCATTCTTGATGAAGTGTGCTGATCCTTTGTAATCACTGCTTCCTTTTCTAGATATTCACCAATCATCTCTTAATGATTGGTTCTGAAATTTTCTTAGCAATTGAAATCAAGATTTTTGGCCCAGAGTCAGTAATGTTTTACTTCCCTTTTTTTTTTTTTTTTTTTAAGAAACTGTACTTTGCCCTTTAAGAGTACCTCTCCCATCAACCAGCTCTTTGAGAACCTGAGGATATAGCTCTTCTGGGCCAGGTTACTTGAATTCTGCAAGGGTAGCTTGCTGCTCTTTTACTATCTCCATACTGAGTTTGGATATTAATTCCCTCTTAGTCATTTTTGTTCTATAATTTTTGAGTACAACAGTCATTTTCTTTTTGTGAAGAAGAGAAATTAAGAATAAAATATCACTGTCCTGTTATCATTATCTCATTTGCCCCATGCAAAGATTCTCTGGTATCTTTGAGCTTCCTTTTTCCCCCTCCCACTATAGCTTTAAAAAGCCTTTTTTTATTACCCTTAGTTTCTATCAGTTTCATGGTTCCCCCATGAAATAACATAGATAAACAATGGAGAATTTATAACTATCAGAGGACAGTAGTTGTCACTATCCTATACATTTGGAAAAACTAGAGTTAACCCAAATTGGGTAGTGGTTTCCTCCTTGCCAGAGGTCTTTTAGTAAAGACTAGATAAATACATAACAGGAACATTATAAAGAAGAATCTTATTCAGGGAGAAGGAAAGATTTAAGGAAAAAGTCTGGATAAATTGTGGTAGGGATGGGAGATTAGATGATCTATGAGAAATCAAGGCTTGGTATAAGGACACTAGAAAGGTTCTATGTATGTATTTGCATCAAACAATAATCCAATTAAGAATTAGAGAAATTTAGAGAAATTTCACAAATGGTAAATTAAGAAATTTGCTGGGCAGGTAAAATGCTAATAAGTTTCTGGATGGTGTTATACATGCTCCTTACTCATAATGGATGTATTTAACTTTTAACTTTTTGCTTCTGATCCTCATCTCTTTCCTAGTGTACCTTTGGTATTCCTGCTAATTTTTAGGAGTAGTTCATCTATAAGATACATTTGTCAGTCTGAGAATTTTACTGTAATGGAGCAAATGTTCTTCTAGATGTAATCCACTTCCCTGCCACAGGATTTTTAGAGTAATAGGCAGTCTTGGATAGATAGTACTCTTGAGGCTAATCATCCTCAATCAAGCCTGATAGGCTTTTCAGGTTTGACACAAGACTAACCCCTGGATTTGAGAAGGTAATTGAGTAGCAAAGTTCAACAAAGTATATAGCAAGAAAAAAAATGGGGCAGGATTTTGACATTTCTTGGTTCATAGTTGGTCACTTCTCTCTTAGTAAATGGATGAAGCACTAAATGGTCATTATGTAAATGGCAGGGAGAAGATCTTCTGAAAAAATAACTGAAAAAAATGATAAAAGGAGTGTGCTCTCCTATTTCCTCTATCAGTATTCCTTCTTCCCTTCTAGAAGCCTCCTATAGGGTTGGTAAATATGACTAATTTTTATTCTTATCATCCTAGTAATACAAAGCAGCTCTATGACTTGGAACAGAGAAAGGATATCTCTTTACTGCATAATATGCTGAAAACATGGAAACAAATTAAGTTTCTCCGCCAACAACAAGGATTTACAAGTACACCTATAAAGCTTCATTTTCAAAGGTGACTTATCATATCTGCTTCCATAGTTCCCACAACTACACAGAAGTGAATGGGAATCCATTTAGCTTAGGTGCACTCATAGTGTTAGTGAAGGCAAGAGAGAGAAAAACTCGTGGTGTACTGATACCTTTTGTGTTGTGATGGTAGTGGGAACTCTCATCACTTTCTTAAGGGAAATATTTCTGGAGTCAGCAGAAGTAGCCCCCAGATTTCTCTTTCAGGAGAATGGCATTGAACTATTGCTAGGTAGTTCAGTCAAGGCAATAGAGAGTCAGCAAGCATTTATTAAGCATTTGTTATGTGCCAGTCATTGTGCTAAGCACTGAGGATACAAATAAAGGCAAAAATCAGTTCTGCCCTCAAGGAGCACAAAGCCTATTGGGAAAGACAACATGCAAACAACTTTGTACTAACAGGACAAATCAGAAATGATCTGAGAGTAAAGATGTAACCGGAGAAGTGTTAAAAGTTTTAAATTCTAGCATTTAGGATTATGTTCATTGTCTTTAGCAAACTGATGACTGATGGCTTAAATAAAGAATTCTCCTTTCTGCTACCTATTAACCTGTTAATTCCTAACATGGTATTTAAGCTCTTTAAGCTTTTAATCACTCTAAGCAACCATCTGAGTACTAGGCCAACTCCAGATCAAAGGTAATATGGGAGAAAATTCTAGACACACTTTTTCCATAAATTCCAATTAGCTTTAAAGGATTTTGGAACTAATAAACCACCTATTTGAGGGATATTTGGCTCTTTGGGTCCAACTTAGTTCTGAAGTGAAACTCATGGGGACAATGTAGGCCAGAATTTTGTTCTTCGAAACCATTTAAGTTCAATTTAATCCACCTAATGAATTACCAGACTGCTAAAGAAGCTTTTCTCCATGCTATTAAATATGTTTCTTAAATAATCTTTTTTATTCAGGTTTTTATTATGCCTAGTTTTATTCAATTTCATAATTATTATGTATATCATTAATTATATACCAATATTAAATACTTCATATATGATTTCTTTTTTTTAGTTTTTTCTCATGTAATACAGTTAGCTGCTTGTTCAAAATTTAAAAATTTTAAGGGGAAACATTGCTTATATTTACCTATAAACTTCTTTTCTGAACCTTCAATAGTAATTTGACTTTTATTTTAGGACTATTAATAATAATAACTATTATTTATATAGCAGTTTAAAGTTAGCAAAGTGACTTATGCATGTTAAAAATACATTCATATTTGACCTCCACAATAAACCTACAAAATGAGTATTACAGACGTTATTATCCTCATTTTAAGGATAAAGAAACTGAACTTCAGGGAGATTAAGTGATTTACCTATAGCCACACACAGTTATAAATGTTATTCAGGACCTGGTTTTCATCTGATTCTTAATCCAGGACTCTTCTCATTGCTTCACACTACCTTCATTTAATACCGCTGTTAAAAATACCTTAATAGAAAAACACACCCAATAATTGGTGGACTCTGGACTCTGTCCATTAATCGAATCATATTCATTATAGTGCAATGCAAAGAGGGGCTAGCCTGAGAGAATTGAATATGAATCCTGACTCTTGACATTTATTAGCCATAGGACTATGGCAGTAAGGTAATTTCATTGAATCTAAGCTTTTTTTGTCCATTAGATATTTGAAGTATCTTCTCACAGTTTTTGCGAAACTCCAGTAAGATTGTATATAAGACTATTACAAATCTTAAAGTACTAGATAGATACTAATTAGCTGTGATTATTTACATGAGATCTACAATTATTTTTATAAAAGATTTGTTTTGTAAGTCTCTAAATACTAAATACTTCTACAGTTATATTTTAAATAATTTTATGCTCAACTAGGTTAAAAATAAATATAATTGATGAACAAGAACAAGAAGTACTAACGAGAGTATCTGATACAGAGGCAAATTCCAAAGAAGACCCTAAGAATGGGGAAAATCAGGAGGTACTCATATTTTAAAAGAAGTAGAATTAAACTTTCAGTTTTAAGAGCCCAAAATGTTTCCTTGTCAGCTAGTAAAGGTAAATAATGCTATCTAAAATAAATATGGCAGATTATGAGAAATGCAATTTTAAATACTCTTGAATCTGGGAATTAAAATAGAAAAGTCATCATAATAGAAAAGCTATGATATTACAAATTATGAAAATTTGTTTACTGATTTTCAGAGCTTTTCACATTTAACATCAGAGTATGAAGAAACAGAATTTGCAAGAATAAAACAACCTACTTTAATACCACAACTTTCTTTGACTGCAGAAGTAACAAACTTGTACAAGTGTTCTGTGTAAGCTAATTTGTATAGTTGTTTATTTTGTAATATTTCTTCTATTTTTAGAAATACTTAGGTTGTTTTTCCATATCCTATTCCACACTTTTAATATGTTGTGTTTTGGGACTTTTTTTTTTTTTTGCCATGTTCAGACTATTGAAAAATAAAGGGACAGGAAAAAATAACACTAAAATATCTTTACTGGTTAAAAAAACAAAACAAAACAAAAAAAAAAAAAACTAGTGAATCTCTTTACTGGAAAAAATTTTGTCTATTACTCCTCCCTTATACCATAATGTTCCCTTCCTAATTCTGTAACAATATGTTCATATAAATTTTATCTACTTAAAATATAATCTTTTTAGATTTACAGAGGACAAAAAAAATTGAAGTAGTTAACCCAGGACCAGTAATCAGATGTAATTATGCTTTTTAAAATTGCCCTCCATTCTTTTCGTGTTTTTTTCCCTTCCTCTACTTGCTTCTCCCTCATAGTTAAGTTAATGACAGACAGTAAAGAAAAGGTTACATACAAACATGATGGGACTCTAGAACTGAACTCTCTTTCTTAATTACACCATGATTCCAGAGTACAAGAAAAAGGCAAGAGAAGGCTGAAGTCAGTTACCTAAATGTTGTTCAGAACTTGAGGCAAATCACATTCCATAATTTATCCTCTTCTACACAACTTGAATTTTCCATTCCCCCTAAATAAGGGATAGAATGTGATGTTCTAAAGAGCAAGCAAATATTTATCCAATTATAAAATTACATTAACCTTCAGGCCTCAGTTCCCAAGAGACAGTTCTGTTTATAGGTAGGTCAAGATTGAATTCCCACATAGTGCTATTCCAAGAAGTTATTGTCTAGGTAACAAAAACTTTAGACTGGAAGAAGGAGGACACTATTTGGAGAAGTGATCATGGTGGTACCTAGTCTGAAAAAAAATATAATAGCAGCTCAGGGAACTTGCTGGATGCTAAGAATAGATGAGAAGAACTGAGAGAAAAGTAAAACCTCTAGCTGATAGTGGAAAACAGCAGATGCTAAGAACAGAGATTCAGATGCTACATAAGTGAATTTTCTACTCTCTGATCTCACTTTTTTTTCCAATACCATGGACACCACAGCTCCAGGCTGCAGAAGTCTGTTTGGGTCATGACATCCAGTACCATAGTAAACAACCACATAGTACCAGGACATCAAAGCTCTGAATTGTTGGCATAGGCCTGGTTCAGCACTGGTGCAGCAGCTCTCTGAACTGCCAGAAAACTAAGGAACAAAGGAAAAAGAACAAGTTACTGGAAAAGGGACATTGTGTGTGGGGTGAGGGGAAAGTGAGGGAGTGTATCTCTGTAGCCTAAGGGACAGAACTCAGCGTCCAGTTAGGGCCAGTTCTATCTACCAAAATGTCATTTGGTGGAAAGATCTAAGCTAGTGAATTCTTAATTGCCCAGTATGAGAGAAGACTTGAGATACTGAGATCTAATCCCTCAAGGAAAACATCTTTAGAGGGGAGAGAGTTAGGAAGTGAACGCCTGGGAGAGGGGTAGACTAAAATTACTAAGATTTCAGGAAAAAGGAACTTTGAACTTAAATAAATCAACAGAGAAAACATTAACACAAGGAAACATGATCTCTAGATCTAGTAAATGAGTTCAGGTCTCTGAATAAATCTAAAGGAAAATGATCCAACAGTTAATGAGACAGAGGAGCCTGTAAAATATAAGACTACTGAACCACAACACTGGTTCAAAAATGCTTCAAAAGAGAAACAAGAATTATGAGGACATAATTTATAATCCATAGCAAAAATAGAATCAGAAAAACTAGAATCTGCCATGGCAAATCTCACCAAAGAAACAAAACTGAGAACAATAGATTGGAAATACAAATATGCAGATGTGAATAGAAGAGAAATAGTATTAAAGAAAAATGTGCTTACTATGCAAGCAAAACACACTGATCTTGAAGATAGGATGCATAGAGACAGCCTAAGGATCATCAGTCTCCCAGAAGAACATTATAGGACAAAAACACCTCCAGATACAAAGGAGGGGAAATTTGAAAACAGACCTATACTGAACTCAATAGAAAATGTAAGAACAATAATGTATTCTGAAGAGCAATGGAACTTAAGATGCAACTCAAGATGGCCTACCTTGCAAATCTGAACTTAACTATACATGAAAATAAAATGTATATTCAATAATAAAGGGATATTTGAAATATTTTTAGAAAGAAAACCAGAACTGAAGAAAATATTTGCTGCTTGAACAAAAATGGAGGCTTGAGTAAATACAGCAGCTAAGTATGACAGCAACAACAGAGCAACAGCAGAAAGACCAGTAAGAGATTTCTTTCTAAATGTACACAAGAAGATGGGTGAAATAGAAATTCATTGGTATAACAGTGAAGATAGGGGTCTGGGACAATAAAGACAGAACCTGACAGCACCCTGCTTAACAGATGAATCAGTATTTTTTGTTTTCTGAAAATACAACACAGAAGGGTGTGTGAAAGAGGGGAGAAAAAAAGAGAAACAGAGATGTTCTCAAGTAAAATTGAGTGGTACCAATGACTGAAAGGTGAACTCTGTGGTCTCAGCAAAAGAAGAGGCTGAATAAAAGGGTGGAGGAAGGACTGAAAAAGGGAGAAAGGAATTGGGATAGGGTTCTACTGATGAGTGCTCCTGTGGATAAAGATGGATGATCAGTAAAGGGAGATAGGGGCTTTGTGCTGGATGTGGCTTGGGGCATTTGGTCCTTGAAAAGTCCAGTCATCCTATCTCCGGAAGGACAGATTTGGAATTCCAGGGACAAATGGCACCTGGGGAAATTGGAGAGCCTGGATCCAGGGGGTAGAGATATTGTGGCATTCTCAGAAAGGGAACAAAATAGTGGTCTGAATAATGAAAATTGTGGTACAGGAGGAGTCATACCGTCTCCTCTCTCACACCTTGCAATAAATGGCATTGTTTTGATAATGAGGCATAATGAAAAAGGGGACTCCCTGAGGCAAGCCCTACTTTTCTAAATTGGGTCACAAAGGGTTGGACATGACTGAACAGCAGCAACAAAATGTAACCATGAAATCTGGCTGGCTTTGAGTACATCCTTGGCTTTTAGATACTCTGATCAAATAGTTCCTTTTGTTGTCCAAAGCCTTTCCTCTAACAAACTTCCAAACCAGGTTCTTTCTATCCTTAGTCCTAATTTAGTCTTAAGGCCATTTTGTAGAGTCAAACAGGTTATGCCAATAAATAAGAACTCTGCTCATTTCCCTAGCTTCTCATTCTCAAGAAGACAGTTTTTTAATTACCTTCATTATATATTTATAATAGAAAAAAGATTTTACATATTCTGTCACTAGTAATGTTTCCTTCCAACAATAAGAGATAATTAGATGACACAGTAGATAGAGATCCAGAGTCCTGGAGTCAGGAAAACCTGAGTTCAAATCTGACCCCAGACATTTACTAGTTGTGTGACCCTGGGCAGGTCATTTAATGCTATTTACCTCAGTTCTTCATCTGTAAAATGATCTGGAGAAGGAAATGCAAACCATTCCATTATCTTTGCCAAGGAAACCTTAAAGGAATTGCAAATAGACAGGACTAAAAAAATGACTAAACAACTTGTGTGTATGGTGAAATGATACTTGCCATCTTAAGTATTATTGATTCTTGCTAAAGAAATTCATAGAATGTGTGTGTGGTGTATGTGTGTTTAAATGAAGTCTTTTTGAATTCTAGTTTGATGGCCCACTCTACTACTTCTCTACACATTGATCTTTTAAGCATTTATTAAGCAAATACTTTACTAACATCTAGAAGTTATTACATTAATGAATGAATTTTGAATATGTGTTCTTGGAAGCAGTAAAATCCAATTTACTTTTTTTATACTAATTTAGATTGGCATCCTCACAATTTGATTGAAATAAAGTATTTTTATGTACCAGGGTAGAAAGGCTTTTATGTATTCAGTGGCATACTATTGTGTGTTCTAGGGAATCAGCCTACCTAAATTTACAAAGGTTCCTGATTAGATCTTTGTCGTGGAAATGCTTTTTTTTTTTTTTAACCTCCAGAAGTTCATAGTGGTACTGGTTGTCAGGCCTTGGGTATACCTTATCTGAAGGTATCAAAGAAAGTCCTGAAGTAAACAGCAGAGATTCTAAACTATATTCAAGTAAATGTTTGGTTTTAAAATACATAATGTGCACTCTATGATAGGATAGTCATATGTTGTCAGGATAAATAATGAAAGGAACTTTTTTTTCATTCATTTTACTTTCATAGGATGATTTAAATGTTTGTTTACTTTTAAATTTTTAGGCATGAACAAAGGAGGAGAGCCAGAGTTCAAAAGCTTAAATATTTTATTAAAATATTTTACAATGATAAACAGGTTTCTTGCACTTCAGCATCTCCTCTGCAGCTGGATTTTAAAGTCATATTTCAGCAGATTTTCAATATTCAACTAATAAACTGGCCTGAAACTATTCGCTTAGAGGTATGTCATCAAAATTTCTATGACAATTTTTTTTTTCTATTTCTTTTTACAAACTCATTCCCTATTACTGTTCTTAACATCTTTATATATAATATATAATATAAAGACAAAGATTATATATAAGACCATTGTATAAGATCATTGTATATGGAAAAAGTGATTTAATATATATTTGAGCTGTTCTTCATGTTATTTAAACTATGATTCAATTATTATGCAACCATAGTAGAAGAGGAAGGCCATCGTTTAATGTGTGTAAATGCAAATATTATAACAATTATAAGTGTAGTAAAAGTCTGCCCCATATATGACTGGAATCTTTAATTTTTTATCAAGGGGAGAAAATAAGAGAGGAATAGGAAAGAGTAGAGGCTGAGTGGGAAGGACTGATGATTGGAGAGGAATTAGACCTTAAATTAGAAACAGTAAAAGAAAGAATAAAAGATACCAGGAACTTATCATAAACAGAAAAAAATATTTTTTTGAATCCCTCTACTTTTGCTTTTAAAGTTTATATTGCTTTGCAGAATCAGATGCTGGGTTTATTTTTCTTATTCCAACCACCTTCCACTTATCATCATAGAAAACTCATTGTTAATTCAGGACTATTGATAAAGTATTTTAATACTGAAAAGTTCCATTTAGTAAAGGTATAAGATTAGTATATCCCTATAGAATCTGTCATCATTAACAGATATACCTTTCATAATTCAGTTTTTGTTCATATAGAGAGCCTTTTGTATTTGCTCATTTTATTCTCCCAACAACACTGTTCCCAATATTATCACTAACTTAAAGGAGCCTTAGGCATAGAAAGGTGAAATCATTGGCCCCAAAACATCTCCTAAGCAGCAAAGTCAAAATCCAAGTCTGAGCCTTTAGATTCTCAAGGAACCTGAATGGTTTGGATTTTCTTCCAGTGTGACATGCATGTCACAGTAGACTTCTGCAATGAACATATACCTTCAGTGTTTTGAAGAATACTTCTCTTATACTTTTAGGTGTACTTGCCTGGGAACCAGGACACTATAAAGGTCTGGTTCCAGCTCTGTCAGTAACTAGCTGGGTGACCTTGGCTACAATCTTTTGAGGATCTCAGTTTATTTACTTAAAAAGGGTTTGGTCTTGATCAATGAGGTTCTCTGAATGGGGCATGGAGCCCTTTGGTGAAGATCCATGAGATCAAAACTATTTTACCCCAATAGGACTAAGATGCTTGAATTTAAAATACAATAAGTAGAAATAGCTATTATGTACAACAGAAACTTTTTGGGGTTCTCAATAATTTTAATTATATAAGTATAAAGATTCTGACAAAGCCTTAGCAACAAGAGAGAGAAATTCCATTTAAAATAACTGTAGACAAAATAAAATATTTGGGTGTCTTATCTGCTAAGCAAACCCAGGAACTATATGAATACAGTTACAAAACTCTTCTTACACAAATAAAGTTTGATTGAAAAAATTGAAAAAATAATCAATTGCTCATGGGTAGTCCAAGCTAATATAATAAAAAATGACAATTCTACCTAAGTTGATTTGTTTATTCAGTGCCATACCAATCAAACTGCCAAAAAAATTTACATAACTAGAAAAAAAATAACAAAATTCACCTGCAAGAACAAAAGGTCAAGAATATCAAGGAAATTAATTGGAAAAACACAAAGGACTGGGCTTAGCAATACCACACCTAAAACTGTATTATAAAGCATCAATCATCAAAACCATTAGGTATACTGGCTAAGAAATAAGGGTGGTGGATTAGTGGAATAGGTTAGAAACACAATAACCAATGAACTATAGTAATCTAGTATTTGATAACCTCTAAAACTCCAGCTTCTGGGATAAAAACTTAAGTATTTGACAAAAATTGCTGGGAAAACTAGAAAATGAAACTCAGCCTAGAACTACATCTTTACTCCATATAAAAATAAGGTGAAAATGGGTACATGTTTGGGTATAAAGGTTGATATCACAAACAAATTAGGAGAGCAAGGGATAGTTTACCTAACAGCTCTTTGGAAAAGGAAGGAATGTATGACCAAAGAATTAGAGAACATTATGAAATGCAAAGTGGACAGTTTGGATTACATTAAATTAAAAAGTTTTTGTAGAAACAAAACCAATGTAAGATTAAAAGGGAAATACAAAGCTGGGAAAAATTTTATAGTCAGTGATTCTGATAAAGACCTCATTTCTAAATTATATAAAGAACCATTTCAAACTTAAAGGTACATGTCATTCCTCAATTGATAAATGGTCAAAGGATATGAACAGACAATTTTCAGATGATGAATTTAAAGCCATCTATAATCATATGAAAAATGCTCTAAATCACCATTGAAGAGAGAAATGCAAATTAAAACAACTTTAAGGTCCCACTTCACACCTCTCAGATTGGCTAAAATGATAGGAAAACATAATAATAAATGTTGGGGGGGGGAATGTGGGAAAACTGGGACACTAATGCATTGTTGGTGGAGTTGTGAAGTGATCCAGCCATTCTGGAGAGCAATTTGGATCTGTATCCAAAGAACTATAAAAGTGCACATACCCTTTGACCCAAAATTCATTTTGGGGTCTTTATCCCAAGGAAATCATAAAAGAGGGAAAAGAACCTACATATGCAAAAATGTTTGTAGCAGCTCTTTTTGTGGTGGCAAAGAATTGAAAAATGAGTAGATGCCCATCAATTGCAGAATGGCTGAATAAGTTATAGGAAAGTAACGAAATATTTATTCTATAAAAAGTGATGAAGCTGATTTTAAAAAGGCCTGGAAATATTTACACAAACTGATGCTGAGTGAAACAAGTAGAACCAGGAATATAGTGTGCATAGAAACAGTTTAATGATCAAAGATGAAAGACTTGGTTCTTTTCAGTGGTTCAGTGATCCAAGGCAATACCAATAAACTTTGGATAGAAAGTGCCATCTGCATCTAGAGAGAGACCTATATAGAATGAATGTAAATCAATAGAAGCCATGAGTTTTGTTTTTTTTCCTCTAATGGTTTTTCCCTTTTGTTCTGATTTTTATCCCCCAACATAATTCATAAATATTTATTAAAAGTTAATGTACATGTATAACCAGGAAAAAAAAGAAAACAATAAAAAGGTGGGGGTACAGTGTAAAGATTCCTAAGATCAAAAAGTAGGAGAATCTCTGGTCTAGATGATCTAAAATTTTGTCTAGTTCTCTTTTAAGATTCCAGCTATAAATACTTGTTTCCAGTGTGATTTCATTTGTCTTACATTTAGATTTATGAAATAAGTAAAAGGACAAGCATATTGGCCAAAATATATCTACCTATACCCAGCAACACTGCACTGAAAACCAAAGCTGTTTTGGAACAGACAGAGTTTAGCTGTGATAAACTAGTCGTACCTGCATATGGAGAAGTAGGAAGCAGTGAGTTAATTGCAAATTGCATTTTCTCTTTGTATTTTCAAACTGCTGTGGCCACAACTTTTCAAGACCCTCTGCTAAAAATTCTTGAGCTACTAGGATATATGCTGGTTGAAGAGAGTACCAGTGCCAGTGAAATTGCAGAGCAACTCTTCTAGCCTATATAGCCAAGTATTTCCCTTCCTGCTCCCAGTTTGAGATTCTCTATCTCAGTGTTTCACAATAGCAACTAAAAGGAAACTTGTAGCTCTTGACTCAAAAGAAGCATATCCTTAGGAAAGATCCTTGATTTTAGATGTGTGAAGTTTTCATTCCCAAATGTAGCACTAAGCTGCTTTTTATTTTTTACTTTAAACTGTAGAAACTTTTTTTAAATTGAGAAATAACTTTTTTTCCTACTTTGCTCTCCTTTTTTTGACATACAGATGTGCCTTTTCTTCTTGACGTGACTGAAAAAGAAGAACTTTGCCTACTGACATCAGGAAAACTAAGCTATTCTTTATCATGGGCATTAGATGAAAATGGCATCCCTTTAACACCTATGTCCCAGTCACTAAGTTCTGTCTGCCACAGGTTATAAAATTTTATGTTAGAGAAGTAACATCACTCTTCAACAGTGTATTACTTAAAGCTCATGTCTGTCTTAGGGCAGCATTCCATTTCAGGCAGGTACAGACTGGTTGGTTTCCTAATCGTCAATAAGGAATCTCTTCCAGTTTCTCTAGAACAATTCAAAGCATGAATTCATTCTCTGATAGCCATGAAATTTATTGAGGCTTCATCTCTCTTTTAGCCTTGCCTTTTCTGATCATTGCCTCAGGCCTGGATCCTCCTTTATGTCTTCCCCAGTGTGAACTTCAAACAATACTGAATGAATCCTGTATTTAGGAGAAAGAAGAAATGGGGATTTCTAAGTGAAGATGATGGATCCTTTCATATGATTATATGTAGATATTAGGACAATGATTTCTACAAATTTAAAGAAGTGTTCTGAGTGTACACAAAGTTGCATTCCTTGTGTTAGTGGTTATCATTTGGGATAAGCTAAATTGTCAGAAGAATTCCCCTGGCAATTTGGGCAGTGGATAAGATTGCAGGATTTGCTGGATTTGACTGTGTCGGCAAGTCATATAAATCGCACTGAAACAGTTTTCTTATCAGGGATAGTAAACAATACGTAGGGCACTGCTCATTATCCATCCTTTTTCCCAGGCTCACATAGTTTTATAATTCCTATCAGAGCTTACAAATATGACAGGAGAAATTGGACATATCCTTTGTTGCAAGAACAGAACTGGATTTACCATGCTTTGGCAATAGTAGCCACAAGATGGGGATGGTCCCTCATTAAATCAGACTACTCTTAATGCCTTTTCATTTGATGCCTAGAAGCTATGGGGGAGAGAGACCTCTAGCTAGTATGGCTACTGAGCTCTGTCTTCATTCATACTCCTCTTAATATTTTTATTAATGAAAAACACAGATGGCATATTTATCAAATCTTAGTTTAGTACACCTCAATTATGCTAAATATATTAGCATAATATATTTAATACTGAATAATTTTATACATAATACTGAAGTCTCAGTATTAATATGTAGTATCCTATTATGGAAGATAATGAAATTGGTGGCTTAAGTTTCTAGCCTAACTCTGATAGTCAATTAGCTCACAGGATTTGTGATCCTGTACAAATATCTGAACCTTTTCAAAACTGTAAAATGAGTATCATTCCTATAGTACCTCTATAATTAATTTGTTGGGAGCAAAGTACTTTGTCAGTATGCTCTAGAAATATGGCCTAGGTAAGTTTTCCCCTGTATCTAGCCCAAGACCTCACCTAGAGTATTCAATAAATGTTTTGAGCTTATGTGCTAGAATGGAAAGACTATTCTATTCTCTGATGATCATTAACTTTTTGATCATGGGTAAACACTTAACTCTTTCTGAAACTCAGTTTCTTCATCTGTAAAACAAATATAATCCCTGTAGAAACTACTTCAAAAAGTGGTTGTGAAAATCAAATGTGATTATATATGTCTCTGTATAATTTTGTAAACTTTAAGGTACTACATAAATGTAAGCTATTGTCATAAAAATATCATAATTATATTGTTAATATGTAAATGTGACAAAATCACAGGAAAGAAAAATGATGCATATTATATTTTTCCCATATGGTAGTGTGTTAAAGAATGTGGATGCAAGAGGTGTTCCTGGAATTTCATGGCTTATTAATACTCAGAAGCTCTTCGAATGGGCAAATGAAGTCAGAATTGATCCAAATGACCCAGACTACTCAGATTTGATGGAATTCATAATGGTAAGTCTTACTGGAACAGTGTAAAATAATATATAATTATTGAAAAGAGTACCCACCTATATATTCTTGAATTTTTAGATTGAGCCCATCTCAAAAAACATAGAAAGTACACTGAACTGGAAACCCGAAACTTGGATTCTAATTCCTATTCTACTATTTAATAACCATCTGACTTTAATCAAGGCACATCATCTCCATTAGTCGTTTCCTTATTGAAAAAAATGAGATGATTTAACTAGAATGACCTTCTGAACTCTAAAAGTCAAGGAACTTTATGAATCTCATGGTAGAATGAATTATGCATTTATTAAGCTCCTACCTTGTATTAGGCTTGGAGTTTTAAAGACAAAGCAGTTGATTCAAATGAGAAGACATTCAGAGGAGTGTAACTAGTGAAAGGAGTTTTTGTCTGGGAAACCCAAAGAATGACAAGTGGAGTCAAAGTAAGGACAATCAATTATCATCCCCATACTCTTTCCAGAAACAATAGTAAATACTGATTTGATTATTGTTTCCTAATCAAGGAAGGAAAGGTGGAATATAGAAAATACTTGTTGGTGAATGGGACAATTGATAAGATATTCTGAGATATCACTTATGAATGGATATGGAGAACCAATTCTAAAAATGTGATCCTATGGCTACATGTACCTTACTTACCTGAATATCTTCATTCTTGGGGACTAGGACTGGGAGAGAGCTTTTAGCAAACATGAAGAGATATTATCAGCCAAGAGTATTTCAATAACAGTTACCAGTTGCCAGTATACTGGCTGAATTATTTCTAGAATGTCAAGACAAATAAACCTGTATAATTGATTCTGGAAAGTGTATCTGATATGGTTGTATATTTCTGAATATGTTGAGAAGTCAAGCTGTCAGAAAGCATTTATTAAGTCCCTCCCATATACCACATGCTAGTGATACAAAGAAAGACAGAAACAGTCAAGGCCCTCAAACAGCTCACATTGAGGAAATAACATTCAAACAATTATGTGCAAAGTTATATAAAAGATCAGTTGGAGTTAATCTCAGAAGACATGAACATTAAAGAGGACTGGGGAAGACCTCTCACAAAAGGCAGTATTTCAGCTGGGACCTTAAGGAAATGAGGAGATAAAGAATTCTAAGCCCACAGGGCAGCTAGTAAAAATGCACAAGATTTTATGGGAGGACTAGCAAGTAGACTAGTCACATTAAGAGGAGTAAAGTGTAAGAGAACAGGAAAGATGGGAAGGAGCCAGGTTATAAAAAGCTTTAAAAGAAAAACAGGATTTTAAATTTTATCCTGGAGGCAATAGGGAGCCACTGAAGTTTATTGAATAGAAATGTCATGGTTATGTGCATACTCATGTTAGGAAGATCACTTTGGTACCAGAGTAGAAGATGGACTGGATTAAGGAGAGACATACATGAGGTATAGTGGACATACAAGGTGTGATTTTAGAGAAAGGGCTTTCTTCACCCAAAATACCTTTCTCATCCAACTTCCTGATATTTGGGGCCAAAATAACAAATGATGGCAGAAACCCAGATAGCTTTCATTTACATAAGATGAGGAAAGTTACTCTTCACTGTCTTTGGATAATGAAATTCTGATGCAGAAGAATGTAATGTTCTTTGGTTCGGTTTTCTTGGGATCTCTGGGCAGCCTTCTTTTCAGTTCAGTAATCACTACAAGAGTAGCCAGGGACTTTAACCAGTCCAAATCCTTTATTATCTCTTTCAAAGGCTTGTCTCCTTTCCTGGGGCCAGGTTAGCTTTCTTACAGGCCTACTGCTTTCCTGCGTTCCAAGAGCTTGAGCTCCTGCCTATCTTCTCTACCCTCTCTGAATGATTCTGGCTGAGTTTGTCTGAGCTTATATGCTCTCTGATCATAGGTGTGAATCTTGTAGAACTATATTAAGTACTAAGTACATGTACTGAACTAGAGAACTGTTAAGCATCATGCTAAACTAGATAACCTTTGTATCTATCAATTCCACTGACTTAGCACCTTGTTTCAAGTTCAGAGTTCTGGCCCATAACATCTCCCACTTTCTTTTGTTTTAGAACATAAGGTGGTCATGCTCTCCCTGACTTTTCAAGGAGGTGAAAACCCCCAAAAAGGAGGTGATCACGCCCTCCCTGACATCTCAGGAAGGGAGATGAAAACACCAAAGGAAATGGGAAATCAAACCAGATTAGCTCGTTTCTTCTGAAGGGTTTCACTTGAAACAGGTATACATAAATCCATCATGAAAGGTATTACACATAATTACATAAATTACATAAGCACATAGTAACACAGGCTAGTAGTGATGTGATGTAAAGGTCCTATAGAAAGGTCAGGCAAGCGCAATTGAGATATAAGTGGACCAATGGTCTCTAAGGTCCCCAGATGTGATTGGAGTTGAGTACTTAGGGACTTCCTTTGTGGCTGGGACCTCCAACCATGGCGGGAACCTAAAGTCTCAATGAAATCTCTGTCAAGTTCGGGATGTAACCTTCATTATCAATTGGCTTGTGTCTGTGACCTCATAGACCCTATATAAGCTCTGGGCAGGAAGAACTCTTTCTCTTACCATCTAGAGCTTGGCCTGAAGGAGCACTACCAAGATAGACAGGAGATCATAGAGTAGATATGAACCACATGAATAAAGTCTAAGCTTGTTCACCAAAACTCTCCAGTGCTCTGTTGTGCTTAAAAACTGCTTCCCTATGAGATAGCAGCCGGAGGATTCTGGGGACCTTAAAACAGAGATAAGATGATATTATATTTACCAGTTTCTCTCTGATAGGCCTAGGAATAAGGACCAATTAGCATTAGTTAGGTGAGAATGGGCCTAACAATGTGACAAATAACATGAATCAACATGAGGAGTTATACATGTCCATAAGTCCTAGAAACAGTCCAAAACCAATCTATTGTTCATTACTTCATGTGTGTAGGGAATCTAATGATTCCTGCAAGTTTTGAAGTCCTGCAATAGTCTCATGATATGTTAAGGAATCCAATGATTTCTACAGATTTTGAAGTCCTGTATCAGTCTTATCATGTCTCAGAGAATCCAATAATTCCTACTGGTTCTGAAGTTCTGTAACAGTCTTATAAACAATTTTTCATCTCGGGGAATCCAATGATTCCTACTGGTGTGGAAGTTCTGAAACAGTCTTATCTTATCTTAGAAAATCTAATGATTCCTGATGGCTTTAAAGTTCTGCAACAATCTTATCATGTCTCAGAGAATCCAATGATTTCCTGTGGATTTTTGAAGTTCTGTAACAGTCTTATATCAGCCATGTTCTTTCAGTGTCAGATGTTTCTTAGGTCTTCTCCTTTGTTTTGAGGTTTTTCTCTTTTTCTGTCTCTCTCCAGGTGCTCATTGGCACCCATCTGTTTCCTTCTTCATCTGTAGAAATACAAGTAAACCTTTTCTCCCAAGCAGTTAAGGGATCTAGTCCCTCCTATTCACCACTTTCTCTCCACATCACCTGGCAATTACATTGAAGCTGCTCGCACTGTACACTGCCCTTCTGTTAGGTTAAAAAAAAAAAAAAACACCTGTTCTCTCCAATTATAATCCCTTTCTGTCATCTGATTGCTTTTTGGCTGATAGATCACATCATAGTCCTGAACTTCTAAAGACTCTTTGGGTGTAACCTCAACTGCCATCATTCCCCACCTGTTTTTTGTTTGATGTCTTGGAGCTGGGCCCTGCCTCTCATTTCCTTGAATCAATCTACATTATGGGGCCCAGTGGAAACCTTGGTTGCATTTTGGACATAGTGTTTTAGGTCTTATTCTCTTACCCTGTCCTCTAACTCTCTGCCTACATTGAGCTCTTAGATGTCCTATTTTTCCACAGTGAAAGCATTGACAAGTTTCTCTGGAAGTCCCTTGCCAAGAGGGACCCTGTCTTTCCACGTTCGTCATTGTCTGGGTATAAAAAATATTTGTGCCCACTGTGGCCAGAATCTTATGATCTCCTCTAAAACAGCATCCTTGTGTAGTCCCAGAATAATTCTTCTACAAACCTCATTAGCATTTTCCTTAGACAGTTATCTTATCATAATTCTTGTAGCTGCATTTTCTCCAATGGTTCTTGTGACTGCTGTCTGCAGACGTCCCACAAAATCAGCAAAAGGTTCATTGGGACTTTGCCGACTTTGCTCTATTTTCATGAAGGTTTCACCTCTATCTTTTCTTGGGAAAGAGCCCCAAGCTTTTATAGCAGCAGCAGCAGTTTGCTCATATGCTGCTGTGGGGTAATTAATCTGTGCTAAAGCATCTGCATACTGACCTTCACCTATTAGTTGGTCAAAGGTGACTGGAGTGTTAACTCCAGTTTGTCTTTTTCATTGGGCTTTTTATCCTGCATAGTTCACTATATTCAGAAAGCCACAACAAGTTCTGTCCAGGTTCTAAACATGTCCTTGCTATGGATTACAGATTTCCAATCACTCGTGGTTAAGACTTCATAAGCCAAATTCTCTAGTAACATTTTAACATAAGACAATGTGGCCCCATAAAGAGTGCAACCCTTTTTCAAATCCTTAATTTTTTACAGATCAAAAGGAGTATCAAGCTCTTCAATAACAGGGTATGCATTTATCAAATCAGATATATCCTGTCCTTCTTTTTAGCTTTAACTAGTGCCTTTTGTAATCTTGTCATAGGCTTCTTCATAGGTAGTGCTAATTATGTCACTGCCCCTTCCTCTCCTCCTTCTCCCTCTATCCATGAAGGATTAATTTAATGAGGTAGGTAGGTCAGGGGATGGGGAATACCCTAATGGCTCCTGATGTGAAGCACCACACTCCTTAATTTCATCAGAATTGTACTTAACTCCTTTCTTGTCTAATTCTTCATCCTTTTCATCTAATTTGTCAATATCCTCCCCATCCTGCTCTTCTTTTTTCTTATAATAATGCTTATATAATTTTTAAAAACCAATTATATTGTTATATGTATAAAATGTTTCTTTAGAAATTGAGTCAGGACCATTATCATTGTAGTATTCACATAGTTGCTCTCCTACTAATTTCTACTCATCTGGATCAAATTATTTTTCTTTTGAGAACCAAGGAGATGTGTACTGTATTGTTACTGAAAGTTCAATGATCTGCTCCCAAGTTAAAATCAAACCTTGGCTTTTCATAAGTCTGACAATGCGCTCTATATATTTTCCATGAATTGAAAAAGGTTCCTTTCTAAACATTTGTCCCATTTCAGCTGAAATACTAGTTTAGCCCTTTACAAAGTATCCTTGTCTATTTTTGTACTCACCCTAATTTCTGGGTCACAGATAAAGGTTCTTGGTCCCACATTCAGACGCCAAAATGTAATGTTCTTTGTTTGGTTTTCTTGGAGTCCAATTTCCTTATTATCTCTTTGCCTGAATTGAATCTCGCTGAGCTGTCCAAGCTTATATTCTCTCTGATCATAAGTATGAATCTTGTATAATTATATTAAGTACTAAGTACATGTACTGAACTAGAGAGCTGTTAAGCACAATGCTAAACTAGATAGCCATTGTCTTTATCAATTCCACTGATTTAGCATCTTGTAAGAATCCTTTGTTTCAAGTTCAGAGTTCTGGCCCATAACAGAGGAATGATTGTTAGAGCTCAGATGATGGGGAAGAACTTCAATTGAAAATACTGTGGAGAGAGAGAGATGAACTTCCCCACAGTACTTAGAGTACTTTGTCAAGACATATCGTAACAGTTTATTTCGATGAGACAAATACAATTTTTCTAATAGATGATTCCCCTAACATTTGATCTATTAGAAAAATTTGGCAAGAAATACAAGGTGAAGAAAAATGCAAGAAATTCTACTACTATTAAAGCAGTATATGTGGTGACATTTTATCATATCTTTTGATTATTAATAACATATGAGACATAAGATGAAAGGATGAATGCTTTCCAAAGGTGTTTGTCTCTGTTTTGGTGTTTGTTACTGTCATAACATTCTTTCATGTGACTATTAATAATAATTTTAAGAATCATTTGTTCATAACCTTTGCTTTAATCATTTATTTATTGGGAAATGACTTTCAGTCACATAACAATACACACATACATTCAAAATAAATACATGTAAGCATATGTGTTAATCGTTTATATAGTCTGGATACCAAACAATATTAGATTTTTTTTTCCAATTTGTTCCCTTCTTACTATAGATGCATTAATTTTGTTTGCACAGAAGCTTTTTAGTTTCATGTAATAAAACATCACATTTTTCTCTCAACACCATTTAATCAGTAAATATTGGCATTGTGCCAATAAGCTCTAGGGATACAAAAAAATGGAAAAAGAAAGTCCCTGTCCTCAAGGGGGACAATCTAATTGGGGGAAAGGGGAAGAGAAGAACAACATGCAAACAAATTGTATGTTTGTAGTGTGTATGCACTCAAATTGAGCTATATACAGAATAAATAGGAAATAATTAATTGGGGAAAGGCACTGGAATTGAGGGATTGAGGAAAGCTTCCAGTAAAAGATGGGATTTTAAGGAAGCTAGGGAGTTCATTAGTTGTAGTGGAATAGAAAGAACATTCTAGGGATGAAGAACAGCTAGAAAGAATGCCCAGAGCTGAGGGATGGCATATCTTGTTTGTGGAATAGTCAGAAAGCCACTGTCACTATACCAAAGGGTATATGCAATGGAGTAAGAGATAAGAAGAAGTAAGAGGGGACTTTGAATGTCAAAACAGTGCATTTTTATTAGATACTGAAGGTAATAGGAAGTCACTGAAGTTTATTGAGTAGAAGGTCAACATGATTAGATCTGTATCTTAGGAAAGCCACTTTAAGCAGTTGAATATAAGATGTACTGGAGTAGGGTGAGCCTCAAGGCAGGCAATAAGCCAATGCTAATCATCTTATGTAATGAGTTAAAATAATTGAAATGGGGATTTGAAATCTTTATACCTTTTACAGTATACAAGACATAAAGGGCAAGCTATTCCCAAATATTTTCGTCTTGAACAGCTGCAAGAGGAATTTAATTTTGTTTCTGAAGAGGAAATTAAAAAAAGCAAACGTTTCCAACTACTACAACTTAGAAATGCAGGCCAATTAGATGTCTTTGTTCTTCAGCAAATGCCTCTCTATGACAGAGAGATACCAGATTTAGTCTTCCAGGTATTTAATATTCTATGTATTTATGGTTCATTGATAGCAAATCAAATGATTTTTTTTTTTACTCTACAATAAAATACACCTTTTTATAGCTTTTATAAACACTTCACCCTGAACTACATTAATTGAGCAGATTCTCCAATGGAAGATCTATTCTTATGGCTTATATGTAATGGTAGGTTTTGTAAATCTTGGCATTGAGATGAAAAACTAGAAAAGTTTCGAGTTATCAACTTTAGATACCCTATATATGTTAAATAAGGATTATCAAGTTAGTTACATGCTAATAATTTTTGTCATAGTATCTCTTAAAGATCATTGAATAATCAATCATAAGGGATTGTGACATCACTGCAAAATAAGTGGAAAGTAAATACATATCTGGGAAATCCTAGATTCTTGAAGTATTGGGCTGGCATTTCACATTAGAGCTTCAAAAATTGTTTGTCCCTATTTGGGGTTTATTTCTTTAATAAATATGAAAAATGAACTGCCATACATATTAAAAATTGCTGCCATACATATTAAGCCCAGCTTTGGGGTTATGGGACTCAATTTATTTAAAATCATTTATATTAATACATGTTCCTCAATTAAAGCACAAGTATGTTTCAGTTTTCCTAAAACTATGGAAAGAATTAAATTAAATTCTGTAAGGAGAGGGAATTCTAGAGTAGATATAGAACTAAATGACCTCTAAGGTCCCTTCCAATTGAGATTAAATTGATTCTTGGTCCTGATTGGCTAAAAGCTAGTTCAGGAGAAAAAAGGATACTTTTTCTAAGCCTATTTATCTTAAGAATTCCCTGATATAGACCAAAGACATTAATTTTGTTTTTCTTATAAGCATTACTTGATAAAGGCAGGCTTATCTCTGCAAGACCATGAAACATTAAACTAATAATGAATAATAAATACTGATCAAGGATTTTAGGAATTTTTTTATAAATTTTCAGTCAGTAAAACCAAAGAAATTCTTTCAAGTTATTTTTATACTGGGATCCCAAAAATTCTAAGAATTTTTACTATTTTGCTGTTTTCAAAGTTCCTATCATTCCAAAGTTCCTATCCTTTTTTAATGAAATATATACCAAAGAAACTAGAAATAAGGTGTTAGAAAGAAAATTACCAGAAGGGAATGCTTCTTTTCATGCTAGTGCCCCTTCTCAAATATTAAGGGAGAAAATGAGTTGATTAATATTTCATTAATGCATATCCTATTTAAAATTGGTATCATGTTCAATAAGTAAAACTAACAATTCTGTATTTAGGAATATGAAAGCCAGATAGAGGAGGACATAAAAATTTCAGATGAAAATTCTATTACTTCACAAAGGATCCATTCTATCAACTTTATGAAAAAGGTATTAGCAATGTATTCTTCTTTATTCACATTTTTATATTTTTTCCCAGTTTTTATTATTTATATTTTATTTTTTCCAGTTATTTGTAGAAATAGTTTTAACATTTATTTTTTAAAATTTTAAGTTCCAAATTCTCTCTCTTTCCTCCTTAAGAAAGCAAGCAATTTGATAAGTTATACATGTCATATGTTTTGCAGTCATGCAAAACATATTTCCATATTAGCTATGTTGTAAAAGAAAAAAACAGACCAGAAAAACCCATTAAAAATAAAGTAAAAAATTATGCTTCAATATACATTTATACTCCCATCAGTTCTTTCTCTAGAAATAGCATTTTTATCACGTCTTTCATAATTATTTTGAATAAAGATTGTATTGCTGAGAATAGCTAAGTCATTCACAGTTGATCATAATACTATAAGCAATGTATTCTTAAAACATATTTATACTTTTATATCTAATCAAAGGAAATTGAACTTTTTATAAAATTGTATAATTCTTACTACACACACACACACACAGAGAAAATTCCCAAGTATAACCTAGGATTATTCTGAGTCCAATTTACATAACTTCTCTGCATGGGTAAACATGAGGAAGAAATAAGATTGTTTTGTGGCCCACAGAAATCTTAAATTAGACATTACAAATAGATAGTCATGGGTTCCTTCTTGCCACACCCTATTAGAACACACAGAAATTATTTGTGCAATCACATTTAGCTAAGGGAAGTATAGACCTTCATCCTGTCTACTCCTGAGGAGAAAACCAGAAGAAGTTGAGTATAATCTGTCATATTAAACAGGTTTACTTCTATTTTAGCTCTTAAATGTATAAGAACAGTTAGTTGAAGAAACCATTCTCTAAAGAACCCAGCTCCTTGTTAGTTTAATTAAGCCTTTGCTCTCATCATCTCCTGTTTGAGCTTCTTAAAATAGACTTATATTAGTCATCCTATCTTTTTATTTCTCCTTTACTATCCTTATGCTACACAACTGTTAGTGAATTTTCTTGAAGAATAGATCTAACTGCCACTTATCTCCCCCTTCCCTATAAAAGCGATTGATTGTGTACCTCCTTTGTGTAAGATAATTTTTCCCATTCTACTTCTCCCTTCCCCTTTTTCCAAGCTCATCCATTCATTTTTTTGAGATCATCCCAACAATCAACAATACCCTTTGTCTATGTAGACTGCTTCTAACTGCCCTAATGATAATAAAGTTCTTAGGAGCTACTTGACATTATCTTCTCATATAGGAATATAAATTTTAACTTTGAGTTATTTATAATTTCTCTATCATGTTTACTTTTTTATGCTTCTCTCAAGTCTTGTATTTGAATGTCAACTTTCCTATTCAGCTTTTCATCAGAAATACTTGAAAATCTCTTTTCATTAAATATTCATTTTCCCCCCTGAAGGGTTATACTCAGTTTTGCTGGGTAATTCCTATCTCCTTTGCCCACTGGAATATCATATTCCAAGTCCTCTAATCTTTTACATTCAAGCTGCTAAACCTTATGTGATCTGATTGTGGCTCCACAGTATTTGATTGCTTCTTTTTGGCTGCTTGCAATATTTTCTCCTTGACCTAGGAGCTCTGAAATTTATAATATTCCTAGCAGTCTTTGTTTGAGGTTATCTTTCAGGAAATGATCAACGGAGTCTTTCAATTTCTATTTTACCTTATGTAACTAAGATTTAGAGGCACTTTCCTTTATAATTTTTTGAAATAGGATGTCTAGGTTCTTTTTTTGATCATGGCTTTCATGTAGTACAACATTTCTTAAATTACCTCTCCTCAATCTATTCTCCAAATCAGTTGTTTTTCCAATGAACTATTTTAACATTCTCTTCTATTTTTATTCTTTTGATTTTGTTTTATTGTTTTTTAATTTCTCATGTAGTCATGAGTTTTCACTTGGGTCAATTCTAATTTTTATTTTCCTCAGTGCTTTTGTACCTCTTTTTTCATTTGACCAATTAGGCTTTTATGAACTTCTTTTCCTCAGTGAATTTTTATAGTTTTTCCCATATGGACTATTTTGCTTTTTAAAGTCTTTTCTTGGTGTAATTGTTCTCCCATGTGTGCTCTCCCAACCCCCAAATCCCAGTATCAGACCTTTTCTGCTGACCTCCTAAGTTGTGTTAGGCTAGGAAAATGTATCAATGTGACTTTTTGTTGGCTTTGCCACTTTAAATTTTGCTTTAAAGTGTTATTTTGAAGTTGTTTGGAGGAGAATGTTAAGAGAATTCACCTGGGGTTGCCTTTCCTCTGCCATCTAGGCTCCTCCCAAATCTCTCTTTCCACAGGTTATCTCCCATGCCAAGAATACTCTTCCCTTTGCTGTCTCTTTGCTTCCCATGCTTCCTTCAATACAGCTAAAATCCTGTTTTCTGCAGGGTACCTTACATGGTCTTATCCTCCCCAACTTTTGTTGCCTTCCCTTTAAGATTCCTTCCATCTACACTGTTTATATGTCTATATGTATGCATTTTTATGAATAATGTATTATTGAATATATATGAATATTAATATATAATATACACAAGACAAAGATAGATCTTGAAAGAGATAATTCTACCTAGAGCTATATCTATAAATAAACTAAGTACATACTACATACATGCATATATATTATATGTGGGGGGGGGTATACATTTATAAGAGAGTGTGTATATATGTATTGAACATTAGTTTTCCCCTTAGAATATGACCTCCTTGAGGTCACAGACCACATCTTTCTCTTTCTTTTTATTCCCCAGAATTTAGCATCATGCTCTCCATGTAGTAGTAAGCACATAATAAATACTTGTTCATTGGCCATTTTTTCTCATGACTTTAAAATTGATAATTCTAGGCCATTATAAACATATAGACAGATCCAGCTAGAAATACATAAATCTCTCTGGATCTATATCTGTAAATAAATTAGGTACATACAAGGTACACACAGTTTTTATTTGCATATTTTCACCATTGACTTTCTCACATTGTTTCTTCTCATGCCTTTGGAAGTGATAGTTCCATGCCATAAAGATTCTTCAGGGAATGTCCATCAATTGGGGAATAGCTAAACAAGTTGTTCTATATAATTGTGATGGAATACTATTGAGCTATAAGAAGTGATGAATAAGAAGTTTCAGAAAAACCTAGAAAGACTTACATGAACAGATACAAAATTGAATGAGCAGAACCAGAATATTGTACACAGTAAAAGCAATACTGAATTACGATCAATTGTGAATGACTTAGCTTTTCCCAGAAATAAAATGATCCTAGACAATTAAGTACTCATAATGAAAAATACTATCCACCTCCAGAGGAAGAACTGGAGTCTAAATGCACATCAAAGCAAGACTATTTTTTCATTTTTTTGAATGTGGTTTTTTTAGTTTGTATTTCCTAGGAGAAGTTTCAAACAAAATGAAGAAGTAAAATAGGCAACAGGGAATGGTAAATATGAAATATTTTCAGGAAAGCAATAAAGTTAGCAAGAAAAAATATTTCGAAGAAGCCATTAAAGAAGCCATGATATCTAGGTGGCCCATTGGATAGAGCACCAGCCCTAAAGTCATGAGGATCCGAGTTAAAAATCTGGTCTTAGACACTTAACACTTCCCAACTGTGTGATCCTGGTCAAGTCACTTAACCCCAATTGCCTCAGCAAAAAGAAAAAAAAGAAAAATGTCATGAGATGTGAGTATACCATTGACTGACAGGCTAAATCCATGGTAGATTTTAGCAGATTAACCAGTTAGCTATAGTGAGGAGAAAGATTCTTTTAAAGGGAAGAAACTATGAAAAAGAATTACTCTATTGGGCTTAGTCCTGAAAAGAAATTAGCCTATTAGCTGTATTTTCTTTAACTACACTTCTAATATGGAAATATCTTTTGCCTGGTTGCACATAAATAACCTATATCAAATTGTTTACACTCTCAGGGAGGGAGAAAGGGAGGGAGTGAATTTGGAACTCAAATTTTTTAAATGAAAGTTTAAAAAAATTTATATGAAATTGGGAAAAAAACAATAATTTTTAAAAAGATCACTCAGAAGATTGGTATAAATAGGGATTTAAGCGTTTAACCTTATTGATAACTTCCTGTGGCTTAGTGCCTTAGAAACTAGTCCACTGCCTGAATAATGTTGTTCTTTTCCTAATTATATCTATAGACTCATAAGAGATGGATAAGTCTTCTCCCTCTCATTTCAAGGAACTTTGATTAGTTTTAGAAGCAGAAAACAAGACTCATGGAGGTTCACTGATCTGACCAAGGTCATAAAGTAGTGATGATTAGAACTCAAGGTTCCTCATAATTCCCAGCTAGTGTCTTTTTACTTTAACATAAATAAATCCCTCTAATTGTTTAGTTATTACTTTAGAGACCTGATAAGTTCATTAAAGTTCTGTGCCATGGTTTAATTTTCACATCAGTATCTTTGTGCAGCTGTGGCTAAAGGTTTCTGTATTAAAGAGCTATCTTTTCTCATAAAAGAGTAAGCCTAATTTTACAAGTTAGACAAGTGTAGGCTGAAATCTAATTTCCCTTTTTTTTTTTTTTTAACATACCATAATCCAGAATCTTCTTTAATTTTTTGTGTTTCTAGAAAACCCCAGCATGATTTAAATTGCTACTTTTTATATTTAAAAAATTAGGGAAGTCTAATCTGAGGAAAGATACTTTGAAATTTATTCCCAAATAAATTAGTGAATGAGTAGATGGTAGGGAGGGGAAAAGGGGCTCTCTATTTTGGGAGAATCTCTTAATTGATTTTCATAAAAGAGATAGGAAGGGTTAGGACTTATGACTTCATTAGTTTATAAACTTCAGTTAAAAGAACTGTTACAAATGCAGATCATTAGTAAAGATGGTTTTCAATATTCATTTTTGTAAGATTTTGAGTTCTAAATTTTTTTCTTCCTTCCCTTACCTCCCTCCTTCCCAAGACAAAGAATCCAAAATAGGTTGTACATTATTACAGTATGCTCTTTGAAAGTTGCCAATAATAGCAATAACAATAATAGCTAGTTATTTGATTTTCAAGGACATCATCTTCTTCACCCATTAGCTATAAAAAAGAAAGTTAACAGGAGTGTCAGTGAAATTATATATATATATATAGGTCTTACTTAAAATGTCAAAAATCTGTTTTAATAAAGTCTAAAACAGAAACATCTTTTTTCAGATGAGGAAATTGGTGATGAAAAAAATTGTCAAAGTTAACAAATTTACCTTATCAGATGTTGTAACTGATTATGAAGAAATTGTATCTGCAAGGTATGTAAAATAATTTAAATTTCTTGAGCCACTTTTTAGAAACACTTTTTAGAAGACTTCAATTTTATAAATGTATTTTGAATCAAAATTTAAAATGTATAGTTAATATAGGTAAATGTCAGTATTGGTGATTAAAGAATATGTTTTACATGTTACTATATTGCCACTTTATTTTATAGACATGTCTACATAATACCTCTTTCACCTAAACTGTATTTTTCAGGCTAAAACATGTCTTTTATTATTTCCAATCTATCTGAAAGATTTTTTTAACATAGGGAAAATAATTTGGGGCTTAAAACAATCCTGACTTTGTAGTGCTATTTTAATGCCATTACATAAGCCTGTATATACCTTGTGAATTCTATGTCAAATATAAAATATCACTACATGAATAAGAGTGCTCAGACTCACAGTATGTCCCTTTGGCTATTATTAACCATGTTTTCCACTTGTCTTGACAATGGACTTAGAAGTATGACTAGGGGCTAAAAACAGGAATGTGGTTGTCAAGGGTCCTGGGAAACCCCCTTTTTGGTCTGGCAAGTCATCAATACTATTTATCAAAGTTGTCTGCATACCTTTTGGGCTAGTATTTTTAATCTGTTTTGCTAATGTTGAGATGATTTAATTAGGATGTTGAAGTATATTGCTATTTCTAATTTTCTGTAGCTGCACAAATGGTAACAATTTCTACTTCAATAGCTTCATAAATAACTTCATAGCACATTGAATCATAATTTAAAAATGGAAGGGAGTTTATTTTATGCCCTCCTTCATTTTTCTGAATCCAGGGAAGTTTGTCACTTGCCCACAATCACACATAAAAGTAACAAAGGAGGGATTTAGGTTTTGATTAAAATCTAGCATTCTAATCTAACTAGGCTAATTTTATCACATTGTGGTAATGTGGTGTTTTACTTAGATCACATTGCCCTTTCTACTTTGTATCAAAGAAAACATAACCAAAGAAACATGGAATAGCTTCATGTAAAATTGTTCTTTCAACATATTGGGAGAAACAAGAGTCACATTATAAAGACTTATTCACCAAGGGATATCATCATTGGGTTGAGAATAATCTGTAATTGTTTTTTTCAGAGTAGGGAGAATTGGGCTCAAAATAGGATTTCCATTTATAAGGAATAACAAAGTAAAACTGAGTTTAGTTTTTAATATATAGCTTATGTTGCATATATAGCTGATTGTTGTGAATTCCTCAGCCAGCTGAAACACGCCATTTGCAAGCTTGTAGAACGACGACGAAATTTAAAGCCTCGAAGAAGGGAAAGGAAGAAAATAGCAGCACAAACAATTGGTGATGGGGACATTCACCTTCTGGTCAGAATCATGAGAGCTTATAACATCCCCTCCAGGAAGCCCACTGTGAGCAGGTGAGCCTGTGCAAGTCTGCTGGAGGTGGTGAGAGTGTGAAGGCTCCACATTGATTTGGCGCTATGGGTAACCAGCATTCAATAATTCCAAACCTATTATGGGGGAAATAAGAAAAAATTAAAGAAAAAAAACTCTTTTGATTTAGTCACAAAAATGTAAATGGCCCATTCTTATTCTTGTGCTACCCACAGTCTTGAGTGGAAAACACAAGGCAGATTACTGTGACATCAAATGTATGGTCAACATCCTAGAGAGGTATAAAGCTGCATGCTCTGTGTAAGGTTAAAAAGAGGAAAAAAAGGCTGTTTTCAGCTTGGGGAATCGGGGAAGCCTCACAAGAGAGCAGGAATTTAATTTCAGCACTTAAGGATCTTAGAATAAAACAGGCAAAGAGAGTAAAGGATCTCACTGAAGACATAAAAGCAAAGTATTGGTGTAAAGGTGGGAGTGCAGAAGGAAGGGGAGTGGGCAAAGATTAATCTAGCTTGACAGGAGTGTTGAGTACATGACAATGAGTTGTATGAAAGAAATCTGAAGGAGTAGCATGTCAGCAGATTATGAAGGCCTTGAAAGTCAGCCAAAGAAGTTCAGATTTTACTTTGTAGGCAATAAAGCGCTGGTAACAATTGCTGAGCATAGAAGTGAAGTGACCAAATCTATGTATAAGCAAATTTAGGCTGGTGGTAATCACTAAGACAATGAGAGAGAGAGAGAGAGAGAGAGAGAGAGAGAGAGAGAGAGAGAGAGAGAGAGAGAGAGAGAGAGAGAGACATATAAAAGGTTCAAGTACAAATTAGGTATGTAGCGCATATATAAGAATCTCTTAAATACAGTAAAAAGAAACTCTCCTATTTAAATTAGCTTAGCTACAGGCAGCCTTTGTGTGTGAGTGGAAATGCTGGCAATTAGAATATACAAATGACCCCACCTTGCATTGAATGGTTCAGCAGTCTTCCTCCTTGAAGTGTTAGTACTTAGGAGATATACTAATGTAACAAGCAAACTATTTTTATTGTAAGTACAAGGTCATCTATACAAGCTTCTTTGCTAATCTTTGCCCTGAGTAATAAAATTTTCTAAGTATCTTTAATTATTAGAAGTAAAATTCAAATTGCTGGGGAAAATATACAATAGAATCTATAATCTATTTTCCTAAATGTACCAGCCTTCTCATATCTCTTCCCATGTTCCACTTTACTTTGCTATGGCCTTAGGTGATTTTTGCTAATTCAGAATTTTTGGATATGATATCTAGCTAAATATTATATGAAAAGGCATGGAATGCCAGTGTAGTTGAGTGCTACAATATAAGAATGGAGTTCTAATGGCAAAATAGGCATGGAAGCTGGAATATCTATAAAAATTGAGGGCAGGTAAGAAAATTGAACTTGGAATGTAAGATCTAAGAACCAGGGTAAGCTGGGTGTGGTTAAAAAAAGAGATGGAAAGAAAGATGGAAAGAAACCAACATCTTGGTTGTCAGGGGGTGAAAATGGATGAATTTAATTCATATACTACTGTGGGTAAAAATCCCTTAGAAGAAATGGAATATCTTCACAGTAATGCAAATCTATGCTCTAATAACTGATGCCAAAGAGGGCAAAATTAATCAGTACTATGAAGACCTATAATATCTTCTAGAAATAATAACCAAAAAGTGTCACATTCATCATAAGGGATTGGAAATTTAAAAAATAACTGGAATAGCAAGCCATTTTAGCCTTAGAGTACAAAATGAAGCAGGCAGAAACTAATAAAGAGTTTTTTATAAAGAAAACTTTCTGGTCATAATTTTTTTTCCAATTCAAAAGGCTATTCTATACATGGATATCACCATATGGTCAATATGAAAATCAGACTAAATATATAGTTTTCAACCGAAAGTAGAGAAACTTGATATACAGTCAGTTAATACAAAATCTGGAACTTACTATGGCTCAGGTCGTGAGCTTCTTATTGTAAAAGTCAGGCTTACAATGAAGAAAGTAGGGAAAAATCACCAGAAGACAAAATATTGCCTAAATAACATTCCTTATGAAAAAGAAGTAGAAGTGATAGATTTAAGGGAGTAATTCTTGTAGATAACAGTGGCTGAAGAGCTGTAGATAGAGGTTTACAATAATGTACAGAAGGCAGCAACAAAAAAACTTTCCAAAGAAAAAGAATAGCAAAAAATTAAACTGACTACCTGATGCAGTTTTATAAATAGCTGGGCAAAGAAAGCAAAGGAGAAAGAGAAAGATATACCCAATTGAATGCATAATTCCAAAGGACAGCAAGAAGAAATAAAAAGGCTTTCTTAAATGAGCAATGCAAAAAAAAAAAAAAAAAAAAAAAAAGGAAACAATAGAATGGGAAAGATGAGATCTCTGAGGAAATTAGAGATATTAAGGAAACATTTCATGTAAAAATGGGCATGATAAAAAGACAAAAATGGTAGAGACTTAACAGAAGTAGAAGAAATAGAGAAAAGGTGGCAAGAATACACCAAAGAACTATATAAGAAAGCTAACATCATTGATAACCGTGATACTAATGATCTAGAACTAGACATCTTCGAGAATGAAGAAGACCTTAGAAAGCATTGCTAATAATACCAGTGTAGGTAATGTAATTCCAGTTGAATAATTTAAAATCCTAAGGATGATGCTATTAAAAGTGCTACACTCAATATGGCAACAAATTTGGAAAACGACAGTAGCCACTGGATGGCCAAAAGTCAGTTTATGTCTCAAGCCTAAAGAAAAACAATGCCAAAGAATATTCAGACTCTCAAATAATTGTACTCATTTCACATACCAAAAAGGCTGAGCTTAAGATTCTGCAAAATAGACTTCTTGTAAATGTGAACTAAGAATTAAAAGGATCTAGAGACAAAATCGCCAACATTTGTTGGGATTATGGAAAACCAAACAAGGGAGTTCCAGAAAATACCTACTTCTGCTTCATTAACTACACTAATGCTTTTGATTGTGTGTATCATAACAAAAATATTGGCAAGTCGTCAGAGAGATGAGAGATGAGATAATTACCAGAGTAATCTGTATGCAGGTCAAGATGCAACAGTTAGAATTGAACATGGAACAACTGATTGGTTTAATATTGGAAAAGGTGTATGAAAAAGCCTGTATATTGTTACCTTAGGTTGTAGGAGTATTGAGGCAAGACTTAAGTGGGTGCAAATGGATGAATTTAAATTCATATACTACTGTAGGCAAAAATACCTTAGAAGAAATGGAGTACCTCTGATATGAAGGTTGCTGTGCTATTTTTAGAGTTGCTTTCCATCTTTGGTTTGCACCTGATTCACCCAGCTGTGACTCCGAGAATCTGTAGCATGTGCAGCATCCACAACCTGGTATACGTTGGCAAAGAGGCTAAATCAGGTTGAAGGTAACTGAGGGGTCTCAAAACTGTCAGCAAGTTAGAGGGTCGTCTACTTTAAGCATGTGAAGACTTAATCTGGCAGAATGAGAGGATGAGAACAGTTTGTTCCCATAGCCATTAAGAATCCATGAAGCTAAAGCAAGTGCCATATATGGAACATTTAGAACTTGCTTAGAGCTAGGTGGCGCAGTGGATAGAGCACCAGCATTGAATTCAGGAGGACCCAAGTTCAAATCTGGTTTCAGATACTTAACACTTCCTAGCTGTGTGACCCTGGCTGGGCAAGTCACTTAACCTCAGCCTCAGAAAAAAAAAAAAAAAAAAAAAAAACCTAACTTGCTTAGACATTAAAGATACCAAGGCCATCCACTGCATCCTAAGCCATTGCCAATCATTATGACTTTTTTTCTTGCCACTGGATTTTGATAACTTTGGAAGAGAGAGACTGAAAACTTCACTCAACTGCTTCACTAAAATCCATTTATGCATATCAAAAAGACATCACCTATACTATTTTATGAGTTTTACCTAACTCAAAGTCCTTTAGCAACAAGCAAGTGATGGAACAGCAGGTGTGCCTACACTGGGAATTGTAGTCACAATCTGTGTATCTGTAGCTCAGGCCACAGGGTTGTTTGCTCCTTGAACTGAAGCAGCAGTGGAATTCAACACTCCTCTAGATGTCTGATCAGCTTTTTTAAAGGGATGCAGTACTCATTTCCTGACATGAAGAAATTCTAGAAAAAGTACTTTAAAAATTGTTTGCTTTACCCAGCCCTGGCATGCTTTCCTTGATAGATAGGGGAATTCTACTCTGTGGTCAAAACACTCAAAAAATGTACAAAAACTTTTGCAAAGCTGATTCTACTCAACATCAGCACAAGGATCATTCATATGCTTACAGACAACATGAAGCCAAGTGGACTTGAAGGGGAAACAGCTTGTTCTGAGGTATCTCATCCAAACAGCAACTTTGAGCAAAACAAGACTGGCAAATGAAGCCAAATTTACTAGAATCGGAGCTGGATATATTTTTATGAAGTGGCCAAAATGATAAGGGGTACCATGAAACTGGCAGAAGATTTACAATCCTAATTGATCAACAGGCTTGTATGCTACCATCATCAGTGCATGTGACTACTTCATGGCAGACCTTGATGAGGTCAAGAAATTTTATAAAGATCCAAAGAACTTCATCATCAGTGTGCCAAAAGAGGACAAGCTTGTCATTCTGGGTGAATTTAATGCAAGAGTAGGCACAAACTATCAGACAGAATCCTTGGAAGGAATGGAGTCAGAAACAATCACACCAGTGTTCACTAACTACTAAAAACTTGTTTATCTCTTGACCACCTCTTCACAAACACTATCTTCTGTTTACCTAAACACAATAAAACTTTTTAAGTGCCCCCTCATAGCAAACATTAGCATTTAGTAGATTGTCATTGTAAGGAGAAGAGACAGGCTATAAAAGTGAAAAAGGTGATATGTGGTGCAGAGTATTAGACTGAAAACCAAACTGAAGATCTACAGAGCTGCAGTGATAACCTCATTGTTGTACACCTGTGGAACCTGGACAGTATAACGGCACCCTGCCAGGAAATGAAATGTTTCCATTTAAATTGTCTTAGAAAGATTCCAAAGACCATCCAGCAAGATAAGATACTAGACACTAGGATCCTTTTTGAGATGAATTGTCAAGGATTCAAATTCTACTGAAATGTAAAACAACTCCAATGGCTGGCCATGTTGTTTGAATATCAAATGTACATTATATTTTACGGAGAACTTGCACAAGGCAAGTGCTCACATGGAACACTTCCTCTGAAGAACTTCGGAATCAAAGACCACAGGACCACCCAACATGACATGCCCAAATCAAAAAAAGGCTTTATGCTCTATAAGGGAAGCAGAATTTCAATAGCTCAAAAGAAACATGAGAGGCACAGATTTAGAGATCTCTGCTCTAAATGTTCATATGGATCATGTGTCTAACCTGTGGTAAAGCCTTCCAAGCTCCTGTTGGTCTGATCAGCCACAGTTGGATGCATGGTATCTTGACCCCCAACATGTTGATGTTATTTGGTCCTTCTTGAGAATGAAGGAAAACAACCAACCAATCAATATTATCGCCTATTTATTTAACTTGCATAAAGATATATGTATACACATACACCCATAAGGCCAGCAGAAAAATGTTGAAATTTGTGGGTTAAAAAAGAATAGCAAAGGAAAATTTTCAAATCAAGAAAATTATCACTTTTTTCCTCCTTAAAAATGGCCATTATTATTATGAGTTCATTAAACCTGAAACTCATAAAATTAACATTATTTTAAGTCTGACTTAACTATGTCAAGAGCCTTTCTGCAGACTAGCATTTGTGTATCTACTGTGAGTTTATAAAATTTGTGTTATTTATAGACTTTTTTGCACATTCTAGATCAGTAAAATATAAATAAGTATATAAGGATTGTTTTCTCCTGACATTTCAGCTATATTTTTGTGAAATCAGTGTCCTATTTTTGTCTAGTGAAATCCAATTGTGTTTTACAGGGATAGAATTAGAATTTAATTCTTCTTGTTTATATTTTTACATCTTTCTCATCTAACCCCCTCCCCTTTTAAGTACCTTATATAGCATACAGAATCAGAACAGACATGGTTAAACTACTGTCCTTAATACAACCTATCATTAATTAGGATTTAGCGCTAAAATTAACCACTGTTAACCACTATCAAACAGCTAGGAGATCTAGTCAGTCAATACTTAAAAGAAATTAATTAAGACTATTCACTAGAAGGTCAAATACTGAATCTGAAGCTTGAATATTTTGACCACCTAATGAGAAGACAGGACTCATTGGAAAAGACTGATGTTGGGAAAAATTGAAGTTGAAAGGGGAACAGCAAAGATGAGATAGTGTCATGGAAGCAAAAAACATAAGCTTGGACAAATTTGGGGAGATAATGGGAGGATGGAAGGGCCTAGTATTCCCACAGTTCAATGGGGTTTTGAAGAGTCAAAACAAAGAAAACTGAAGTTTGAGTAATTTGAGGTTGTTAAAAGCAAAACAGACTTTCAGAAGTATGGTACTAGAAAATAGATTATAAAGTCTAAACCAGCACCATAGACCTCTTCCTTATTCCTAGAAGGCTAAAGATAAGAACCACTTTGGAACAACAATAGTATCTAAGTTATTCAAGTACTGTTCTGAGTCTGCTCAAAGGTCTTAGATTTTTTTTTCTTTTAAATTGGGTTCTACAGCAACAAACTCGAATTATCCAATTCTGTTAATTTAAAATAAAAAAGCATGAATTCAGAGAAATACTCTTTAAGATCATCATCATCATTACTAGCATTTATCCAGCTAGTTTACAAAATATTTTACATATGTTAGCCCATTTGATCCTCACAACACCCTAGGAAATAGGTGCTGTAATTATACTTACTTCTAAGATAAGAAACCCGAGATTCAGAAGGGTTAAGTGACTTGGTGACACAGTATTTGAGCAGTATTTAAAAACAGATTTTCTTGATTATATGCTCTGCCCTCTATTCACTATACCTACTGGCTGCTTGATCATATGTGAATAGCTACAACTGACTCTCTAGTATATCTTTGAAAGCACAGTTAGGAACTCAACAATTGCTAAAAATTACTCGAAATATATGTATCTTTATTGTTTTTGTTTTTGTTTTTTTCCTAAAGGACCTTGGATATACCCACATATGTACTTTCTTCTATATCTCGGGTCAGACATAAAGAAGCAAGCAAGTCAGTTGCCACAGTGGAGCTCATAAATGAGATAAGTACTGGATATTTCAGGAACAAGTAATATAGAAAACATTACTATAAAAAATATTGCTTAGAACAGGGAGAAGTGAGGAAATGTTTTGCAGAGGAGATTGAGTTGATCCTTAGATGAAATGAGATGGAAATACATTCTATGTAGAAGATATATAAATATGGAAGACTGAATATTGATTTTGAGAAATAACTAGTAATACAATTTAGCCTAAACATATTATATAAAGATCAATAATATGAGGTAAAATTGCAAAATTAAGGTGGTGACTTACTTAAATGCCAGACTGAGGGGTTTATATTTTATCCTACAGGCAATAAGGAATAAGGCAATAAGTTTTTCAGTAGGAAGATATTAGTATCCTAAAAAGAGCTAATACTTTAGATCATTACCTTACAAGATTAATCTTTCAGAGGATAGAGGAAGGATTGAGGAGGTCAGCGATTAAAGGCAACAAGAGTAATTAAGGCAGTAAGAGGCCATTAAAATAGCCCTGGAAAGAAGTGATGAGAATCTGAACTATTACTGTGCTAGAATAAGTAGATAGTACAAGAGTGCAGCAGGTGCAAAGAGGTATTATGGAGAGCCAAATTAAAAAATGGCCACAAGGAGAAAAAAATTAAGTATGACTCTGGAAAAGAAACTGAGAGAGCCTAGATAACTTAGTAGTTTGCATAAGAGTTGGATTTAAGGGAGACCACCACAGCTTTCATTTTGGACACTGAATTTGATTTAATTACAGTACATCAACATAGAGATATTCAGCAGATATTCAGTGGGGCTGAACTGGAATTCAAGACAGAGCAGGGCTGGATAAAATAATTTTGAGTAATCTGTCTATAACTGCTTTCAAGAGTATAGAAAAGATCAAGAATAAAAGTGTGTGTTGAAAGATGTAGATCTAGGAAAGCTTATCTGAAGAGAAGAGATTTTGTATTATAATCAAGGAAGAGAGGATGATTTAGAGATATAGAATAATTTTTTTAAAGGGTCTGGGGAAGGAAATGTAAAAACTACAAGAAGATAAAATGAATGAGGACGGGGAAAATAATAATAGATTTACAAATTAAGAAACCTAGGGAAATCTTTGAGAGATCAACTTTAATAAAGTAATGCGTTAAAAGCCGACTTTCAAGGGGTTGGAAAATAAATGGGTAGTGAAGTATCCAGAGGACAATCTTTGCAAAATGTCTTATCAACTTGCCAGCAGTAACCAAGTAACTATTTTTCTTGCCTTGTTGCCTTTGCAATTATGTACCCAAAATAGCTTCCTTAGAAATTTTACAAAATCTAGTCAGTATTTATTATATATTTTAGGATGCCGTACGCCCTTTTGTAGAAGTTTCTTTTCAGCACACTGTTTATCAAACTGATACTGCCAATGGATCTCATCCATGTTGGAATGAAGAAATTACAATAGATTTTAAGTAAGTTAGAAATTATCTTTACTAATATTCAGCCCACTGCCCTCACTTTCATTCCTCAATCAAAACAAAATCAAAACTATATACCATTTGTTGAAAATGAAAAATATTTCAATAGGCTATGTTTAATTTTAGACTGTTAGAATTTTCTCAGGTAACTTTGGATATAATTTTTACTCTCTTACTAATATAAAGCCATAATAGAAAAAAGTACTTTTAATAAAAAATGCAATTCATAAGTTTGAACAAAATAAAACATATCCCCCTAACTGCTTATCCTTGTCCTAGATACTATTTGTGAAGTGCTTAATACAGTGACTGCTATATGATAGTTCCCTAGTCAAAGCATATTACTACCCCTTTATTTCCAACCTAAGGGACAGAAATTATAATAGAATGCAATAAATGCAACATAATGTGATAAGCATTTATTAAATGCCTTAAATGCTAATCATGTGGATCACTGAAACAGACCCAGCCTTCAAGAAACTTGCTTTCTATTCTAGACACTGGCTAGGGGAGAAGAGGCCTTTGTTTTGTTTGTTTGTTTGTTTGTTTGTTTTAATTGGAATTGGAATTGTAGAGGAGAAATTCCTTTTGGCTCTGCCTGTCTGCATCTCTTCACTCAGTTTGTCTTGAGGAGTTGCCTAAGGCATTGGGAAATTAAGTGAATTAATTACCCAGAGTAACAAAGCAAATAAGCCTTGGAGATGGACTTCAAATCCAATCTTCCTGATTTCTAACTCTCTACTTACTCTCAAGTATATATACATACACACACACACACACACACACACACACACACACACACACACAAAGACACACAGACAGACACACACACACAAGATTATTTGTGAAGGAAATAAGCTTGAATATGTGGAGAAAGAGAGATGCACCATTTAACCTGGAAGAAAAATCCTAATTCTGAGAAATGACATCGAAGAGGGTGGTCCAGGGTGTGAGATAATTGTCATGGAGGTGTAAGGATGCATGGAAAGGAGAGATGTTATTATGTTAGGAAACATAATAGCATGAGTGCTTGAAAAGAAGTAAAATAAAATAGGGCAGGAAGGAAAGATACAAGCCAAAGGTGCAAATGTCTGACATTATTTTATCCTAGAAGCAGTAAGAAATCAGTAAAGGTTTGTGTAGGAAATGGACAAATAAAACTTCCTTAAGGTCATAGTTTTGTCAGCTACATTGACTGTGGATTTGAGAGGGAAGAGTCTAGAATGAGAGAGACCAGTTAGAATAATAAAGGCAAGAAGCAAAGAAGGGACAATTGGGAGAGACATGAAGTCAAATTAACAAGACAGTGGACAGTATTGGAATGGACATGGAGCTAAGGCATTTCATTCATAAGCCCAAGAGATTTTTATCTCCAAAGTTTCAGATGAATTCCAAATAGTTATTTACCATGACCTTATATTGGTAACAGTAAGAAATTTATCCCAGAAAATTCACACAATTTTTACATAACCAAGTAGATGCTGAATCTTGAATAAGTTGAATATTAAACCATTTTGCTTTTAAAATACCCAATACACAGAAAAATCCCAAACAACATATTGTTCACAACAAAAACATTTCCAAAACGACAAAGGAAAAACTATTATTCTTAGAGTCCCTTTCAAATAATTGGAATCAATACAGTCAATTCAAACTTCCTATTTTTACATAAAAGAATCTGAAAAATTCTTGAAAACATCAATTAAACTTTTTTTGAAATAACCCTTTCAAAGTATATATCATATTTCTGATCATATTCTTTAATATTCATACCATTATGTATCTAAAGAAACAAATATTCAATCAACATCTTGTAACATCAGTCTGTCCCTTTAAATCACCATTTGTTTTCTTTTCAGTCAAAGGAAACAAGTGGCTGCCGCATCTTTCCACTGCTGTTCTCCCCAGCAAAAACACATCCCGTTTCACAGCCATCTCTTTCCAACCAGTTCCTTCTTTTTCCCAGATTTCATCTTCATTCTCCTGTCCCATCTCTCTGTCTCTCTCTCCTCCCAATGCCTACTTGTTCAAACCTTCTCCAACATTAAACACTCCCAAACCAATAACCCTTCTGACTAGATGCTCCATTTAAACTATTACTTGCTTTTGTAAATCAATATTTTCCCTTTTCTTTAAATCACCTTTCTTTAAACTTCAAGATTCACAATTAACTTTGAACCAAATTTTATAAAACTTATAGTTTACAAATCACCCAATACTTTTAAAAAGCAACATACCATTTAAGTAGGAAGATACAAAAACACCCCCCCCAAGGTAAACTACTGGCATTTTAATAACCTATATTTTAATTTGAAGTCTGCCCAAACAATAAAGCAAAAGAAAAAAGTTTTCCTCTTCAGTTGTAAAGGCCACTATATTCAAACAATTCTTAAGATTTTATACTCAGAATAAATCTAACATATGCAAGGCAACAGTAAAATTATTTCAAAATTATTTCAACTTCAATTTTATTTCCATTTCAAAACTATAGTACCTCTTTAAAAAATAGTAAGTTCCCGAAACTCTTAATCAAATGTTGCAGACAAACAATTACCAAGTTTAGCCTTCTTAAATTTTCTGTTCTCTAATTCCATGAAAGCAAACTTGTCAATAATTTTTCTTTCTTCTCTGGGACAATTTTTAGAAACATGCCTAGTTTTCCCACAAGTCCAACAAGTCAGAGAGCCCCGTGTTCAGTTATTTAGCTCTTACTCTATTTTTATTCCTCCCTTCCAATATCTGCAATTATTTCCAATCTTGTTTCCAATCTTAACACACATACTAATTTAAAGTTATTTTAAAATTAACCAGTACTTTAGTTTGTGAAATTTCCTAAAATCTACCTAGATAATTCCATTCAAACTTCTTGAGTAAGCCAGGAAAGAGTTAAGCACCAATCTTTGCTTTACCTTGAGATTTTTTTCTCTGGCAGGATTCCACAAGCCTGAGTTATGATAACAGGCTTCTTGTTTACAGGAGCTTTTCCAGTTTCTCAAACTTTCAATCTATGTTTTTATTTTTATTTTTCCCCCTTCCTCCCCACCTTCCTGCAAAAGCCACTGCAGTCAGCCAGAGACAGAGGGAGAGAAAGATTTTCTTTTCTTGAGAAACCCAAAACTAGTTCCCAAATTACATTACCATGATCTAAGACCAATACATTTTGAGCCACTCTGAAAGAATTACCACTCTGAATGAATTCCAACAATTCAGCCTGATATTTTTCTAAGCCTGCAAAACAGAGGCTGAATTCTTATCTCTACAAGCTTGCTAACTTTTAACAGAACAAAAGCAATGCAAAGCAGACATATACACACAGACAAACACAAAACTCTATTTTCTCCTTTTACATATAGATTTAAGTCTGGTATATCCAAATAGTCCCAGTTTTTTCCCCTTTTATATCGGAAAAGTTCATCCCAGTCTTCAATTCCCTATCTAACGTCCTAATACAAATTTTTGATCTGCTTCTATCCCATTTTACCACCTTGCACCCAGTCCAGGTTTTGGCAGAGGCCCTTTGTTACCCTCACGCCCTGCAGCCACCTGAGAGCCTTCTTAGAAAGTCCTTTCTTTGGGGTCTAAAGCAGTCCCAACACAAAAACAAATTTAGGAGGGTTAATCCCTCAGGGTCTCCCTCAACCCAGCCAATAGACTTTCCAGACTCCCTTACCTCGAGTTTACATGTGTAAATATCTTTCAGGCTGTGATACCAGCCATCAGGACTCTACTTCCTTCAATCTTCAATTCTGCTTTCCACTGAGTATCCCTGCCTTGTTTAAGAGGGGAGGGAGGCTCCTCACACAAAACCAGAGACCATGGAGAAAACTACTCCATGGGCACCTATCCCTGTCCAGGGTTCATACATCTATCTTCCCCCAAAGACCCCCATCCCAGAGAGCTCCAAACTGTTAGGGATGTAGAAGACCCTTACCCAAAAGGACTCAAAAATAGATCACTCAAAATAGAAAGCAGAAAAGATTAAATCACAAGTAAGAGAGCACTGAGAAGGGGAGGAGGAGATAACTAATTGGTTATTGCTATCCAGAGAGATTGGAATAGAAGCTTTCTATTTCCCCAAAATCACCTGATTTCTAGGAAACAGAAAATCAGGCCTGAAGGCTTCAGATATAGCTGGCCAAGGCTCAAGTAAATATGGGCCTGCACATATCATACAGGTCACAGGGGAAACACAGAAACAGAAATAATGAAAATAAAATACAGAAAAAGAATTCACATATTCCTGTAAGTTCTTCACCTTATCTTTCTATTCCACACACAGTCACTCAGCTAACTCCCTTTGGCCACAAGATTTGCCATATCCATATGGATATGGCAAAAATCCAAGGAAAATGGAGAAATGCTTCCTACATGGAGAACCTATCTACCCTATAATACTTCATGGGTCATTGAAAAAATGATCAAAGGAAGAAGCTTCATATCTGAGATTTCAAGAATGAGATTGTAAAAAAGATAAAACAAAGGAAAGATATTGTGTCTAGACTCCTATAGACAAGGACAATAAAAATGAGGAGTGGTATGAGGAACACGATCCCTTCCTCATTACTTGTTGGGTATTTCAAAAGAAGCCACATCCTAGACATTAATCCTATCTCATTTTTCTATATGTTGATCCTCATTTTGGATCCTCATGATCATTTTTGCTCTTCACACATTGATCCCTTATCACTGCAGAAAATGGTCTTGGCTGCTTCTCTACTACTAACAGCACAGTATCTCACTCCCAGAGTAACTTACTTACTGAGTTAAGACTGAGAGGGAGGTATAGTTCAGCTGTTTCATGTTCTTTTCTCCATTCCAAAATGAGAAATAGAAAGTTTTTCCTGAGGACAGAGAAAAATGAAACAAGAGAACTTAAGGCCAATGCATCTAATTGAAGGTCTTGTCCATCCCTATTCTTTCCTGGGACTTCTCTTTCACTATTAGTGTATGTCTTACATTTTCCTCGAGTGAAAAAAAATTGGCAATCATAAGTCAAATTGTTAGGGGGAAAGGGTGGAGAAGTCATCACAGACTTTAAATTTCTTTTTTTCCAAATCAATATCACATCCTTATCTATCCAGGGAAAATATTAACAATTCAACTAATTATAAGGACAGTGTATGAGGCAGCAGGATTTTTATCAGATGAGTAAAATATGCTGTTGATGTTGTTTGAATGGTCTAAGTTCCTGGTAGTCTAGAGGTTAGTGGCTCTAAGAGAGTTGTTAAGAATCCCATTTAAATTGGCCACAGGTTTTAGGAGTGAAAGAATTCACTCATTCCCGAATTAATAATTGCAAAATGAAAATTTATTGCTAGATAGAAATCAATTTACCAAGAGACTGACTTCTGTAGTGACAGATCTATTGGAAAATTGGAGTTTTGCACTGAGAATGCAGTTCTCAGTGGACAGAAAATCCTGGCATCTGAGTGAGCTACTGAAGTCCATCTGCAAAAGACCTTTGTTGATGGAAGCATTATATTGGGTGTCTTGGTAGGGGCTGGGACAGCCCAAACAAGTCAGACCCAGTGGGGGCTGGGATAGCCCAGATATCCTATTGGAATTAACAACACATCAAAGGTGTGCTTTTTGACCAGGATTTCTAATTGAATCAAAGACTCTGGCATCCTGAAAAGATAACTTGTCTGGGGAGGATATGCCTTCCCTAGGAGAATCTGAAAGGGATCACAAATCAATAGGAAATAGTTTTTTAAAGGAACCACAACCCACTTCACTATGAGATCAGATGAGGTAGAGATCATTTCCAGCAGCAGGATCTGAAACTGGTGGAGGAGATAGCATTTGTACTTGAAGGATGGATAGACTGTCATCAGGTAAAGATTGGGTGAAGAGTATGGAAAAAAAGGGATGACATTTAGTACTAGGACAAAAATCATGGTTAGGGGGAACAGGCAATGTATCATACTATAATCAATTTGGCTGCAGCTCTTCTGCTTAGCATTTTTAAATTGTTACTTTTTCATAAAAAGAATGTTATATGTCATAAAGGAAGATGCCACAGACTATAAATGATACAGCTTCTGTTTCCTGTTGAGCTTAAAACATTGAGTAATTTACTCCACTTCCACATTCCCTGGAATAAAGATAAATGGATACTTAACATAGTGCATTATGAATGGTTTTCTTTAAAAAAAAAAAAAAAAAAAAAAGGCATTTTTGAGAGGAAGAAAGTTAAAATATGTTACATTTTTTTTTTTTTTTTAGTTCACCAGGACATGATTACAGCTTCTCAAACTTATCTAAAATAAAAGACAATATATATGTCAACATCTTTGATGAAACTGTGATTGAAAAACATGAGGTAAGGTACAACACTAATATTACTAGTGAATTTTACAATAATTTCTAAGGAAAGTAATCTGAATAAAAACTATTGGCCCTATGTCTTCTCTAACACATCCTTTTCTTATTTCTTCTTCTCTGTGCCTCCCTTCCTGGTGCTTCACACAACTTGATAATTTTTCTTCCTGTCATCTTTGGTATTTAACTTCTTCCTCTTTAATTAACTGCTAGCTGGCAAAAAGCCTAGTGCTAGTGCTTTATGTATCTGGAGGTAACAAAATAAGCCCACCTCCAGTTTGGGGCTGAACATTCATATAGCAGACACACCACTAAGAAAGCAAGGAGCTGTAGGCTTGTATACCTTCATCATTTCTAGACTGAATACTAAAAAATAATACTTTTATACACTTTAATTCTTCTCTTCCCATTGTACAAGGTCTTTGTGGGAGTTATCCCTATACAAATTGAGTACATCTTCACTAAGGATAATGGCCAGGAAAAACAAGCTTTCATGTATTCAGCAGTGGACCACATATTAAACAATCCACAATCCAAGATAAATTTAATAACCAAGTGTAATGTATTTTAAAATCTAGAGTGGTCAAATCATTGTCAATTATTGGCAGAATTGGTGAATTACATACCTAAAATATTATATAAGTGAATGTATAATCATAATTATTTTTCTTATTAGGATCATTGTTTCAAGAGCTGCAGTGGTCATTCATATATAAGAAAAAATTGGCTTGGATCAGTTATTTTCCCTTTCTCAGCTCTTCTGCAACAACCAAAGGTATTAACAAAAGATTATTAGACTAAAAGTACCAAATTTTACTTGAGAAAAATACATCTTTTTTAAAGAATTTTTCACTTCAGCTCTCTGACCAATAGATTTGAAGGAAGCTAAGATGACAGGAGCATGCTTAGGAAGGACATCTCTAGATGGACACAGTTTGAAGTATTTGGCTCTTTTACAGATAAGAGCCAACAATAAAGAATTTTATCCTTTATGGGTTTTTGAAGGATATGTTTCAGGGTTAGGTTAAGAAATTTAATACTAATGGAGTCACAGAAATCTGATTGTAAATAATTCCTCTCTACAAGTATTATTCACTAAGGAAGCAGTCAGTATGGGACCAATCATCAATTACTTTAATTGATTAGTACATTCTCTCTGGCTGGCCTGATTCTTATTAACAGCTCCTTTAGTACCATGGAATACAGAGTCACTATCCCATTTAACTTCACTACTCTGCTAAGTGAAAAATCAACAGAAAGTGCAACATTGTAGCAGAGGACTCCAAAACATATTGGCACAATATCTATTTCCAAATCCCCAGGCTACTATTTAGCCTTTCCCTTACTCTTATCTTGAGGAACTGTCCTGCCATTCCTGGAAGCCTCACTCCCAAAAAGTGTCCATCTGATTTATCCCATTCTAAAATTCCATCCAGTTGCCAGCATCACAAGAATTTGTTTTCTTAGCATTCTCCCTGAAACCAAACCTCCTTCAGTCCCATTGCTACACTCCTAGCTCCTAAACCATCAAAGCACCTCTATGTCCCTGCTTTTGTGGGTTCTCAAAACAATCCTTTGAGACAGGTGGTTATAAACCTTATTTTACAGATAAGAAAATGAAGCTTGCAGTGTTTTAAGTGACTTAATATATTCAAGTCTCAAAGCTAATAAGTGACATAACCAAGGTATATACCTAGATCTAGTCCTCTTTCTATATTATACAGGCTTCCCATTTCTTCCTTTAAAAAAAAAAAATTTACTCTGAGAGGCCAGGAGGCAAGAGAAGAGTAGCTCTAAGAAGTTGTTCTTCTGTGAGGAGGGAGAAAGCCATTTTCCAAGATGGAGGGAGCACAGCCTGTTAGGGCTGCTATGCAAATAAGTAAGCCTGCTCCTCCTCAAGCAGAGGACAGAGTTGAGCTTCTACAGTAGTTGATCACAACATCTGTTAAGAGGATATGTTTGGTATTCTTTCAGATCAGTGGAACTTTTCAAGTAAATATTCCACCACTTTTGCTTGGATACACTTGGAGTAAGACATATGTCTCACCTAAAGAAGATTACAAAGGGCAGAATTTAAAAGAATGTACCTTTTTAAACATTTTTGCTACTATTGAGCCTCAAATATCATCTGTCATCAGTAATACAGAATCTGATAAGGTTGGTTATTCAGTTATTTTATCTTCAAAGAGGGTGGAAGAGATATGGACATTATTTGTTTATTTATAAATTTGTTTTAAAAATATAATAATTATATATCTAGCAATTAACCTTATATCAAATAAATAATAATCCTAGCTTAACCTTTTTCTTTTTGACATTTTCTTTTGAGAATATCTTGGAAGTGATTAATATCTAAGATAACGGTATGAAATATTTAAATTATACTTATATTTATAAATATGATTATAGTTTACAGATGAACCAGATATAACGCTTTTGCAGAGAGCACAGATTTTCAGAAAAAATTGTGAGGCGATGTTTCCAAACAGAAGAATTATTACAACCGTTTTCAATGACGAAGGGACAAATATCTTAGTTACAAGATATATCAGGGCACTAAATCCACCTAAGCAACTACTGGATTTGTTTCTCAGTGATTCTAATGCAACACTTGTAAGTATTTTTTTTAAATACAAAATTTGCATAGTTTTGCTAATATAATAGTTATGCCCTCAAGCAGGCACAAACTTCTGATTGTAAACAAATCAGCAAATGCTCACTATGTACCAGGCCCTGAGCTTTGTACTGTGACAAATGACAAAAAGGTACCTTTCTTCAAGGAATACACATTTGATCAGAGATGATATGAACATAAATAATTATATGCAAATTATATGCAAAATAAACACAAGACACTGGCAGCAAGGAGAATAAAGAAGGATTCATGTAGAAAGTAGTGCTTGAATTGAACTATGAAGGAAGCTAGGATATTTAAGGGATGTTAGTGAGAAGTGCTTTTGAGGAGTAAGGGACAATATTGAAAATCTAGGAATGGAAAATGGAATGTCTTGTCGTAAAAGCAATGAGAAAACCAAATATGGCTAAACTCTAGTTCTAGAAAAAGGCAAACCAGGTTGTGAAGGACTTTAAATGTAAGCAGAGGAGTTTGCATCTGATCATAGAAGCACAAAGAATCACTCAAGTTTACTGTGTAGAAAAGTAGCATGGTCAGTATACATTTTCAGAAATATTGGCAACAGTATGAGAGATGGATTAGAGAGAAGAGAAATCTGAACAGAGGCATCAATAGAGGGTTATTGCAATAGTTTAGTTGAGGAAAGATGGCCAAGTGAAAGAGGTGGATGATTAAGGTAAATGTTGTAGAAGATAATAAGAACTGGCAACTAGTTGGATATATAGGATGAAGGAGAATGAAGAATTAAGGATGATTCCAAGGTTGTGAACCTGGCTGACCAACTTAGCAGGGTCCTTAACAGGAAATAGAGCTAAGTTCATAAATAAGAGTTCATTTTGGTGGAAAGATGAGTTTTACTTGAGATGCCTATGCAACATCCAAATGTCTAAATAGATGGTAATGTGGGACTAGAATTTGAGAGAGAGCCATATATATATAGAGAGAGATAGATAGTTCATATGAGTTGATAACCATGAGAGTGCTGAGAGGAAGAAAACAGTCCAGGAAAGTTTGGGGCTCTACCCATAGCTAGAGGAAAGGCTGTGATGGTGAGTCAGCAAAGGAGGCTGAGGAGTTCCCACATGTAAGAGGAGAACAAGAGCAGTCTCACAGCAGCCTAGAGAAAAGAACATCAAAGAGAAGAGAGTGCTTAACAGTGTCAAAGGCTTCAGAAAAGTCACAAAGATTGAATTCTGAGAAGTATTTATTGGACCTGACGTGAGAAATCCTTGGCAACTTTAGAGGGAGCAGCTTTAGCTTAAGGAGAATGCAGGAAGCTATACTACATAATGTTGGGAAATGAATGAAAAAGAGGAAGGGGAAGGAAAGAGTATAAATGGTATCTTCTAGAAGTTTTCTATAATTTCTCCTCTCAGAATCTACAATGAATATGATAGATATGTGTCTTCCAGGAAAATGGGGAAGAGGAAATTTCTTCCTTAGACTTTTATTTCTTCCTAATTAGAATTAAGAATGATTTTTTTTTTTTTTTTGCAGTAGAAGCCTGAAAGGCCACAGGTTCTAATATGTATCCACATCACTTTAGATGATATAGAAAGTTTTCCTCTCATTACCAAACTAAACTGAGGTCTAGTCCCTGAAAGCCAATATATTGACAGATAAATCTTGAAATGGTATTTGTGCTGGCAGAAAATAATGGGGGGGGGCAGCTAGGTGGCACAGTGAATAGAGCACCAGCCTTGAATTCAGGAGGACCCAAGTTCAAATTTGATCTCAGACACTTAACACTTCCTAGCTGTGTGACCCTGGGCAAGTCACTTAACCCCAGCCTCAGGAGAAAAAAAAAAAAAAAGAAAATAATGGGTATGAATCAGTTTCATATCTCATTACTCTTTATTTGCATACTGGAAGAATTATAGCTGTCCTTTTCCATTCCTTATTTAAGTACTCATTCCTTTTGGGGTACAAACTAATATTCTAATAATCACATTTTCTAACGCAGGATGTAGAAAAATGGATTTAATATCTTCATGGTATATTAAATGAAAGCTTAAAATCTTTGCACTTGTTATAATAGAGAAATTTTATATTATATGAGATTTAATAACAGGTCTATTTAATATGTATATAATTTTCAATCACATATAATATTTGTAATATTATACTTATAGGACATCATTGCTCGATTTGTGTCTTTAATTCCTTGCTTATCGGATACACTGAATGAAAATGACGGTTTTGATATTTGGATGTCACCAGAGGTAATAAGCTGTACTTTTCAACTTAATTAAAATTTGTATAAATATTCTCATATTTCTTTTGAATGTATGTGAAGAATTTGTGATTTTTGTCAATATAGTGAACTCTCTCTACCAAAGCAGATCATAACTCCTTCATGACATAATAAATTCTAAGCTGTTACCTAAGGTACAGTGAGAGGTTAAGTGATTTGTATAAGGTTATACAACTATTCAGTGTAAGAGGTGGATTTCAACCTAGAGCTTCCTAATTCCTGATTCTGTGCTCAACACTCTATCCAGTATATTGATTGTCTCTTGTCTCTACCTCTACCTTCCTTCTTTCTTCTTCCTCTCTCCCTTTTTTTCTCTCCCTCTTCTCTCCCCTCTCTTCCTTATTTTCACACACACATACTTTTTTTCTCTATTTACTATTTCTTTTTTTTTTTTAAGAGCTATTTTATTGCGTTTCATCTCATGTTCAGTGAAAATATTCTATGGATAGAAATTTCTAGGTTCCTAATATCCTCTAGAAATCATTGGTTAAGAGGAATTAAAAGCTACTTGGCAAATTGGCAATAGTAGCCAATTTCAGGTATGGTAACTCTTTTCAGTGCTCCAGAGATTAACACAACCACATAGAACCAAGCTCTGTGCTAATCTCTGAAGCCTGATACAAATGTTAATGATGACATGTGGCTACACTTCCCATCTAAACCAGAATTTGGTATCCTTGAGTTCCTACATATTTTATTGGGAGAATATTGTTTTATTATAACTTTTTATTTACAAAACATATGCATGGGAAGCAAAAATGCAAGCAAACAACAGAAAGAGTAAAAATGCTATGTTGTGGTCCACATTTAGTTCCCACAGTCCTCTCCCAGGGTATAGATGGCTCTCTTCATTACTGAACAATTGGAACTGGTCTGAATCAATTCATTGTTAAAGAGAGCCACGTCAGAATTGATCATCGTGTAGTATTGTTGTTGAAGTGTACAACGATCTCCTGGTTCTGCTCATTTCACTTAGCATCATGTAAGTTCATATAAGTCTCTCCAGGCCTCTCTGAAATCATCCTGTTGGTCATTTCTTAGAGAACAATAATATTCCATAACATTCATATACCATAATTTATTCAGCCAGGGAGAATAATTTTTTAACCAAGATAAATATAAAGGTCACAGCCTAAATACTTTTGAATCTGAGCCATTTGCTAATGGTGGCAAACTATAAGCATGTGGTATGATTCCAAACTCTAGGAGGGAGTCCAGATCCAATATGTACCAAATTGATCTGATTCATTGTAATTTCTCCTAAGTCCTTACAAGTTAGCTAGATAAGAAGCAACTAAGCTAGAAATGAAATACATTTTTTAAAAAAATTAAATAAATATTCTGAAATACACCAAAATAAATATTCTGAAAATAAGATATCAACAAAAAATTTTTTAAATTAATTAATTAATTAATTTTTTTTTTAAATTTTTATTTTATTTTATAATTATAACATTTTTTGACAGTACATATGCATGGGTAATTTTTTACAACATTATCCCTTGCACTTACTTCTATTCAGATTTTTTCCCTTCCTCCCCCAACCCCCTCCCCCAGATGGCAAGCAGTCTTATATATGTTAAATATATTACAGTATATTCTAGATACAATATATGTGTATAGAACCGAATTTTTTGTTGCACAGGAAGACTTGGATTCAGAAGGTAAAAATAACAGTTTACATTCATTTCCCAGTGTTCCTTTTCTGGATGTAGCTGGTTCTGTCCATCATTAATCAATTGGAATTGGATTAGCTCTTCTCTATGTTGAAGAAATCCACTTCCATCAGCATACATCCTCGTACAGTATCATTGTTGAAGTGTATAATGATCTTCTGGTTCTGCTCGTTTCACTCAGGATCAGTTGATGTAAGTCTCTCCAAGCCTCTCTGTATTTCTCCTGTTGGTCATTTCTTATAGAACAATAATATTCCATAACCTTCATATACCATAGTTTACCCAACCATTCTCCAATTGATGGACATCCATTCATCTTCCAGCTTCTAGCCACTATGAAAAGGGCTGCCACAAACATTTTGGCACATACAGGTCCCTTTCCCTTCTTTAGTAGTTCCTTGGGGTATAAGCCCAGTAGTAGTATGGCTGGGTCAAAGGGTATGCACATTTTGATAACTTTTTGGGCATAATTCCAGATTGCTCTCCAGAATGGTTGGATTCTTTCACAACTCCACCAACAATGCATCAGTGTCCCAGTTTTCCCACACCCCCTCCAACATTCATCGTTATTTGTTCCTGTCATCTTAGCCAATCTGACAGGTGTGTAATGATACCTCAGAGTTGTCTTAATTTGCATTTCTCTGATCAATAGTGATTTGGAACACTCTTTCATATGAGTGGAAATAGTTTTAATTTCATCATCTGAAAATTGTCTGTTCATATCCTTTGACCATTTATCAATTGGAGAATGGCTTGATTTCTTATAAATTAAAGTCAATTCTCTGTATATTTTGGAGATGAGGCCTTTATCAGAACCTTTAACTGTAAAAATTTTTTCCCAATTTGTTACTTCCCTTCTAATCTTGTTTGCATTAGTTTTGTTTGTGCAGAAACTTTTTAATTTGGTGTAATCAAAATGATCTATTTTGTGATCAATAATGGTCTCTAGTTCTCCCTTGGACACAAACTCCTTCCTCCTCCACAAGTCTGAGAGGTAAATCATCCCATGTTCCTCCAATTTATTTATGATTTCATTTTTATGCCTAAATCTTGGACCCATTTTGATCGTATCTTAGTATGTGGTGTTAAATGTGGGTCCATGCCTAGTTTCTGCCATACTAATTTCCAGTTTTCCCAGCAGTTTTTGTCAAATAATGAATTCTTATCCCAAAATTTGGGATCTTTGGGTTTGTCAAAGATTAGATTGCTATTTTTATTCACTATCTTGCCCTGTGCACCTAACCTATTCCACTGATCAACTAGTCTATTTCTTAGCCAGTACCAAATGGTTTTGGTGACTGTTGCTTTATAATATAGCTTTAAATCAGGTACACTTAGACCACCTTCCTCTGACTTTTTTTTCATTAGTTCCCTTGCAATTCTCGACCTTTTATTCTTCCATATGAATTTTGTTGTTATTTTTTCTAGGTCATTAAAATAGTTTCTTGGGAGTCTGATTGGTATAGCACTAAATAAATAGATTAGTTTGGGGAGTATTGTCATCTTTATTATATTCGCTCGGCCTATCCAAGAACACTGAATGTCTTTCCAATTATTTAAATCTGACTTTATTTTTGTGGCAAGTGTTTTGTAATTTTGCTCATATAATTCCTGACTCTCCTTTGGTAGATATATTCCCAAATATTTTATACTATCGACTGTTATTTTGAATGGAATTTCTCTTTGTATCTCTTGCTGTTGGATTGTGTTGGTAATGTATAAAAATCCTGAGGATTTATGTGGATTTATTTTGTATCCTGCGACTTTGCTAAAATTCTGAATTATTTCTAAAGGATATCAACAAAATTGAAAGTGAATAACCAAGTAATAAATAACCCTAATTGTTTTTCAAAAAAGCAACCAAATAGATTGACTTACTTTTATTTTTTTTAAAACCCAGAGGAAAACCAAATTACTAGTATATAAAAAAAGAAAAGAACCCACAACAAAAGAAAAAAAATGGAAATTACTAGAAACTATTTCATCATATGATTCCATAGCTAGCATTTTAAATTAAATGAATATCTATAAAACTATAAAATATTCAGACTAACTGAACAAAAAATGGAAAATTTAAACAACCCATACTCAGAAAAAGAAATTGAACAAACCATTATTAATTAGCCCCTAGAAGAAAGAAAAATAGGATTTACAAGAGAATAATATCAAGCATTCAAAGAAAAATTATAATACTTTATAAACTGAAAAATTGGAAAAGAAGAGATCATACCATATTTCCTCTATGACATAAATATGATCATGTTATCTAAACTAGGGAGAACTAAAATGGAGAAAAAGAAAACTATCTTCCATTTTTTCTATTGAAAATTGATGCAAAAATTTTAAATAAAATATTAGCAAAGAAAATACAGCACCATATCAAAAATTATACAATATGACTAGGCTAGATTTGTAAAAAAAACAAACAAAGCAAAATAGGCCACACTATAAACAAGAACAATAAAAAGCATATCAGTAAATGCAGAAAAAACTTCTTATAGGATACCCATTCTTACTAAGAAAACAAACTAGAAAACATAGTAATAAAACGGGTTTTCCTTAATAAAGTATCTTTCCAAAATCAAAAGATAGCATAATGTATAATGGAGATAAACTAAAGACCTTTCCAGTTAGATCAAGGATAAAGTAAAGATATTATAACTATTAATATTTGATATTAACATTTGAAAAATGAAGAAATAAAAATAAGCAAAGTAGAAACAAAATTACTGATTTTTGCAGATGATTTTATGATTTATTTAGAGAACTAAATAAATTGAAGAAATAACTTCAGCAAAATTGTGAGATATAAAATCCACAAATATTGTCAGTACTTTTGTTTTGCCCAAAAAACCTAGCCAGGAGATCCAAGATGAGAAATTCCAGTTAAAATAATTATAGTGTTTTAAATATTTATAACTTGAAGGACACACACAAGAAATTCTTTTAACAAATAATGACAGAAGTAAATGTGATATAATATAAATTATAATCCTACCTAAATAAATGTACTTATTCAGTGTCATACTGATGTTGTTTGAGTGGCCTAAATTAGTGGCTATAAGAGAATTGTTAAGAATACCCTTTAAATCAGCCACAGGTTTTAGGAGTGAAAGAATTCATTCATTCCCAAATTATTAGTTGCAAAATGAAAGTTCATTGTTAAATAGAAATCAGTTTACCAAGAAACTGACTTCTATAGTGGCAGATTTATTAGAAAATGGAGTTTTGCACTGAGAATGCAGTTCTCTCAGTGGACAGAAAGTCCTGGCAGCTGAGTGAGCTACTGAGGTCCATCTGCAAAAGACCTTCCCTAAAGGAAGGTATTATATTGGGTCGTAGTGGGGGCTAGGACAGCCTAAGCAGGTCAGATCCAGTGGGGGATGAGACAACCCAAACTGGCTTATGTGTAAGCTGGGTTTCAGCTTGAGCTGGAATTTGAATAGAATTGAATGAGTTTCTTTAATTCAGTAGGGTTGGAATTCTTTTGCTGAAGACTGAACCAACCCCACCTAGATAACAGAATGAAACTGTTTCCTCCTGGGCGAGGTCCTTCACTGAGGCAGATTTGAAGATTTTCAGTTTTAGAGTTTCTGGGTCCCTTCTTCAATACTACCAAGGAATTTCTTTATGGGGCTAGAAAAGTTGTCTTCAAAGAAACATGAAAAGATTATATATATATATATATATATATATGTATATATATATACATGTTAGCAAAGATTTAGAAATTGTCCATCACAAAATCAGCTACATCCAGAAAGGAACACTGGGAAATGAGTGTAAACTGTGAGCATTGTTTTTTGTTTTGTTTTGTTTTGTTTTGTTTCTCTTCCCAGATTATTTTTACCTTTCGAATACAATCCTTCCTTTGCAGCAACAACAACAACAAAATTCGGTTCTGCATATATATATTGTACCTAGGATAATACTATAAGATATTTAATATGTATGGGAATGCCTGCCATCTAGGGGAGGGGGTGGAGGGAAGGAGGGGAAAAACTTGGAACAGAAGGGAGTATAAGGGATAATGTTGTAAAAAAAAAAATTACCTATGCATATGTACTGTCAAAGAAAATATAATTATAAAAATTAATAAAAAACAAACAAACAAACAAACAAAAAAGAAATTGTCCATCAAATGGAGAATGGCTGAGAAAATTGTGGTATGGGAATGAAATGAAATAATATTATCCTGTAAGATATGATGAAACTTGACAGTTTTAGAGAAAGCTGAGAAAACTTAATTTAATTGGTTTCTGAGTGAATGTAAATAAAACCAGGAGAATAATTTATACAATAATAATATTGTAAAGACAAACCAACTTTTAAAGACTTAAGAATTAGATCAATAACAACAAACTGAACAACCATGATTCTATAGGTTCATTGACGAATCATGCTACCCATCTCCTGGGAGAGAATATTGACTTGGGGTACAGATGGAGATGTTTTGGGGATATAGCCTATGCAAAAGTTAGTTTTGTTTTGACTGTGCACATTTGTAACAAGAGCTTTGTTTTGTTGGTGGTGGTGGTGGTGGGTTTTTTTGGATTTTTTTTAACTTGGGGAAACAACTGACAAGAAGAGAAAATAAAATTTTTAATTAAAAAATAAAATTTAAAGACTAGTGTAGAACTATCCAATCAAATATCAATACCAAATGATCACTACATACGTATAGACATGAATGCTTGGGCTTAAGGCATTGAAACTTGTTCAGTTGTTTTTCAATCATGTCTCACTCTTTGTGCCCCCATTTGGAACTTTCTTGGCAGATGAAGAAACTGAGGCAAACAGGACTTGTCCAAAGTCACACAACTAGTAAGTGTCTAATGCTGGATTTGAACTCGGGAAGATGAATCTTCCTGACTCCCAGCCTAGCACTCCAAGTCACTTATCTGCCCAGTGAAACTTGAGACTGCAGCTAATATATTGTGTGCCTATTTGTATGCAAATTTGAAATTCTACAAGCCTGTGAGGCATCAATTTTTTAAAATTAGGCATTATATTTCTTTACCCATTAGAAATCAACCATTATATTTCTTTACCCACTATAATTCCCTTTGACTATACTCTAAAATCTTCAATAGCCATCTACATTCCTTCACCCTTTTAATATGTCATTTGTTTCCTGTAATGTTACTGTAAATTAACTTTAGGGATAGATTTTTTTTTGGGGGGGAAACTATTTTTCCCAAATTTTTTAACATTTTTCATTTAAAATTTTGAGTTCCAAATTGTCAAGGAATGTTCAAACTATCAAACAATTGTGCCTATTTTACACACCAACAAAATTCTGCTTAAGTTTCTGCAAATAGAATTCAGTAAAATTGAACTGAGAATTACCCAGAAGAGCAGGCTGGCTTTGAAAGAGGCAGAGGAAGGAGAGTCCAAGTTGCCAACAATTGTTGAATTAAACAGAAAGCTAGGTGGGAAATGTTTCCAGAAAAACATCTACTTCTGCTTTATTAACTACACTAAAAGCCTTTGACTTCCTGGATCATAGCATAATGTGTGTGGCAAATCCTCAGAGAAGGGAATAGCAGTGATCATCTCATTTGTATCCTGAGGAATCTGTATCCAGGCCAAGAAGCAACAATTAGAACTGAATATGGAATAATTGATTGGTTTAACAGAAACACAGAAAGGCTATACAGAGTACATCATGTAAAATTCCAGGCTGAAAAAGTCAGAAGCTGAAATTGAGGCTGCCAGAAATATCAACAATGTGCAGATGATACAACTCTGAGGGCAGAAAGTAAAGGGAAATTAAGAAACCTTTCAGTAGGTGGTCTAGGTGTACCTGATCTAAAACTATATTATATAGCAGCAGTCACCAAAACCATTTGGTATTGGCTAAGAAATAGACCAGTCGATCAGTGGAACAGATTAGGTACAAAGGACAAAAAAGGGTACATCTATAGCAATCTAGTGTTTGACAAGCCCAAAGATACCAACATTAGGGATAAAAATTCATTATTTGAAAAAAACTGTTGGGAAAATTGGAAGTTAGTATGGCAGAAATTAGATATGGATCCACACTTAATACCATATACCAAGATAAGATCAAAATGGGTCCATGATTTAGGCATAAAGAATGAGATCATAAATAGATTAGAGGAACAGAGGACAGTCTACCTCTCAGACCTGTGGAGGAGGAAGGAATTTATGACCAGAGGAGAACTAAAGATCATTATTGATCACAAAATAGAAGATTTTGATTACATCAAACTAAAAAGTTTCTATACAAACAATACTAATACAAACAAGATTAGAAGGGAAGTACACAAATTGGGAAAATATTTTTACAGTTAAAGGTTCTGATAAAGGGTCTCATTTCCATATATAGAGAACTGACCCTAATTTATAAGAAATCAAACCATTCTCCAATTGATAAATGGTCAAAGGATATGAGCAGACAATTCTCAGATGATGAAATTGAAACTATATCCACTCACATGAAAGAGTGTTCCAAATCACTACTGATCAGAGAAATGCAAATTAAGACAGCTCTGAGATACCACTACATACCTGTCAGATTGGCTAAGATGACAGGAACAAATAATGATGAATGTTGGAGGGGATGTGGGAAAACCGGGACACTAATACGTTTTTGGTGGAGTTGTGAAAGAATCTGGCCATTCTAAAGAAGCAATTCACACTTTATTTTAAAGACCTAAGTATTTCTAAATGTAAATGGGTATCAGTTGATAAGGAAATAATTTGCCATGGACAAGTATGATAGACCCAATGTATCTTGCTCCATTTGAACAAAAGGAGCTAATAGATTTATCTTGTAATAGCATGTTGAAAATATGGAATTGAATATAAAAATTTTATGTTTGGCTATGAATAAGGTTTATCAAACAAAGTGATGTAAATTTTGCTATTTTTGTTCAAAACATTGATGTAAAACAGGATTTTCTTTTGGAACTGTTATTTTTTAATCTTGATTAATGATTAAAATAGAAATATAAGTAGCAATCTTATAATTGATACTACTTTGAGCCCCAAAAGTCCACCTATTGTAATTTTATTGTTTTGGTTTTTTGTAGAAATTATAACAAATATTAAAAATTGTTAGCAATTTTCTCAGTAAATATTTGCAGTGCATTATTATACTGAATGTTTTAGATTTGTATGTTTTAAAATTATGAATTCTTAATTTGAATATAATACAACAAAAGTTGTATAGTAGGTTTAGTAAAAAGTATATGGGAGTGAATTATTTTTGGTTAAAAAGAAATTTTGGGGATAGAGTGTTATTCATTAAAGTTTAAAAACCACTTCCATAAGAACTGGCACATGAACTGAAAGTTTTTTAATGAGGGAGTCTTAAGAGATAGAGATAAGGAGGGAGTATGGTAAAAATAATAAGTAGAAGTTGAAAATAATTTTCGTATTTAACACTTGTCAAAATAATAATGTGATGAGTGGGATTTGGGGAGAGTTTTGGCACATTCCTAACTACATGCTTGTACTCTTCATTTTAATGCGCCTTAGCGTTGCATCAATTTAACTATTGGAAACAAAGAGGAACACGCAATACTTTTGTGTAACTACTTCCTGTATTTTGGAAAGAAAGCCTGGGTGTTATTGGGAACATCAACATTAGAAGTAAGTGTTAACTATTTTTAAATTCTAGCTCTTGGTGTAACAAATATCTCTTAAATTCTAGCTCTTGGTGTAACAAATATCTCTTTTTTTATCTGTCTTTTCACCAACCCTCTATTTCATTTTTCTTTAAGTAATTGTATAAGCTAAGTAATTGTATAAGTTGTTGTTGTTGTTCAAACCTGTTACTTTATTGTACAGTTAACTCCTGGTAGAGAAAATCCCTCTCTCAGTGAAAACTGGCAACTGTTTATGATTTGAAGTCTTAGAGAATTCCCTTGGACTCTAGGGAGTTAGGGAATTTGGCCAAGGTCATATGGTTAATAGGTGTCAGAGGCAGCACTTTAATTTCCAAGGCCAGTTCTGTATCAGTTATACTACACTGTCTCCATAGTTGACTGGCACCCTGTTTTTGACTCAATATCTCTGTTTTAATTTAATCTGTTACTATTTATTTACATGTCCTATTTCTTTCAACCTTTGCCAAGAATAGCTTTATCCTGGTAATATAAAACTTGAGGATGATATCTCTGTCTAGCTGTGTAATCATAACTTCAATCATATCCAGCCTTCATCTTTCCAAGACAAAAGTTTAGCTATCCTAGGATGGTGGGGAAAGCACCAAAGTCATAGTCTATGTTCAAATCCTGGCTTTACTACTTACTACACTTAATTTCCCTAAGCCTCATTTTCCTCCTCAGTGAAATTATTATATTAGGTTCCAAAGCTCCTTTCAATTCTAAATCTTATAAAATTTTTATAGTTTGCCATAGCAATCTTGTTATCAATCACTTTCTTATCCTTTTTTTTTTTTTTTAATTCTACTGTAATTATAACTCTCTATTGCCTTCATCTTCCATACTTCTGTGTATCTGTAATCTTTTATGGACATGAGCAATTCCTCCACTGGGCTAGATCACAGCACATTCACATGGTTTCATTTTGTATAATTGTCTGTGACTCCTTGTAAATCTTTGACTTCCTATAACTTTGATAAGCTGGGAATCTCTTCTCATTGGATCAATAACAACTCTGCTGTCTGTCCATTGTTCCGTACTTTCATCACACAGTTGGCTCATTCCCTTTTCTGGCCATTTCTCTCTAAAGATGAACCTTCTCTCGAAGCTTTTTATGGATAATGTTACAGCCTGTTCTTGCTCATTATGCAGCCATGGGTGACCCACAGCTTCATGTGGGTCTATGTATGGTAGTATTCCATGATTAGTAGCCATGCAGCATCACCAAAAGAATACTGATCTTGAGGCTGATGGGGTTCATTGGAAGCACCACCCTACCAAGTGTAGTCCAGGCTGTTTTCTTTTAGTTCTGGGTCTAATTTGTTGTCCATCCATAGTGTCTGTTTAAGATACATATACTAATGGACAAGCTCTACAGGTTGGCCATATAATTAAATGTCATGCTTCTGATAATAGGTGGTATTCATCCAATTACGTTGACAACTTTGATACTTAAAATCAACACAGTGTCATTGGCCCACAAGATCATTTGAAGAATATTGTCTTATTTCTCAACCATGAAGTATTTCAGGGTGTCACAGTTTATCTGCTAATAGCCTCAATAATAACATTTAGTTAGCAGTTGTGAACTGAGAAAGATAGTTTTTGGATTTTCTTTTCCTTTCTATATTTTTAGCTGCCACCAGATGGCAGCAGGCAGATGTTTTGAGAGAGAAATAGCATCATGCTCCCAATCTTTTTCTTAAGTTCTATGGAACTTGATTATTAAATAAGATATTAATTAATTAATATAAATTAATTAATTAAATATATCAATTAAATATAATAGAGATATTAATTAAAATATATCTACAAAGTTTAAAATAAAATAAAATTATATTCTACAATAAATTTGTGTCTTTAGCATTTGGCACACTGCTGAGCATATAGTAAGAACTAACATGTTTGCTGACTGATTGAATAATTAGTCATAGAATTATAGTATATTAACATTAGAATACCCATTAAAGACCACATTATCTAACCTATTCCTAGAAAAGAATCCTTGCTATAATCTTCCTGATAAGTGAACAGCCATCCTTTTTTTGAAGACCTCTATTAAAAGTAAACTCCCAAGGAAGCCCATCCTACTTTTTGATAGCTCTAATTATAAAAAAGTGTTTTCTGACATAAAGCTAAAATCGCCTCTTCACAATTTCTGGTCTTGGTTCTTCCAATCTAATACTTCCAATATTTGAAGAACACTACTATATTCACCCCCTTAGTCTGTTCTCCAAGCTAAATGTCCTAGTGTATTTTTAACAACTTTCCTCTTTTTATCCCAATCACCCTCCTTTGACTACTCAGTTCTTAAATCAAGATATCAAAACTAGAATACAATGCTCCAGATATAATTTGATCAAGGTAGAATACAGAGGGACCAACATTTCTTTTCCTTAGAAGTGATGCCTTAGCTTTTTTCCCCTTTTATAATATATACCACGTTTGGCTTTTCTCAGAAAATCCTATTTTCTATATTTCTATATTTCTATTATCTCCTATTTTAGCCAAAGGTTGTCTAATTTGATCATCTATCAATATGTTGGCTTTTTTTATTCTCTCCTATGAGAAAGAAATTCATTGTTTAGTCTTTAACATAAAAAGGTATCTGATACTGTCTATAAATCTGACATCCAGAATGAATTTAAGCAATCAATAATAAAGTATGTTGTTGGGGGGGGGTTCCCTTTTTTTAATCACATAGGGGCAAGTGGCTTACGTACTAACTCAAGAAGTTGATGAATATTTACTTTGGAATCCACTGACTGGGCAATCTCATAAGCAATTTGATCCATTTTGTCCCCTGCAAAGTGCTGACTGTTTGTTTGATAATGAAAATGTAAGTCTTTTAAAATGTTCAAATTTAAATAATATCCTCAGGACCCACCTGATGCTTTGATCTAACAATCTCCAAATCTTAGATGGTTTTGTAGGGCTTTGACATATTCCTGAGGATTTCTGTTTATTGCCTCTGCCAGCACCAAACTGTCCTATGGGACTCACTCTGAATTATGTTAATATTTTAATAGGTCTGGTTTAACATTCAACATAACAGTACACCAATGTCTGTACATTTTGACAATTCAAGAGAAAGCTCCTGGAAACAACTGCTTCCCAAAAATATTCAAATTCAGTGGATGAAATCAGAAACTGAACAGGTAAAGCGCATTTTTCAAAATGTACTTATGTGAGAATTTTCCCTAATTCTAATATTTGTTATTGTTAATTGACATTATCAGCATATATCTTCAGAAGCTCTGCCCTTAAGCATACTGTTGGGCTATCTTCCATCATTTCTGTTTTCTTTAAAAGAAGATAATAGGAAGGAGTATTTCAATACTGCTAAATGGTATTCAGCCCAATATTAGCATAAATAAAACTTAATTGGCATAACAAATATATTTACGTTCTACCCACAGAATTATTGTGACAAAAATGCTTTGTGAAGCTTAAAACAATATATGATTATAAATTGTCATTCTTATAAATTGGTATAAGAAATAGTTTAATGAATTCTACCATAACATACAATTTAATTATCCTCTCTAGTAACAAAGTTGAGAACTAATTAGAAACATTTTTCACTTGTCTCAAAAAATTGATCAGGAATTTAATTTGTATTTCTGTAGAAGAAAATTACATATGGCTAGTTACTTTTTAAAAAAAGAGATTACAATCAAAGTCTGTCACATTGACTTGAACTTACATAAATAGTATTATAAAATAGAGTAAAATATGTATAAATGCATAATATTTAATAAGTATTTTAATCATAAATAGATGAAAGATAAGATATTCTATATCTAGACATGGAAAGCTTCCATGAAAGTTCCAATGTCGGAACAAAAGATTTTGCAATTGTTAATGCTGAAAAATTCTCATGCATATGTCTTGTAAATAAAAAGCTATAATAATAAAAAAAATTTTAAAAAGAAAGTTCCATTGTTAGACTGAGGAAAACAATTAGCTTTCAGAAAATTGATCTGGGAAGATTCCATGGGAGAAGGGAAACTTTGGGAGTTTCCTGATAATGAGAAAAACATTTTGTGAAGACAAAATATTTGGGGTTAAAGCTGCTTTTAGGCAGAGTTAGAAGTTGAAAAAAAAATGAGATGAAAAAGATTTTTGAATAGGCATGCTTATGATGTGAGTAGGAATGAAAGTGTTGGAGACATTAGGCTAATGAAATGAAGCGGAATGCTGAGCTTAGATTGAACCTATAAATGAAATTATTTTAATAAATAATTTAAATTACAGATTCCATTTTGAAGTTGTAGATGTTCCCCTAAGGAAATTTGACTCCTAAAATCTATAACTTTATAAAATGAAAATGTAGATATTTATTGATCTAAAAGCCATTACAGATCTTTCAGAAGAAAATGTATACAGTGTGACAGTATTTCAGATAGAATCATTAGATTGGATTTGAATGAATTCATGTCTTCCCAATTACCCCCCCAAAAAAAGGTCTTGATTCTTCTGATCTATCCAATTTCCATCGCATCATGTTTCTCTTTACTGCTAAACTTCTTGAAAAAGTCTACTTCTAACTACTCCATTTTCTGCTAACCATTTTTTCATCATCCCTTTGTAATATAATTAGTTCCTATCACAGTCTTGAAGTTACTAGCAGTAAGATTTAAAGCTTCCAAATTACAGAAAAGTCTTCTTCAATAATTCTTCTTGACATTTAACACTTTTGACCGATCCCTGCTATAAGGTATACTCTCCCTACTTAGATTCAAAGATTCTACACATAACTGGTTTTTCCTACCTGTCTGTTTCCTTTCTTACATATATTCTGGGTCATCATTCTTTTCCTAATCCTTTAATGTCGGTATTTCCATCTTTTTTTTTTTTTAATTCTTTAACTCAGTATCTCCTTTGATATTCTCATTTGCTCACATGGCTTTAGCTACCATTTCTGTGCAGGTGATTTGATCTATAATTGTGTAACTGAACTTAATATTCTAGATTTGGTTTTCCCAGACAAGATGTAGAAAAAATATCTACCCTCTTGAATTGAAATTAAAAGTAGCTTTAGATATTTTGAAGGATCATGCCAATCTGAGGACTCATATTGTGCTTGTAATCAACTAAAACTACCAGATATTTTCCTTGAGAATTGGTCTTTAGCAACATTTCTCCCACATTGCACTTGTAATGCTAATTTTTAGATCAAATGTATTATTTGACATTTATACTTATTCAATTTCATCTTTTTAAAAATTCTGTGCAACAATCTAACATATTAGGGTCTTTTTCAATCCCAGTTCTGTCATCCGGGATGATTTTATTGAACCTACCTTTGTGTTCTCTATAATTTTTGTAGTCATGCTATCTATACTTTTTTCCAAGTCATTGACAAAAATGTTCACTTGCATAAGACTAAGGACAGATCTCCACAGCACTGCAATTGAAACTTTCATGTTGTCACCAAGACATTAATGAATACTGATTGGGTTAATCAATTCATCAAGTTCTGTCTCTATCTAACAAAAATAGCTTGGGGAGACTTGGTGGTGCACTGGATAGAGCACTGAACTTGAAATCAGGAAAACTTATATGAGTTCAAATCTAGCTTTAGACATTTATTAGGGATGACCTTGAGCAAGTCACTTAACTCTATTTGCCTTAGTTTCCTCATCTATAAAATTAGCTGGAGAGGAAAATGACAATCCATGTTGTTATCTTTGCCATGCAACTAATTCCTCCTTGTTCAGGAGAAGCAAGTCTTCAGTCTTGTGTCATCCTTCTTATGGAAGGATAAAATTACTTTCAACAGAACAAGAACTCTTAATTGATAACCAGATGATCAAAGCCTCCAATTAATATTATATCATGTTTCCCTGCCAGGCTTGTGATAGGTGTATTTAATTCCTGGTTCTCCTCCTATCTAGATATACTTTAGTCCAGAACAGCATGATTTCATAAGTATAAAATACAAATGCACATATAACACAATCTAAAATTCTAAATCAGTTTTCAAAGTCCAAGATAGAATCCATGAACCATGTCACATGCAAACATCATTAAACCAAGTTCTCTTATTCTATTCTATTTCTAGCCAAGGAGATAAATACAGAAGCTTAAAGATAGTTTCTTTATCTAAACTCTTTATGTGATTGGCTATTTTGAAAGATAGTTTCTTTATCTAAACTCTTTATGTGATTGGCTATTTTGACCTTATACATATATTGCCATATGTAGAATCAATCACCTTGTTTCACTTAAAATGCTCTTGATATATAAGTTGTCCTGTAGTCTGTTTCCTAATCATTTCAGCTTTCTCTGTTGCAGCCTAAAGAGATACTGTATTTTGATACTAACAAAAGTATGGTGGAAGATTTAAAAAACAGGTATGATCTTTTTGAAATACTATGAGTTACTGTCCATTATTTTCAGAAAGTTGTATAGTAGACTTCTTTATCACACACATATAAATAAGAGCATTTTAATTAGCCAGTGCTCATTTATGTTCTATCTAACTTTGTATTTCTTAAAGTACACAGCAGTCAATTAAATTAAAATCATCAAATATTATATACAAGATACTATTGTTCATAATTCCAGGCATGGGTAATGACTTATATAGACTATATATATATATATATGAATATATATATATATGATATATGAATCAGAAAAGGACAGCAATCATCATTATAGAGTAGTCTGACTGGAATATGTAAAGTATGAATGAAAGAAGTATGAAATAAAGCTCTTACAACCAGGCCTTGATTTATTTTATACGTATATAAATATATTCTTATATAAAAATAAGCATATATTAATATATATTTACATATAATATGCAAATGTGGACCAATTTGAACAAAAATATCCCTTTTGACACATTTGGCATTTTTCACAAAGATGATGATGGGCAGTCATCTAAAGTCAATTTTGAAGCTTTATATTCAGCTCATAATTTTTTAAAATAAGTATGCACTATATATCTTACAAGGTTGTAAAATAACTGGGTCTTTAAGATGCTAAAAACTAAGAATTTTAAAGATAATTTATTTTTAAATATTTATCTAGAAAGTAGAATATGAGCAAGAATGTAAAGTTTTACAGACCAGCAAGTAGGCGAGTTTGATCAGAATAAAAAATTCATGACTTGGAGTGATGAGTAATTATTCTGGAAAGAATGGCTGGAATTATACAGTGAAGAGCTTAACATGCCAAACAAAACCCAGAGGCAATAGAGATTTACTGAAGTTTTGGGAGCTGAATTCATTTGTCAGAAATGTGGAAGATAGCTCAGAGAGAAAAGAATCAAGACAAGTCTGCTTAGGAGGCTATTGCAATAGTATAGTTAAGAAATGAGGGCCTGAACTAAGGCAGTCATGGTATGAGTGGAGAGAAGAGAAATACAAGTTGCTTAGCAATAGAATTGACAAGAACAAGATTTAAAGAAGATAATTCATAGACTGCAAAAGTGGGGGGGCTAATAGAATTGAGGGTTCTCTCAGTAGAAATAGAAAATTAGGAGAATGGGGTGGATTTAGGGAGAAAGAAAGGGAGTTCAGTTTATACATTTATAAAACATTCAGGTGCAGATGTAGAACAGATGATAGGAACTTGGGAGAGAGGTGAAGGATGATTATTACCAATCCATGGAATCTCTGGAAACTGATGGGATCACTAAAGGTAAAAGTGTAAAAAGAAAAGAAGAAAGAGATAATGGAAAAGTAAAGACAAAAAAAGGAAAGGAGGGAAAGGAAAAGAATAAAAAAAAGAAAAGTATGCATATGGAGTATGATGATCCTGCAAAAGAAGTTGTAAAGGGTCATTAATCAGAAAGAACAACATTACAGGAGCAGTGTCAAGAAAGAAGAAGAAAGAATTGATCCTCAATGATTGTTGCTTAAGAAGGATGAGAGCTGAGAAAATCTCATTGGATTTAGCAATGAAAAGACTATTGGTGAAATTATGGCCAACATAATTTCATTTTAGTGATAGGGACAGAAACTTTGTTATAAACAGTTGAGAAGAGAGTAGAGAATGAGAAAGTAGATTAGTATGGATAGCTTCTTTTAGGAGTTTGTCTTTGAAAGGAAAAAAAAAGATATAGAATGTCAGCTTGAGAGAATAAGTGAAGGATTGTTTACTTTTTTTTTTTTTTAAGACTGGAAAGATTTAAATACATTTCCAAGAAGTAGAGAAGGAATCAGGGGATAAGGATAAAATGAAAATTAGGGAGGGGAGGGCATGATTAAAGAAAGAAGCTCCTAGAGAAGATGGAAGATGGGATAAAATGGATAAATTGAGGAGATGGTATTGGCCAGGAGGGCCATAGTATACTCTGATACTGGAGCAAGAGATGAGAAAATGGGTGGTGATCTTAAGGTGATTTGAAATGTGAATTTCACAATGGTTCTCATTTTTTTAAGAAAAAGAGAAGAGATCATAATATAGGTAACTTGAGAATAAAGAAGTTTTAAAACTGATTTTGTAGAGAGTAGAATAGAGAATCAGTCAAAAACAAAAAGGTTTGATATAGTAGTAGTAGTAGCCAGTTGAGATTGGGTAACTAAAAATGTTACTGGAACCATTAAGCATTGCTGTATGATTTTCTCCAGCACTGTTTAACAGCACAGGAATAGGCTTAGAGAAGGATGGTAAGAATAATTGAGTTGAGACTAGAAAGGGACTAGAATAGTAAGAACAAAGAATTGAAGAGAGAAAATAGTATAAAGCTGAAATGATTAATAATAAATTTTGAAAGAAGTAAAACAGGCAATGGCCTGAGAAGTCAGGGACAGAAGAGGGTTGTGATAAATTCCAAGAGTAGTTTTGGTAAGGTTAATGTACAGATGGAGATAGAAGAACAATAAATAATGATAAATTGGGGGAAATCCAGAACTATGGATTATGGAGATAAAATTTTCTGGTTAAGGATATCAAGAGAATGACCATCCCTTAGTGTGTGACAATATTGTCTTAAGATAATGAGATAATGGGAGATGAGGAAATAAATGGATTTAGGAAAATATCAATATGTAAATTTAAATACCTAAGTATAGGGGCAGAGGATTGGAGTAGGGAAAAAAGACTAGGCAAATACTAAAATCATTGAAATAGAAGGAAATGCCTTGGTGGGATGGGAAGGTAGAAAGCATAGTCATATAACATCCACTAGACCTGAATAGTTATGTATCTGGGTGTATATATAGGAAGGGTTGCTCTCCAAAATAGGAGAAGTTGCTAGGGATGGTAGTATGGAAATAATCTAGAAGTACAAATGTGGGGGAAAGAAAAGAGGGGGAGATGAGAGCAGATATATCTATATCTGCTCTCATCTCCCCGTCTACACTGAAGAGCATGGTCGGGGAAGCAGTATATTCCATGGAAAACGGGATTTCCATTATTGAAACAAGATATATGAAGGAAGTATGTAAAGAAAGCAAGAAGTATGAAAACAAATATGAAATCTAATATGAAAAACATTTTATTAAAAATATAATAGAGGATAAAATGGGAGAATAGAGTGGAATTGGGCTCAGGATATAAATTGGATTAGCTTTTATAGAGAGAGCCCCAAATCCTTTTAGGATTAAACTGTGGTTTAATCTGTATATGAAATGCCAAGAAGTGACTAGCAGGTAATATAGACTATAACTCAAGACTTCCCTCACTTAAATCCAATTCACTTGTATGTCATGGCATTACCTCCCTGATGTCATAATCCTCTTCCAGAATGAAGAACAAGCAACAATAACAAACTATAACCATCATTTCATTGGTCTCTGCTTTCCCAGGCTATCATCTCTGCTTTGGCTCCACTTTTCCCTTTTCAAAGTCTATTGTAAATAACCATATTGTCTTCTACCCATGAATGTTAGCCCCATTATTCTCCTAATTTCTTTCCAAACTCCAACCCTGGATTATTCCTATTTTCTCCACTCTTGTTCCTATGCTACTAAATAATGTTGCAGACAATCATACAATTATTCCGATTAGCATATGTTGTTTGGGGTCTGCTGAAACCAAATATAGAAAATTCTCTATTTATTTGGGGTTTTTTTGTTGTTGTTTATTTGTTTGTTTGTTTGTTTGAGCAGGAGATAATAGAGGGGCACCAAATTGGAAAAAATTTTCTTTCTAGGCTTATTACGTAAACTTTTCCTTTGCAACTTGGCTGCATCCAGCCAAACTGACCCGTCTATTCTTTCGTATTCCATCACCCACCACCTCACTATGTTTGTGTCTTTTCCAAGCCTAGATGTGGTCCCTCCTCACTCTTCCAACCTTATTGGCCACTAAGCTTCCTTTCTCAGAGTTCATTCTGGGCTTCTCTGTTTGCTAGTGACTTATACACATACACACATACATATTGTATATATACATATATATATACATATTTTAATACACATATATTGATATTATATATATTAATGCATATATTAATATACATACATAAATATTTAGTTATATATGTATATATGTATACATATACATATCTTATTTGTGTACATGTTGTCTCTGGCCCAGTAAACTATTCCTTAGAAATAGGAATTAGAACCTAGGGCTTGTATTTATTCTATAGACTATCTTGAAATGGAAATTAATTGCTTTATATTTTTAATCCTCTCATGTTCTGCTATGCACATAACAATGTGCAAGTTTGACATAGTCATTCCCCTGCTCAGAAATCTTTAATGGGTTTCCCTTGCCAACAACAAAAAACAACAAAAACTACAAATCTTCAGTCATTTCAGCTTCTACTAGAAATTATTAAGTTCCTGTATCTTTTAGTCTTTTTACTCTATTCCTCTTCATGTATGCAGTACTCCAGCCAAACTGCCCAATAAATTCCTGGTCCTGCCTTCTCTCATTGCTCTGAATTTACACAGATTAATTTCCTGCCCATCTTCCCTATCTTCACTCTTCAATTTCCAACTAAAGTGCCAACCTCTTTATATAAAGTTTTCTTTGACAAGTTAAAATTTAGGTCTTCCTCCTCACAATTTGTAACAAAGTTTTGTCTGCTTGTCTGTTTTGCCCTTATTGTAATCTTACTTGTTTACCTGCTTTATTCCATATTACTATAAACATTGAAGAGAAAAATCAGTTGCCTTCTATTTTAAAATATGTAGTATTGTGATCCTATAACTGACACATTTCATTTTTTTAATTCAATGCTAACATAGTTCCTTACACATAGTAGGTAGTCAGTAAATGCATTAAAATAAATTCAGTAGAATAAAGGAAGAAAATCAGTTTTATCTTTATGTAAATGTGGGATCTAAGTGGTACTATGAGTAGAGCACTGAGCATACATCTGTCAAGTACAGCATCAGATACTTACCAGCTCTGTGACCCTGCGCAAGTCACTTAACCTGTTTGCCTCATCTGTAAAATGAGCTACAGAAGGAAAGGACAAGCCATTCCAGTATTTTTGCCAAGAAAACTCCAAATGGATCATTAAGAGTTGAACATAACTGAGCAACTACAAAAATAGGAGATCATTATTTAATTCCATTGTCTCTCTGCCTCTACCTTTTATTTTTATTTTTCACCTATTTTTTCCTTTAATTTACGATAACATAGGATTTATAATACTGGAATTTATTATCATCACTATAATTAAGGCTTTTGTAAGTTTGTTCTTGATTTAGTAGTTAGTTAAAATAACTATATACTATTATTTAAAAAACTGAAGGTGATTTTTTTAAACTTATATTTGATCTTCATTTTAAAAAAAATTTTGTGGTTTTGATAACCAGCTAAAGAAAAAGTTTCCCTAATTCCATTCAGAGCATCCTTAGATACATAGAGCATTGAACAAACATAACAGCTGTTGTGCTGGACTCATGTGACCTTCAGTGATCCCAGTGAGATTAAGTGCATCTGGCAAAAGAAGAGAGAATGCTTCAGCAGCTATTCCAGGCTATATGGCTGTTGGTAGATGGTCACAAAAGATAGGCCTGAATTCAGAATGTTTTAAAATAAGTTTTACTGATACAGTTTGGTTTTTTTGCCCAATTCAGAATATCACATGCAGACATGAGCCTGATTCTCCCAACCATATATAGCAAATAGGAAAGGTAGGGGAACTTCTCAGGAAGATACTTGTCTTAGGAGATCTAATTCTAGAACCCATGTTCATTATTTCATGATAAAATTATTATAGTGTAGTAAGAGTTTGTCATAAATTTTAGAAGACAGATTATCTAGATCAACTACTTGATTTTTTAAAACCCAGAAAATGGCTTGCCTAAGATAACGTCATTATTAAGGTGACACAGAATTCAAATCCAAATATAGTATCCCTTCCTGGAGAAATTTCTCACATTAATTAATCTTTTTGCTTTTACTCAGGATTGAAAGAACCTTAAAATATAAATTGATAGAATGGAGACCCAAGCAGTCTACTAGTTGGAACCGACAATGCACTGCTATTTTGAGGCAAATTCTTCCTAAATTAGAACTTGGAACCGGGAATCTTGTTTCAACTGAAGAAGAAAGTGAATTTGAAAGACTACTACAATTTTATTGGGTAAGTATAGGTTTTAAGTATATGTATAAAATTAATTATACTTATTTTGTTAGTTACTAAAAGGAATTCTAAATAATCCTGAAATGACTGTTAAATATGACTTAAGAAGGTTCCTAATGTATCAAAAATCATGCAAATGCTGAGATTCTCTTATTTTTCAGTCATTTTTCTGCGATATACAACTCTTCATGAACCCTTTTGGAGTTTTCTTGGAAGAGATAATGGAGGGGTTTACCATTTCTCCAACTTATTTTACAGATGAGGAAACTGAAGCAAACAGGGTTAAGTGACTTGCCCAAGGTCACACAGTTAGGAAGTATCTGAGGTAGGATTTGAACTCAGGAAAACTCATCTTCCTGACTCTGTCCAGCATATTGTGCCCTACAGTATCCCCTTGCTTACTCCAAATATTGAAATAATGCATTCCAAATGTGACATGGCACTATTAGGAAGACCACTTCAAAGACCACTCTCTTTGAAACATAAATATTTATTAATACTTAATAAATTAAATAAATATTAATATTTAAATATTTGAAATCTAAACGAACTATAAATACAGAAGCAAGGAGCTTCTGCCCAAGCACAGGGCCCAGAATTTAAATGTTCAATAAGACCAGAGGCTAAGAAAGCTCAGGAATAGAGTGAACTTCTTATCGCTTTGATAAGGATCTAGCAAAACTGATGACCTTGAATATATGGTACCTTGTTGAATTAGACAAGTTGTAACCCCCTGTCAGTCCAGTTGGAGTGGAGTGGGAGGATGGAGGGTGGGAGAGGGAGAGGAGAAGCTTATAATATAGAATAGTATTCACAAGAATTACTAAAATATGTGCCCAATGAATGGAGAGAATTTTCTATACAAAGAGTGAAATATCAGAAAAAAAAGGCATATTTAACTTTTGTAAACTGCAAAAAAACAGATATCTGAACCTCCCCCCCCCTCACTACACAATTACAATTTAAAGATTCTTTGAGTAGCATTTACAGCAATGGGAAAAGCAAAAGGCAACAACTGGCAAGTAGTATCTTCTTTGCCTTGACTCTGTCCTATTTTTAATAGATATTTTCCCCCTTCAAAAAGTTTCCCATATTTCATGAGTAATTTAATCCTTTTTTTTTTTTTTTTTTTTTTTTTTTTTTTTTTTTTTGAGGCATTTGGGATTAAGTGATTTAACAACTAAGAAGTGTTAAGTGTTTGAGGCTGGATTGGAACTCATATCTTCCTGACCACAGGCCAATGTTCTAATCACCACACCTTTGAGCTGTCCCAATAATTTTCAATGTTATTACTTCTATTATCATTATTTATTTGCTTGTTTCTTTTTAAGAAGATTTGGCATTTTATCACTGTAGGAAAACCCTTCTACCCGCCAAGGAACTTTCCCATTTGATGCTTCGTTATTTCAGTCATGTCTGACTCTATGACCCCATTTGAGATTTTCTTGTATCTTTTCCCAGTATCTTTATACTGTAATGTTTTACCATTTCCTTCTCCAGCTCATTCTACAGATGAGGAATTGAGGAAAATAAAGTTAAGTGACTTGTTCAGGCTTGAATTCAGGAACATGAGACTTCCTGACTCCAGATCCAGACTATTCACAGTAATCCACTGTACTACCTACTTTCCCTACGGGGCACTTTATGAGTATCTCCCCTGCAATTTATAATCTGAGAGAATTGCCTGGACACTGGGTGCTTAAGTGACTAGTATTGACTTTCTAAACCAATGTTGTCAACCATGGGATTTGACCTAGGTTGTCCTGATTCTCCAGCCAGCTTGATGTTGTAGTGGAAATAGTGCTGGATTTGTAGTCAGTAGAACTCTGGGTTCATATCCTGAGTTTTATACTTCCGTAGTTATATGAATATACACAAGTCAGGTAACTTCTCTGGACCATAGTTTCCTCATCTGTAAAATGTAATAATACCTATATCACCTAATCCATAATGAATTTACATTTATAAAATTCTTTGGATAGCATAAAGCACTAAGTAAATCTTGTTTATTATACTGTTCCTCTGCTTACTTCCCAGATGTCTATTTAACATGACTACCTTCTCTCACCAGTTTTATTCCACCTGAAATTTAGACTCAACTCCCTCTATGTCTTGACCTTTCTTTCCTACGCCTCCTCAGCACTTTTTTTGCCTTCTCTTAACAATGTCCCACAAGGGTACCCTCTCTCCAGCCCTCACATTCCTGTCCTCCATTTTCCAGCACTTATTAGAATATTTTCTTTTTCTATTAGAATTTAAGATCCTTGAGGGTAGGAATTGTGTTACTTGTATTTGTAAACTAAGAACTTAACAGTGTCTGGTGCAGAAAGCATTTAATAAATGCTCTATATATCTGTCTGTCTGTTCATCTGTCTATGTATTATCTCAGCTGATTACTTTAGTTTCAATTAGTGCCTGGGAACCTAGATTTTAGATGGATTGCTTGACAAGATCTCAAGTTCATTGGCAATATAACTATATTTACTGTCTGTCAGATGAAAATCCAATAGGTATTCCAATTGTAATTGTTATAACTGAAATAAGTAGTATATAGTATTATATATAGTGTTGGCAAATCAATCACTTCTTCATGTTGCCTTATCCTAAACTCTTCCCAAAGTACCAAGTATTTCAGATATGCATACTTTTATTTCTTGGAGTCAAGAATGAAAATGATTACTGGTTAGTGAAGATCTAGAAACTGAAATGATGATCACAAAGAACCAGGTGTTCTCATGAAGAACAAGTTAAGCCAGAATAACTTAATTTCCTTTTTTCACAGATTTACTGGATTGGTAGATCAAAGAATGCTGTAGAAAGAGTTTTAACTATTTTGACAAACATTTGGCAAGGTTTCTTATGCGTTTTTTATAGGAAAGATGGAGAGATTTGGGCTAAACAATAATACAACGACATGCATTTGGAATTGGTTAAATGGCTGGACCTAATCAGTAGTTATTACTGATTCTATCTCACATTGGTAGAAATTCTCCAGTGGAGTTCTCAAAGGATCTGGGCTTGGCCTTATTATGTTGCTTAACATTTTATTTATCAGTGACTTTACTAAAATCATAGGAAGCATTCTTATCAAATTTTCAGATGGCATAAAGCTGAAAAGAATATCTAATACATTGGGTAACAGCCAGGGTCTAAAATGAGATGGTTGAGTTAAATAGCCTGTGAGGTCCCTTCCAGCTCTAGGTCTGTGATCCTATGATTTTGACAGATCAAATCTAGTATTCTTAATTTTTTTTATGTTATAGATCCCTTTGTAGACTCCCTTCTTCGAGTAATGTGTTTAACTGCACAAAATAAAATATGCAAGATTATAAAGGAAACCAATTATGCTGAAATATAGTTATCAAAAAATTATTTTTAAATTCCCAGACTTAAAGGCTATAGCACTGGGCTGAATTTAATAAAATATCATTTAACAAAATTGATTGTAAAGTCTCCCATTTGGATTCACTTTCATAAGGACAAATGGAGAAGGATATGACTATACATAAATTTATCTGGAAAAGACGTGGCAGTTTTAGTGGCCTGGTCAAAACACATTTGGAATCTTATATGCAATTCTGGAGACTACATTTTAAAAAGGAGATGGATGTATGGGTTAGGGAGTATACTGAGAAGGGCCACCAGAATGGTTAAGGGTCTTGGGCCAGGTAAGGATCAGTTGCAGAATACTTAACCGAAAATAAGAGAGGATATAAGGTGGACATAGATGTGTTCAAGTATTTCGAAATGTCATCATTCAAAAGAGAGAGAATTGTTCTGTTTGGTGTCCACAGAAAGAAATAGAAACCATTAGTAGTAGTGGTGAAGAGGGAACTCAAAAAGTACTTTCTAAGAAGTACAGCTGTCTAAAAGTGGAATGGGCTGTTTGGGTGCAACAAGTTCTCTCTTACTTCAAGAAAAGGTTGGAAAATAACTGATGAAGATACATTGTTGAGATAAGGGTTGGACTGAATGAGCATTAAGATACCTTTCAACTCAACTCTGAGGTTCTATAATTCTATGAAATGTAGCACCTGATCTTTTATATACTATTTCCAAATTGTCTTCATGGTTATTATTTTTTCCAGGTTTCAGGATTTCCTATCCAGCTGCCATATACTGATTTACAGTCAATAACCAATGCTGTGTATCAAACTGGTATTCATTCTTCTGAATTTCCCCAGACAGAATTTGCCCTAGCTGTTTACATTCATGCATATCCAAATAACATATTATCTATTTGGATTTATTTGGCTTCCCTGATTCGTCATCACTGAAAAGCAGCAAATGAAAATACTGTCTAAAGTGTTAAATTCTTGCATAATCTAGGTTTCCCATAGGAAGAAAAAAAAAAAAAAAAGCTTTTCTGTTCTGAGCTTTGATGTTTTAGGAGTGGTGCTGCTCTTTAATTTGGGGAATATATTTAGAGCCCAATCAGTGACTCCTCAAGAAATATTTCACACTGTATTCTTTGAGGAAGAATATAGGGGACAACTTAAAGTACCCTTTGGAGTTCCTGAAAAGTCCTTTGGGGAGCAGGGCAGTCCTTAGGGTAATAAAAACTCTATTTGAAGGTCAGGAGTTATAATTCTAGTAAAGAGAGAACTTTAAACTACTCTGGTGTAAGAAAGCCTTCACATTGTTGATGAGAGGTTGATATTGGGGCCATTGGCTTACTGCACTGCTATGATGGCAGAAGGGGCCAATGGGACAAGGATAGTTTTCCTAGAAATATAGAAATAAAGCAGGATTAAATACTATTTATCTTTCCAATACAAATGTTCAGTACCTATTTAGTCTGTGATAGAAGTCTCTCTTTGAGGTTTTTTAAAGAGCAGAAGAGCAAAACCCAGGAAGAAATCACATGAATTCTGATCTGTTCTCAAGACATTGATTCAATGGAGTGAAGGAAATATAATAATTGATTTTTTTTAATTTTAATAGTATTTTATTTTTCCAAATACACACAAAGATGGTTTTCAACATTCACCTTTGTAAAACCTTTGTGTTCCAAATTTTTCTCATTCCCTTACTCCCTACTCCCCTCCCAAAGACAGCAAGCAATCTGATATAAGTTAAACATGTGTAATTCTTCTAAATATATTTCTATATTCATCATGCTGTGCAAGAATAATCAGATCAAAAGGGAAAAAAACCACACAAGAAAGAAAAAAAAAGCAATAACAAAAAAGTGAAACCACTATGCTTTGATCCATATTCAGTCTCCATAATTCTGTCTCTGGATGAAGGTGGTACTTTCCATCACAAGTCTATTAGATTGCCTTGAATCACCTCATTGTTGAAAAGAGCCAACTCCATCACAGTTGATCATTACATAATCTTCTTGTTACTGTGTACAATGTTCTCTATCACTTCAGTCAGCATTAGTTCATGTAAGTTTTTCCAGGCTTTTCTGAATTCAGCCTGCTCATCATTTTTTAAAGAATAATAAAAATTCCATTATCTTCATATACCATAATTTATTCAACTATTCCCCAACTGATGGGCATCCATTCAATTTTTAACTCCTTGCCCAACAAAAAGGACTGCTATACACATTGCACATGTAGGTCATTTTCCCCCTTTTAGGATACAGATGCAGTGGAGACACTGCTGGATCAGAGGGTATGCAGAGTTTATAGCCTTTTGAGCATAGTTCCAAATCCAGAATATTTGGATCATTGTACAACTCCACCAATAATGCATGAATGCCCCAGTTTTCCCAATCCCCTCCAACATTTAACATCTTTTCCTGTCATCTTAGCCAATCTAAGAAATATAAAGTGGTACTTCAAAGTTGTGTCTTAATTTGTAGGAAATATATTATTTAAATCTCAAGTCTACTACTTTATTGAGAAGGTTCCTCCATTCTTACCCCATCAAAATTCCACCTTTTCACCTCTGGTGACTGCATTGGGGTGGCCTTTATTGAATGAAAGGAGTGTCCAAAGGTTTATGAAGTCAACAAAGTATGTCTTTGAATTTCACATGTTACAGAAGAAAACGACACCCTGAGATTTTTTTAAGGGACTTATTAAAGTAAGTGTTTTTTTTTTAATTATTGTTAAGAGCTCTTAGACATAAATCCAGAGCAGGAAGCACTATGCAATTTTATATATTACAGTGGGCTGGAGAAATTTCTCTCTCATTGGGTCTCAGCAGGCCACAAACACAAGCAGAGAGAGGCCCACTTCAGATTGTCCCTGGGATATTCAGGAAGGATTTTACTAAATTGCAAATAGATGCCTCTTAAAAGTGCTAAAGACAGCACAATGCCCCATCTGAATTTTGAGCCAACCTTGAGCCCACTCTAGGTGTGCAGAGGTGGAGAATAGTGTTTTATTCCCACTATGAAATTGGAAATTTTGTTTTCTGGAACACAAAGAACCAGTTTCATTTTTTTTTTATGTCTAGAACAGCTGTTACCATTACCAACCCTATATCATTTCTTAATGAAGTAATTTTCCTACTTTGATAGAGATAACACAGAATGATGCTTATAACAAGATTAGATTGATGGAGAATTGGAGATCCCATTAATGCAACTTATTGCTGCTGATGTATAAGCATATTTGCAATTAAACTGATTTATTAAAAGCTCTTAAGCATTAAAAGACAATTTAAAGTATATTGGTAACATTATACTAGAATTTTTAACAAGATTATTGATTTAGTTCTTATATTTTCTATTTAAAATAAACTACAATTTTCAGTGGCAACATTTATTTTTGAATGCTAAAATTATTTGACTTCATAAAAGGACAATATATACATAATTTGATGTGAACCATAAAACATATTTGAGAAATATAAAAATGAGTAAATCAAAACCATCATGTTTTCATTAAAACCTTTAAGTGTGTGTCTAATTCATACTTTACTAGTAGCATGTAGTCTCTTTTCCTTCAGATATCTTGATAAGAACAAGGAATTGCAGAACATTAAAGCAAGTAAGTATCTTACATGGAAGAAACAATATAAGAGAATAGAATACCACATAGGAAGGAATTTATGTCCTGAAATTCTGGCCACGTGGGCTTGTGAAGTGCTGCTTTGTTGGTTGAGTGTGGTAAAACTGCTGTTTTCATCTCAAAAATATGGGGTGGTATCCAATTGTCATCTTATCCTCCGGGAAATCAAGATGGTGATCCTAGAAGGCAGCAGGGAGCAGAAGTAACAAAATAGATTAAAACAAACACCAATCCCACACTTGCTAGAATTGTTTGCAACACAGACCACTATATCAGGCAAACAAATAATCATGCACCAACACTCCCTCCACTAGTTTGGTTGGTAGCCTTTTCAAGTTGAATTTACTATCAGAAGCTACACTGGCAATTGGGAAAGTTCAAGAGCATTGTCCATTGTCCAGAACCCAAGCAAAGCATGCCATTATGAAACTCTCATACTGATGAACTCTGGGCAAATAATTTTTCATAAGCCTTCATGACTGATGGTATCAAAGGTCTTGGTCATGTCTACAAATGTTGCATACAGATCTGTGTTCTGCTTCTGGCATTTTTCCTGGAGGAGTTGGGCAGTAAACACCGTCTCTACTGTTACTAAGCCCCTTCTGAAGCTCCATGGCTCTTAGGTAGATGACCAGCAATGACTGAGACACCTCCCTCCAGGACAATCTATTCCCTTTAGCTTTATAATTTTTTTTTATTACTGCACATGATTGTGCACTCAATGCAGCCTTAAAGCTGAGATGCAACAAAATATGGATCAATTCTCTACTGATCTAATTTTGGCCTAACCAAACAAGTCCTCCAACAGACTGCACACTACCATATGTGAAACCACTAGTTCCAGAAAAGTTTTGAGTGCTGTGGATCTCTGTGTTGACAGTATGCTTTCCAGGGATGTCCACACTGATAATGAGGTTGACATTGCTAGAGCTTGTTCTAAAGGAGCATGTAGAGGTTCCAAAATGTGAGACAGGAGAGATGAAACTACCAAGAAAGTCTACAGAGCTGTTGTGCTGATCTCACTGTAGAATGCCTATAAAACTTAGTCTACCAGCACCAGGCTAGGAAACTGAATCATTTCCACTTAAATTATCTTAGGAAGATTCTGAAGATCAACTAGCAGGATAAGATCAGACACACAAACCAAATTGTCAAGCATTCCAGCTCTCCTGCAGAGAGCAATTACGTTGGGCTGGCCACATCATTCAATTGCCAAATGTACACACAAAATATGTGAAGTTTCACATGGCAAGCACTCAGTCAGAAAAAGTGATAAGGACAATCTCAAGGTGTCTAGAACTTTGGAACTGATTTATGACAGGGGAGACACTTGACACAGGACTACCCAGCATGGAGTGCCCTTATCAGAAAAGGTGCTGTGCTGTAAGTAAAGCAAAATTGGCTCAGATGAGAGAATGCTCCAAGTTGGAGCAAATGTTCATAAAGATTGTGTCCAATCTGTGGCATAGTATTCTGAGCTCATATTGCCTGATTGGCCACAGTTAGACACAATCTTTGAGAAAAGGACAGCAAGCAACTAAAGCAAAATATGACATGGAATAGTTTCAACATACTGCAGCATATCTTAACAAAATGGAAAATCTCATAGGCAATATTTTTGAATTCAGCATTGTACTAGAAATCTTGATTTTAGCAATAAGGAATTGGAATAGGCAATGAGATAAAATTATTGCTCTTTGCAGATATACTTAAAGAGAATCTTAATCATCCAAAAACTAGAAATAGCTTTAAAATTGCAGGATATAAAACCTACACAAATCATTTCTATATATCACTGACTTTCGAAATTCCATTAAAATAAGACAAAATATTTGGGTGTCAAGACAAACCTAGGAACCATATCTACACACAAAATGCATCACAAAGTCTGATTTAAACTAGAAAAATAGAAATCACTCATGGGTAGGACAAGCTAATAAAAATGGCAATTCTATCTAAATTGGTCTACTTGGCCAAAAAATTATAGATCTAGGGGAAAAAAGTCAATACTAGAGGAATTAATGAAGAAAAAATGATGGTGGCCTAGCAATACTAGACCTACAAAACGTTCATAAAGCAGCAAAGCCAAAGCCATTTGGTATTAGCTAAGAAAGTGGTAGATCAGTGGAATAGGTTGGATATACATGGAGATACAATAATGACTATAGTACTTGATAAACCACAAACTCCAGCTTCTAGGATAACACAAATTGCTGGCAAATATTAGAAACTAAGCTTAGATCTGTATATCTCGCCCCGTACCAAAGTATGGGTACATAATTTGGGCATAAAAGGTAAAACAACTTTGGAGAAAGGAATTTTTGGCCAAAGAACTATAGAACATAAAATGCAAAAATTGACAACTTTTGATTACATTAAAATTTTGCACAAAGCCTAACATGATTAAAAAGCGCAAAGCTGGGAAAATTCTGATTTCTAAAATAAGATGTCAGATAATACAAGTCATTCCTCAATTGATAAATGGTCAGAAAAGAATTTTCAGATGAAATTAAAGCTCTAGTCATATGAAAAAGTTCTAAATTACTATTGATTAGAGAAATGCAAATTAAACATGAAGTACATCTCACATTGGCTAAGATGACAGGAAAAGATATGTTGGATTGGGAAAGCTAGGACATTAATGCATTGTTGGTGGAATTGTGAAATGATCCAACCATTCTGGAGAGCAATTTGGAACTATGGCCAAAGGGCTGTAAAAAAAACTCTGATTCAGCAGTGTCTCCACTGGACCTATATCCTAAAAGAGGGAAAAGGACCCACATATGCAAAAATATGCATTCTTTTTGTGGTGGCAAAGAGCTGAAAACAATGGATGCCCATTAGTTGGGGAATAGCTGAATTAAGTTGATAGATGAAAGTAATGGAATATTCTATTAAAAAATGAATAAGCTAATTTTTAGAAAGGCTTGGTTAGATTTACATGAACTGATGCAAAGTGAAACAAGTAAACCAGGAATACAGTGTGCTTAGAAACAGCAAGGCTGTATGATGATCAACTATAAAAGACTTTGTTCTCAGTAGTTCAGTGATCCAAAGCACTTTCAATAAACTTTGGATAGAAAACATTTGTATCAGAGAAAGAATCATAGAGAATGAATGTAAATCAACACAAGCCATGTTTTTTCCTTTTTTTCTCTCATGGTTTTTCCCTTTCTGATTTTTCTCTTCCAAAATGATAAATATTAAAAATACTTTTTATGTATATACATAACCAAAAAAAAAGGAAAGTAAAAAGTATTGTGAGCCTAAATGCAAAAAAGTAACATGGTTAACAGGATAAGAGGAAGGAGTCAAGGATGATTCAGGGATTATAAACCAGGGTGACTTGGAAAATAACCTTCATGGATATAGGGTTCACCTCTGAATGGGGGGAAATTCTTAACCAAAGAAGGGATCAAATAATGACCAAAACAAAACTTCACACCCAGTAAATTATTAAAAGCAACAAAGAATAGTCGAATTTATAGGGCTTGTGAGAAAGCATACACTTATTGATGGAGATCTGAATTGGTGTAGCCATTATGGAAGGATATTTGGAATTTGTGAGGAAAAAGACTAAAATGTTCATACACCCTGACCAGAGAGGATATGACTAGGCACATTCATCAAGGCAATGATGAAAAAAATCATATATAAATCAAACTAAAACTGCACTTATAATTGTAAACAAAACAACCAAATAGATTCCCATACACTGGAGAATGACAAAAATGAATTATGTGGAGTGTGTTACATGAAATTAATGCAAAGTGAAGTAAGCTAAACTAGGGAAAATATACACAAAAAATGAATTATGTGGAGTGTGCTACATGAAATTAATGCAAAGTGAAGTAAGCTAAACTAGGGAAAATATACACAAAGACTATGATAATATGAATGTATAGAATAAATGAATATAGGAATAAAATTAAGTACTACTTGGCAAGCAATGCGCTACTCTGGGGATATTAAAAATTTAAGACATTTACTCTCAAGGAGCTTATATGTTAATAGGGGCAAAACCTATAGGGAAGTAGTGGTCAGGAGAGGGATTTTGTTTTGTGCAGTTATATTGGGTGGAACAATAGAAGAGACTGACAGACTGATTTGATTATGGTTCCAAACTAGAATTGAAAAGATGGATGGAAGGAAGGCAAGACAATTAAGCAACTCTGCAGAAAATATCTGCCAAGCGCCCATCTAAAATAGTAGGCTCTGAGAGACACACATCAATCAGGCTACCAGTGTAAGACTTCTAAAGATGAAAGGGTTAAGTCCTCAGGGCAGGATTTCTGGTCTAGGTTATAAGGCTGATGATCAGATGGTCAATGAAGATGCAAAATTATAATGGACAAGCTTGGCCTTAGAGATATGGGTAGGTATGTTCCTCCCTTGTAGAGATAAAGGGTGATAGGCAGGAGAGAGCTGCATTTAATGGTGTATTTGCTGTGTTTAGTTTTTGTGGGTTTTTTTGGTTTTTTTTAATCTTTATAGGGGATGGCTCTCTAAGAGGACAGGGAGGAATATAGAGGAAAATTTAGGTGTTTTAAAAACAAAAGTTTTTTTTTTTTTTTAACTGTTGAAGTTTAGAAGGAGAAAGGGGTAAATAAGAAGGCAAGAGAATTGGTGGTGGTTGTCCTTTGTTCTTAAAGACAATCAAAATGACATGTTAGAGTGACACTGGTAAGTGTATCCAACTGTGGTTGATCTGATTAATGTGAGCTTGGAATGTTTTGCTACAGATTGGACACAAATAGTCCCTATGAACATTTGAGGTAGACTAACTTTGCAGATCTCGTTTCTTCTGGGCTAATTCAATTCTGCTTTGCTCTTGGAGCAGGCATGCAATGCTGGGCAGTCCTATGCCAGTGTTTCTCATGTTATACAATTAATTATAAAGTTCTTAAGAGTGTCATTGCATCACTTTTTCTGACTACCTTACGAGTCCTTGCCCTGTGTGAGTTCTCTATAAAATAGTCTTTTTGGAAAGTGTACTTTTAGCATTTCTAACAAGGGCCAGTGCCCTCTGCAGTAGAATTGGAATGCTTGGCAGTTTAGGTTGAGAAAGGATTTCAATTTCTGGTATCTTGCCAGATGATCTTCAGAATCTCCTTAAGACAATTCAAAAGAAAGTGATTTATGGCATGGCACTAGTATAATGCCCAGGTTTCATAGTATAATGCCTCTTCTCTCCCAAACTTCCCAAACATGAGCTAGTTCATTATCAATGTGGACATCCCTGGAAAGTATACTACACCAAAGCAAGTGAACTTATCCACAACATTCAAAGCTTCTCCATTTGCTATAATCAGTGATTCCACATTTGGCTTTATGTGCCTGTGCTAAGCACTTTATAAATATTTCATTATCAACCATTATTTCTCATACCAACCATGAAATGTAGGTGCTGGATATTTTGATTCCCATTTTATAGTTAAGGAAACTGAGACAAACAGAGATGAAACAATTTGACCAGGTCTCACAGGTAGTAAGTGATGCTAGATTTGAACTCAGGTCTTCTTGATTCCAGGCTCAGCACTTGATTCACTTTTTTGAATAGGTTGAATTTGATATGGTAATGGATTATCATCTTAACAGTGTCCCCAAAGATAGTTGGTAATGTAGGGCTAGAGTCTAAAAGGACGATTCAGATTGGATATGTAAATTTGGGAGCCACATGTGTAGAGATGACACTTGACCCAGTGGAATATATGAGATCACTAGTAAAAAGAATATAGATGAGAGGGTCTAAGAAAAAATAAGGGGATGAGAAATGGAATCTGATAGAGTAAAGGGCACAAAAGGAACCATGTAAACACATTTTTTAAAAAAACTGATGAAAAACTTAGAATGCAAAGCATGTCCAAGAGAAAGAGGTGGCTAGCAGTGTCAAAAAACATTATAGAGGTAACTGGAGGAGAACTGGGGGAAGGAAGTGAATTTAGCAGTTGACCATCCTGAAAAGTTTCAGAGAGGTGGGCCAGGAACTAGATTAAAGGGTGCTGAAACCAGCTCACACTAGCTCCTCTAGGAAACCAATTGTTAATTTTTCAGTATAAGCATTTATATCTTGAAAACTGACAAATGCAGGGGCAGCTAGTTGATATAGTAGATAAAGCATCAGCCCTGAAATCAGGAAGACCCATGTTCAAATTTGACCTCAAACACTTAATACTTCCTGGCTGTGGGGATCCTGGGCAAGTCACTTAGCCCCAATTGCCTCCCTCAGCAAAAAGAGAAAAAAAAAAAAAAAAACATAAAACAAAAACTGACATGCTAAAAAGTATGGCTTGTGTTGATTTCTAGACTTAACAAATTGATAAAACATGTCAATGATGCAGATTAAACAAGTTTGTTTTTTTTTTTTTTTCAGAGAACCATTTAGCAGCAAATGTTGGATGGGAGGTATAAAATTGGTAACAATGGGTACAATGACTTTTTTTAATAGGATTTTGACCTCTACAAAAGGAGAAGATATAAAAGGATGGTCCTTGGTGAGATGGCAAGGTCAAATCAAGGAGTTTTGGGTTTTTTTTTAATTTTTGTAACAGATGTAAAGAACAGTTTGGATCCTGTTTCACTATGAAAGACATTCTTTTATGCATAAATGCATTCAATAAACATTAAGCATCTACTATGTAAAAGGTTCTATATTAGGTGCTAGGGGATACCAATTCACAAGCAAAACACCTCCCTCAAGGAATTTAGATTCTACCTGGAAAGGGGAGAGGGGGGAGAAGTTTGGCAGATATAAATAAATATTACAAATTAATTGGGGTGTGGGGAGGAACTACCAACCAGGGAATCAGAATTGCTAATTATAGCTTTGAGCCACTCCCTCTCACTTTTGATGATACATGTTTGTCTTTTTAAAGAATAAATTAAAAAATCATATTCTCCCCAAAGCATTAGAGACCATCCTCTGGTTCTTTTCTATTTCAAAGATTCCAGTGTTTACAATAAAGTTGTCCATCTGCTATTTTAAAAAATACAATAATTTCAGATCTCTTTTTTTTAATCATATCTGAAGTTACTGGGGTGAGGATAGATAGAAAAATAGTGGAAAATGAAATAGAGGTAAGCCTTCATATGCTCTCCTTCTTATAATTATCTTGTATTTATTTTTTGCATTATACAAAAATTATACAAAATTATCACACTTCTAATATAGCCAGGAAAAAAAACCTATGAGTACAGATACCTAATCACTTATCATTAATGTCAAAACTATTCCTAGTTATGTCTAGTATTTTGTCAGGAGTTAAAGGAAAATGCATAGATTTCCCAGTGATCAAGCTATAATCTTTTCATTGAGGAATTAGTCTAAAGTGCATTAGGGAAGATAACCACACAGAATATACACATATAGTACATATAAATTTATATAAATTTTTCTCAGCCTTTGTCTCTCACATACAATTTATATGTCCAAACGAGTGTTATCCTTCAAAGTAGTTAACCTTGAAAGACTGAACACTTATTTCAATGATGTTACCAGTAGTAAAAATTTAAAAATTCCACCATTCATTTTTGGGAAATGTATTTGTAGAGTTTACAAGTTATATGGGACAGCTTGCCACTTCAGAGGTGCCCCAAAATGATATTACTAAATCTATTGCTCAGTTTACTTATTACAGTTGGCCTCAAATAACTCTTGGTTATTTTCAGAACTTGGAACTATCATCAAAGGAAGATATTTTGCCACCAAGGAGATCCAGAAGAGTGTAGTGGAGTGAGATGAAAAGTGCACTGGGTTTACAATTACAGACTTGGATGCAATCCCCAGCTTTTCTGTTTACCACTTTCTGTGTCGTTGAGAAAATGATTTCACCTGTCCTAGTCTATCCATCTGTAAAAGGAAGTTGTATCCATGACCTTTAAGAACTTGTCCCAACTCCTTGATTCTAAGAACGTCATAAGCTCTGAAGGCAAGCCCCAGAGGTATTCTAAAAAACACTTGGAGCAATGGAAGAATCATTCCAGGAACAGGGTTTTTATCCTCCTCAATCTGCTTCATTAGTGCTGATGGCACCATCATCTTCCCAAACGGTTAAGACACAAAACTGAGTTATCTTTCTCTTCCCTCATGCCATAATACCCCCCCCCCCCAATCACATCAGATATCAAGTCCTGTCAGTTTTACCTCCCATCTCACTTGCATCCTGAGCAGGCTCTCATCACCAGTGGCTTGGGCAATTACAACAGCAATTGATGTTCCTGTTTTCGGTTTCCTCCCTCCCCAATCTACCAAAATTATTTTCCTAAGGTGGATCATGTCTCTAACCTACTCAAAATATATCCAAGACTAAGTACAAGCTCTCAGATTGGCATGTAGGGCCCGTGGTTGGTTTCAACCTGCCTTTTCCAGCTTTATTTCTCCCTACTCTCCATTGAACTTCTTAATGCTTCCTTCATTGAGGCTGCCTCTTTTGGCTAGGACCCACCTCTGTCTCTAAGGTCAGTGGCCTTGGGTTTAGGAGACGTCGGTTTGAGTCCTATTTATGACCACTAGTAGTACTGTGAGCAGTAACTTAATTTGGGGTTCTTCATTTGTAAAGTGATTATAATAGCTGTGGTACTTACCTAGATGAGTTGCCTTGAGAATCAAATAAAAAAAAAAAAAAAGTCATATTTAAATGACTTCACAGGTCTAATTCTTTAGATTGCTTGCCTCCTTAATGCTGGGGAAGGGGCTATAGGAAGGCAGACAATTTGGAATTCAAAATGTAAAAACACACAACCAAACTCGGAGCTTTAAAGCACAAAACGCCGCGTCCCTCTCCTCCGGTTCGGGCTGCTTCTCCTGCCCTGCCCCTTCTCCTTTATCACATTAGATGCTCAAGAAGTTTGCTGAGTTGAACCGAGTGAGTGTACACACAGTCTCTTAAGGTGCCACTCAGAAAGGAGGGGAACGTTTATTTGGATTCTTCCAGTGTGGTTTACGTCACTCGCTTGATATTTTTATTCACTTATACCTACATATGTATGGAATACACACACACATATATAACCGCATACACCCATCTCACAGGCGTGGAAAGGTAAGGGGCAGACGTTCCCTCAGCGGGGAGTGGAAGGGCCAGACTCGCACAGGTTGCCAACAGCCAGCAGGCGTTAGCCGTACCCGCCTTCGCCCCGCCGCGCCCTGCCCTGCCCTGCGCTACTGCACCAAGTCAAAAAGTCAGCTTAGGCGGCGGCGGCGGCGAAGGAGGAGGAGGAGGACGAGGGTTACGAAGAAGAGGAAGAGCTCCTGCTGCCGACTGAGCATGCCTAGTACTTAAAGCGCTCTCAGAGTTACCAAGTAGACTCTAAAAGCGGAGTACCTGGATCTCCAGGCTGTGGCTCTTGATTGGACGGACCAGGGCGACCCCGCTGTAAGGCGACACGGGATTGGCGGAGGCGGGTCCGGCATGTGCCCCAGCGCTGGCTTTGTACACACGGCGGCTTCCCCGGCCCTTTAACAATGAGCGGAGAGAGAGGCTCGACCCGTGGCTGAAGCCGAGCCTGGGGCCCGGGAGCGCCCGCGCAGGATGAGCCGGGCCCTGGCCCGAGCATTCAGCGCAGGGATTCTGGGTGAGTGATATGTGAGAGGGTGCGGGGAGGGTGCGGGAGGAGTCGACATGAGGGCGGAGGCCCCGGCGGGCGGCGGGCCCTTTGTCCGGCTCCGGCTCCCGGCCCGGCGCCGCGCCCAACCGCCGGTCCAGCTGTCCGCCCGTCCCATTGTCCTAAAGCGCAATCTGAGGGTATGGGGAGCGCCCCGGGGCCCGGCTGCTCCGGGCCGGCTCGGGCTTTCCGACAGAACGGAAGCCCGGTGAGGACGGGGCGGCTTCATTTTGGGCTTTTGCTCCCCAGCGCCCGGCTCGTACCTGGCACGCAGCGGAGGACTTTGATCCGCGTGCGGTGGGATGGAAGCCTCAGGAAGGCAGGGAGAGCTTCCTGCCGAGCTCTGACTCCCGGTGCCTCAGGTGCGTGTCCGGGCTGAGGGGCTGTTTGGTGTTACTTTGATGAGCCGGTGGATCCTTCCCTCCGGACTGAGCCCAGGGAAGGGAGGGGCAGCGCTGACCCCACCCCACCCCCGCCCCTCCGCACCTGCAGTCTGCTGTCACCTAGGGAGATCCGCGCTTCTTGATTGGGTGGGTGCGAGGCAAGCCCCCGGCGGGAGGAGCGGCGGGTGGCCGCTGCCCTTGGTGCCGACGGGTCCGACCCAGCCTCCAGCCGGGGCTCCCGGTTCTGGTTCTGTCCGCGCCTGCCAGCCCCGACGGCTTCCCTTAGTGCCCGTGCACGGGGTCCCCTCCGCGCACTTCCCCCGCAGGCGCCTTTAAGTCCTTGGCTTCGTGGAGCTTCCTGCGCCTCGGCTCCTGTAGGAAGCTCTTCTGGATCCCTTTTGGCGATCTCTCCTCCCTCCACTTAAACCCCACTCCTCCCCTCCCTGGCGGAGTGTAAGTCTCTCAAGGGCCTTGTCCATGAGTTCTCTGAACCCGATCCCGGGCCCGGCGCGTACTCCGTGAGCCTCGGCTCGGCTCGCGCCGGTCGGGTCTCTGAGGTAAAGCGGGGGGACGGGCGGTCTTCTCTTCTGAGCAAGTTTGCGAGGTGGGGAGTTCAGCATGTGTGTGTGTGTGTGTGTGTGTGTGCATCCACAGACTGACGCTGCGGGATCTGGCCAGGCTTCCATCCCATCCCATGGAGCTGGAGGGGCAGTGGTGGAAAGGACAGCTGGCTGCTGATATCCATCAGGCACTAAGATACAAGGTAACCTTCTCCTCTCTCAGGTGGCCTGAATCAGATCCTCTGCCAGTCAGTCATAAGTCTTCTGTCTGAGAACCAGGTCTCGGCTACCGTAGCTGCAGAGCTCCGGTCAGCTCCTTTATTCCGCTTCCTGGGCTCTCACAAAACAACGCGTCCTTAAGAAAAAACTTTCACCAAAAAAAGCGCAAGACTTCTCGTCCTTTTCGTTTCTAGAAGGTTTAAGCAGTCACTGTGGGAGATTAATTAACTTTGGGGAGTGAGAGCGGGGAAGAGACCTTAATTTCTCTTGAATGTTAGCCCATTCGTTTCCTTTCACTTTTTTGTTCGATTTTGTAAAATTCAGGAGGCATTAGAACATAGAAGAATTCCTGAACAATTTACATTGTTCTTGCTTTGCTCCTTGGAGACTGAATACTTATTATAAAGGGTGGAAAGGGCAGACACTTCATTCAGACGCTGAGAATTCTGCTAACAATTGACTTCTGAATGCACAGATGTATGGCAGGATGTGTAAAAGTAGACCTGGTGTGCTTATTGTTATATCATCCTTTCAACAGTGTGTATTTACTAATAAAAGGGGGGGGGGCCGATTTTTAAATATAAAATCCTTGCACCTACTGCTCTTAGCTCCATTTTCCTGTAACTATTCAGGTTTTTTAATCTTAATGATTTAGAAATCCCAGTCACTTTTAGGTCTGGGTCATTACTGAAGCAAAGGAACAAGGGAAAACATTACAGTTGAATCCTTTATACAGAGGTTCTTGAATTTAGGAAGAAAGTCATTTTTCAAAAGAATGAGTTAACTAAACAGTGAAACTTAATTTTGGTTTAGAATATGGGATCTGCTTTTCTTAGTTTGAAAGTATCAACCTGGTATCTTCATTTATTTAAACTAAGTAGTTAAGATTTCTGAAGGACTGCTTGTTAATTTAAACAACTTTTATCAATCAGGGAATAGAATTCTGCTCAGTGAAAAGTGTAGCTCTATCCTATAAGAACTATTTTCAATAATATCTATCCTATGCCTCAGGAAAGTTGTGAATAGCTGCTAACTTTCCACTTTTAAAACTGACAGTATTTTTTTATGGAATAGTTCTTTTTTATGCAAATTTCATTTTCAGTCTGGATTTCTTCTTACCTTGAATATGATATTACTCCCACTGTGTACAAAATGAAAAGTGCCAATGACTGAAAGTTTCATATTTCCTATAAGCTTTGATAGATTTTTCTTGGAGTACAAATCAATAAAGATATTTTTGCAGTTTCCCAGTTTTATTTGTATAGTTAGCAGCTTATTGATTTTTATTTTTATCTTTGTATCCTGAGCATCTTGCACATAGTAGGTCCTTAAATGCTTTTTACCCTGAATTAACATTAAATTTGTCTGAAAGAATTCCAAGAAATTGGCTTGTTTTATCCAATTTACTTTCCTTGTGAGTGGGGTTTGTGAAGATAAATGTCTTAAATTCAAAACAGTATGACAGTTGGGTGCATTTCTGCCATTCCTTTTTCTTTTGTTAGCGCTAAAACTATATGGGGAGCTTTGGGGGACTAATAAGTAAATAGTAATTTTTAGAGAAACTAAAAAGGGAACATTTCAGCTTTGGGGGAGTAAGTTTAAGAAAATTCTTAGTTTGCAAGATTGATCAGCTGTTCCCTTGCTTAAGGATGTCACCTGCCTGCATTTTAATCTTCTTCAAATAATTAAATCACTTGAGGAGAATAGAGTTTGTATTAATCAATGCAGAATTGATAAATGCGATGAAGGGTACTGACCTGTCTTGCCTGGAACTTGGATTTTGCAGGGAATTGAGGAGGAAGTTTAGTACTGAGTGTAGAGGAGAAGCTTGCAAACTTGAAGAAATATACTTTGTTGCATTCTCTTATTTTGAATTGGTTTGAAGATTATCTGACAAAAGCTGTGAATTGCTTTTTTATTTTTTTAAGTGATCTACAAACTGAAATGTGTTTCTGATAAAGTTAAAAATTTACACTTTGTATTATTGTTTTGTATTATTATTTTTCCAGCCCTAATACCTGAGTGTTGAGTGATTAACACGGCTTCCTTATTTTAAATAAATGTAACCTTTGGATTTAAAGAAATTAGTCAAATGAGAAACACTCACTTTGCAGAGCCTGAAGATACATAATTAGCATGTTTTCAGGAAAAAATAAACTTAGTAGATGACAATAGACACTTTTGTTACAGTATAGTTGCATCACACATTATACACTGTTTGAGAACAGTAGGAGCAAGTCTAAGAACTACAAATATGTAGTCAAGTATCCTATGTTCATATTTCTTCCTATACAGTTTCCAAGGAGCAAGATACTGTCAATATGAGTTAAGTAAATTTTTATCTATGTATATTTATCTAATAACAAGAAATAAAAAGGGGGAAAAGACCACTAATGTTTTGCATAATGGCTTTAATATAAACTCGATGTAACATCTTTTGACTGGTTGCATGTTTATAATAGGGTTCCTATGGAACTAACTGCACCTTAAATATTGTCTTACCCAAACTTATGTTTTAACAGAATAATGTCTTCAGGTGGGTATGCCTGTAATTCCTTCTTATCTGAAAGCATTTAGGCTCTTCTGAGAAATTTTTTCTTATGGAAATGTCACTGGTTTTATGATAGAAATCAAGAAGAAAATAAGAATTATCTTCCTTTAAAAAAAAAATTCCCTTAAAATTTAAATAATTTTTTTTTTTTTTAAAAAGGGAAAAAAAAAAAATCCCTTACTGGAATGTAGCCTTTTCATAAAGCATGGAAGATTTTTTTTTTGGATAAGATTCCATGAAAACAGATTTCTAGAATGTCCTTCTCATCACTTTGAATTCAAATTGCCTGTGCTGCCAAAGCACTTATTAAGTCACAGCAGAGGTAGCAAGGTGACATTAGAATTAGAATCAGGAATTAAGAATTAGAAAAGGATAATTTTAAAAATTAAATCTTATTCTTAGGCTATTTACTAAGTGTGTTCTCCATTTCCTTCTATTCAAAGTGTTTCAGTCATTAGAAATAATAAGTGATATATCATTTCTAAAAGCAAATGAGTACAAAATATTTGTATTTGTTGAAATGGTTCATTAGGTGGATTTTGTTTAATGCTAGATGTTCTTACTTTTATTTTAGGAGCTGAAATTACCCACCTATAAAGGCCAGTCTCCCCAACTAAATCTCAGACGGTATTTTGCAGACCTAATTGCTATTGTAAGCAATCGATTCACTCTTTGCCCTGCAGCACGACATCTTGCTGTCTATTTGCTTGACCTCTTTATGGATCGATATGACATTTCCATCCAGCAGCTGCATTTAGTTGCACTTTCCTGTTTGCTTCTAGCAAGTAAGTTTGTACTCTCACAAAATTGGAAATAGTTTATTATTACTGTAAAGACCAACTTTGATGTGTTGTCATTTTAAAAAGACAGGATCTAGGAAACATCCTTTCAGATTCATTTTATAACATTAATTTGGATGAGTAGTCCAGAATCTTATGGACCACTGCAATCAAGAACCTTGTTTGGTCACCTTTTAGTGAAAGACCTATGTGCCTACAGTTTTTCTCTGTAGAAAATTAAACTCAGATGCTCAAATCTACCATTGCCCTCAGCATTGCATAGTTATATAGTAGGGGGGTGAGAGGTGATATCAGTTTATATTACCTATAGATAATACATATACTATTGGATCTGTGGCTGCATTGTCTTGATGCCTATCCTTGAACTATTTCAGTGCTTGTCGGCAGTCACGCCAAAAGACATGTCAAGACAAGGAAAGTTTTAGTTAATTCTGCTACTTATCTGTCTTAGAAAATTGGGTGGGAAGCATAAGTTGAGATTTTTATATAGTCTTGATTCCTTCTGTCCATAGTCTTGTTGTCATCATGGCAGAGTATAGTTGTATTGCCTTTTATCAACCACCAGCGCCTGAGGGAGGGCTTACATCCTTTTGGAGCCACCACGTTCTGCCTGTCTTGTTCTCTTAGTAAGTGTGATGACAACAGCATAATCTCAAGCCCAGCATTTTTAGTGCTACCAAAACTACTTAAATATGGGTGGTAAGAATAAGTAGGGGTGTGAACTTCAGACCAACACTGTAATTACTTTTCTGCCTAAAGTCCAGTGTTGTCAAGGTTAAGACTCAGGCCTTACCTTCTAGTCACTGTGATTGAACTTCCTCAAATAATGGTGTCTCTGCTACCTTTTAGTTCCCTCCTAAGTTATGAGACAAATCTGCCCTGAATCCAGCCAAGACACTTCTGTCTAGGTACCAGATCTTCTGCTTACCCCATCTTACCCTGGTTTTTTATTCCATGTATTGATTCCTGGTTCTTTTATTGAATTCCAGTACCTTAGCCACCTAAGAGCTCTGTGCTAGTCTCTTCTGGAACCCAATCTCCTCTGATATTTCAGGCTGGGATACCCATGAAATCAGTAGGTTTCTTCTGGGGTCTAGCTTCTTTTGAATTAAACTCTTTCCTCATTTTCCCCTCCCATATAGAAAATTGCCTTCTGTCCCTCACATAGACACCTTTAATCTGCTATTCCCAGAGCTTTTATCTCTCCCTTTCCCAAAGAAAAAGCTCTCATTTATCTACTAACAACTTATCTTCAAATAAGTTATAATTTCTTAACTTAAACATCTATATGTAAAAGATATAATCTGAGGCATATGCATTTGTGGAAGAGGAGAGTAATTTTTCATAAATTTCAGGACTGGCCCTAGGTTTTCTGGCAACCAAGACAAAATTAAGTGTTTTACAAAGATAGGTCATTTTTTAAGGTAAACCCTTTTTTTTTTTTTTGATATCTAGAACTACTGCTTGCTTTTCTAGGAACTTCAGTTAGCCTCATAACTTTGAGGGTTGATAACCCTTTGTGCAATAATATTTTACAGATTATTGAAGTTGTACTTATCAGATCACACACATTAAAGATTTGCAAAATAGGATGGTTTTTGTTGTTGTTACTCTGGTAGGACATCAGCATTTCACTTAGTCAAAAGATCTTTTTTTGTATTACCTTAAGGTGATACAGAAATATGAATTGTTATTATCAGATTGAAACAGGATTGGTGCTATCCATGTGCCAAGGCCTCTCTTTCATATAATTTTGGCATATTTCTCTTGGCTGAATTCAGGAAAAAGGATGCATTGCAGACCTTAAAAGATGTTGGGATGCAGCTGTTTCTTCATACCTGGCATCTCAGTTCCTTGTAGCTATCTTAAGATAATAAATGTCAGAGACAGCAACTATTCTGCATTTAAAATCCTAAATTTTAATCTTTTAGTAGATAAAGAACTATACTGTTCTCCCTCCAAACCCATTCCTTTCTCTTGCTTCTAAGCTTCCAGGCTTAGGGCAGAAATTCACTTTTTGTGATTTGGATTCCCATGGCAGGCTGAAGCCCATAGACCCATAATCATTTTTTAAACAAATAAAATCCATAGAATTATGAAATAAATTCTATTGAAAAAAAATAATAGAATTATCAAAATATTTTTCCCATCCACATTTAAAGATCATTTGTAATCTCTCCATGGATTTTGGGCATCCATGGGCTCCATATTAAGAACTGTTGCCTTAGAAGATGATGTTGCTATTCTACCTTTGACTCTTCCCTGACTCTGCAAAAGGCAATCCAAGACATAACAACTATGCATTGCTGAAGTACAGAATCAGCTGAAGGCGTAGTCTAGCTAGGTATAGTTGGTAAAAAGATTCTGGAACCTGTAGATATAGGTTGTGCTAGCTGGAAAATGGGTACCTTTATTTTTGCTTCTCTCTCATAAATCTTTCTTGATTCTCTGATTATTAATGTTTGCACCTTTCACAAATCAGTACATATTTACTTATGTATTTACATAATCTGTTAGGTCTTTAAGGAAATTTTTTTGTTTTATCTTTGTGTCTTCTGTACCTGGTATGTAGATACATTATAAATTCTATTATATTTGATTTCTGTCATTCTAGTTAGACAGTCATATAACATTTGCCTAGCATTTAATCCTCATGTGTTCTGATCCATTCTAGGAGAGTTCTAGATAATTCTAGATTCAGTCACATCCTTCTTTACTTATAATAGAACATAGCCAAATTCTTGTTTAGTCTTTGCATGGACCTGGTCTCCTGGGTTCACAAGTTGGTCTGTGTTCACAGTGTAGATAAAATGTTTTTAACATATACCAGCAATTCTTAAACTTTTTCTAATCACAACACCTTTTTAGCCAAATAATTTTTATGTGACCCCAAGTATATAGTCACATAAAATAGGGATAGAAATTAAAATTTACTGATAATAAAGCATAATTTCATGACTGTCCACATTTAGTTATAAGACCCCATGTAGGTTTGTGAACCACAGTTGAAGAAGTTGGGCCATATATAACTTTATCATGGTTTGAATTATGTAAAAAAGTGAAATTGTGTTTTGTTTGGGGTTTTTTTTGGCTAAAACATTTAAAGATTAACTTTTGCTTTTCTTTTCTGTCATTTGCCCCAAAGTTATTTCAGTTCATATAATGTTTACATATACAGACACATATATATAAATATTTCTATATATACTTATGTTTATACATGTATATATACTTGTGTTTATATATGTACATACCATATATATAAAATGTATGCACACACACACACACACACACACACACACACCATTTTAGTGTTTCTTCAATCTAGATGAAACCAAAAGTCAAGAAGGGTTTTCTAAAGGGTATTTTTATGTAGGTGCCCCTTATCTGCACTCTATTCTTTAAGGGTTTATAATAAGGGAAATATATCCCTTTCAAAATCCATTAGCTTGAAGAGTATTGCTTTCCTTTTTATACTTAACAATGTTATTCAATGACATTGTATCTAATGTGGAACCTCCAGGAAACACAATGCTAATCAGCTCAGAGTTTTTTTATTTTCTTGAATATGAATTTTTTTTTAACTAGCTGGTATCTTAAAGTCCTTAGATAACTATGAAATATCACCAGCTCTAAATGGGGAAAAAAAAACCCAATATTTTTATCTGAAGCAAAGCAAAAATCCCAAATTTTTTTTTTACTTTAAAAATATACTGTCTTTCTAAAGTCAAGAAGTGAAATATTCACTTATTTAATAACTACCTGGTAAATACAAAGTTCCTATAAATGCTTATTAATGCAGGTTTCATAACAAGCCCCTGCCTACTCAGTTAATAGTTTTGCATGCAAAGTCGGGTTGTTATGCTTTGATCTACAAGTCCAACTGTAGGGTTGGAAAGATCAGTTGTCCAGCTTCTGTTCTCAGAGACACCCAGCTTTTGTGACCTTAGGCAAACCACCTACCTTCTCTGCTTCATCTATAAAATTAGTAACCTTGTCATTTGTTTAGGTGGTCGAAATTTCAATGGTAATATAAAGCATTCTTGCTCTTTGAATTAAGCAGTGGAGTACCAGAATTTCAGTTAACACTGTCTGGTAATAATGAATATCTTTCTTCTAAGCAACTTCAAACACAAACCTCTCATTAATTAATGTGTACAGCTGTCCTTTGAAGTACATGGCAAGTATTATTGCCACTTTGTAATTGGTGAGGCAAAGTTTTGATTTGCATTTCTAATTCATTACTCATTCTGAAGAATTTGATTTTGTTGGTGTCAGACCACTAAATTAATCTCCTATATTTTTACATTATAACTATGTTAGCAAATTCTGGTTTATAGATTTTTTGTCTAAAATTTAATACCAACAATAATATATATGAATGTTATCTAAAACAAGTCTATAACTTATTGATGCAGTCAGGTTTTAGCAACTAGCTTATGAACATGGAAGTGAACTGACAGAGGAAGAAATGAATAAATATACATTGTAAATGCTACTGTGATAGCCACAGAATGGCTTTTATTAGACTTAATTTTTTACATGGGCATAGAGCCATATTTTGAGGAAGTGACAGCACTTTACTTGGAGGTAAAAGACTTGGTTCAGCGAAACAGGAGAACTAGCTCCTTTTCTACTGTTACCACTTACTAAATGATCTTGAGCAAGTAAGGCTCATTTATCTCATCCCTAAAATGGGAGTGATGATCTTACTTAATACTCACTTAATATGTAAATAGCAGATTGGGATGTAGTTAGCACATATTGGACCAGATTAGCTCTTGAGGTTATCCCCCAGATTTTATGGTTATATAAAGATAATGTCTTGAATGATTGAACTGAAGAAGGTATAACTATCTCCTAGAGAAGAATAATTGCTTCATAATGGGAAATTAGTTAGCAGAAATAATCAGGTTAATATTACTCTTTGCATGTGGATCTAAACTCTTTTTCTCAAGAGGAAATTAGGACCCCAGAGACTTTGTCACTTATGATAGTGTAGTTTTTGTCTTTTAAATCTTATTTTAATTTACTTAATAAAGAAGCAAGAGATTGATAGTTGGTATAGTAGAAAGAATATGGGACCTAGAGATCAGGAAATCTGGGTCTGAATCCTGGTTATGTTTTTAGCAAGATATAGATAACTTTGGTCATAAAGCTTAGCCAGATGTCCTTAATTAAGGAGTTTCTAGATAGGTTTTCAGAGGATCTCTTAACTTTTTTTTTTTTTTTTTTTTTTTGTTAACTGTGTTGGGTTTCCTTCCTCATCTTGTATCTTGTATGTATTCATTTAAACATAATTCTGATAAGAGATCCATAGGCTTCCCTGGATTGCCAGGAAGTTCCATGATTTCCCAAAAAGAATCCTTTTTAGACAAATCACTTAACATCTCTAGGTCTTTTTCTTAATCTCTGAAAGGAGTTGGACAGAATAGTACTTGAATTCCCTTCCACTTAACACACTCTTTGGTTCTATATTTCAGAGGGGAGAAAGGGAGCAGAATCTATTTTTTCAGATTTTTTCAAATAATTGTGATATACAAGATTTGCAGTCTATTTCCAGTGATGAAATGTTTAAAATTTTTTAAAGTGGAAGTACTTTTAAAGTTTAGATAAAAGCACAAAATTGGGGGAAATAAATAGAAAAGGGCATTTTTTTTTATTATTTAAAAAAAAAAACTCTAAAAGGGTCATTAACATATTATCTAGGACCTTAAATCAAACTGAAATTTAATTCGTAACATAATTTGTATATCTTTGATATGGTTAACTCTATTTTCATTATGCATTAGAATATACATGCAAATGTTTACCACATTCCATAGTTCTGAATTCTGAGAGGAAAGTGATCAGTTATATAAATTAATCTGGGGACAAGTGAGGGGAGAGGGAAAGAAGGATAATTATTTGTTTTGTAAGCTTTAAGAGAAAGTGACATTTTCTTTGGATCAAGTATGTTACATTTTGATGGTAGATGAATAATATTTTACTTATTGGCTAAAACTTCCTACTGCATAATCTTTTCCTTTTGTGTTTTTCTTCTCCAAGGTAAATTTGAAGAAAAGGAAGATAGTGTGCCTAAACTAGAGCAACTGAACAGCCTTGGTTGTATGACTAACATGAATCTAGTATTAACAAAACAAAATTTACTACACATGGAACTATTGTTGTTAGAAACGTTTCAATGGAACCTCTGCCTTCCAACAGCTGCCCATTTTATTGAATATTATCTATCTGAAGCAGTCCATGAAACGGATCTGCACGATGGCTGGCCAATGGTTTGTCTGGAAAAAACCAAGTTATATATGGCAAAGTATGCTGATTATTTTTTGGAAGTATCATTGCAAGGTATGCTTTTGTTCCTAGTAAAGAAAGATTTGTTAGTTGGTGATTGTATGTCCTGTTACTTAAATTTATTCTTTGTGTCTTCACAGATTATGCCTTTCTAAATTATGCACCTTCTCTAGTAGCTGCTGCTTGTGTAGCTTCATCAAGAATTATTCTTCGTCTTTCCCCAACGTGGCCTACTAGATTATATCGCCTGACTGCCTACTCTTGGGATTTCCTGGTGCAATGCATTGAACGATTATTGATGTAAGCCTGTCATTATTTATTTATAGCTTTAGTTATAATTCCTTGTACTAAATAGTGTTTTAAATTGCAGTATTTGGAAATATTTTTCTTACTGTATAAGTTGCTTTAGAAACAAATGGTTCAAGTTATGTGTTTTAAGTGGGTTTTCATGAAGGACTTCAGAAAAACTTTGCCCCTGGAAGCCAGCTAGGTTTCATGAGCATAATTTTATGGCCATAAAATTGCAAGGGGGGAATCTAGGCCTAACATCAATCAGACTCAGATACACATCTTGTTAGCATATTTGAATAATAGGAAAGTGACAGAGACAAAGAGTGAACTTTGCATTTTTGTTTTCTTCTATATCTCTGATCTGCATTGAGAAGATTCTCTCCTGTTCCTTTAGGTCCTTTTCTGGGGCTTCCATACCATAACCATGGTGGCAGTAGCACTTTAGGATTCCTAGGTACTTTCTGGAATAGCTTCTAGTACTTATATACCTGTATGTGATGACAGTCTGACTGTCCTGAAGGTTAAGAGTAGGAGAGGCATCTCATAAAAAGCAACAAGAAGAGGAAGTCCCTTTTTTTGGATCAAAGCTGGGGGTGAGGTCAGTTATGAAACAGCTCTGAACCTTATCACTTCTGTAATGGTACAATGACTTTGATCTGAGCAGCAATTAGAAGCATAAAATACTGAGGTCAGAAATGACATTAGCGATAATCTAGCCCAACATCTTGTTCAGTTGGATGAATCTCCTTTATAACATCCTCTATAAATGGACAACTATTTGAACGTGTATGGTAAAATGAAATGTAGTCTATTCCATTTTGAACTAATGTAACTATAAGGAAATTTTTGCTTTAATATGCTATTTGCCTTCCTGTGATTTTTTTTTTTTTTAACTTGTGTTATAGTTCTGTACTCAGAAGGCAAGAAGACTATGTTCTAATCCTTCTTTCTTATGACATCTCTACAAATTTTATAAGGCTTTATTCTGTTTTTTTTTTTTTTTTTTTTCAACTTAAATGTACCAAGTTTTTAAACTGGTCCTCATTTGTCATGGTATTTGAGCCTTTATACTATTCTATTGCCTTTATGAACACTTTCTGATTTGTCAAATTTTATTTTAGAAGATGAAACCCAAGATTAAACATTGTATTCCAGATGTGGTCTGAATGAGGATTAATACAGTGGGAATACCAACTATCTTGTTAGGGATATTATACTTTTGTCTAGATTTTTTTTGACTGTCAGTTCACTGAGTGCAGTTCACTAACATTCCCATGTCTTTGAACATGAATTATTATTTAACTATATCCATTGTATTTATAAAGTTGATTTTCTTTTTAACACAAATAGATTGGCTTTTTCCGTATAGATTACTGCCTTATTAAAACAAAGATAAAAAAAATAAGAAGTTAGGTGAAAAAAATGAAAATGATAAAGATATGTTGTACAATTAAAACAGCTCAGCTGTGAACTATTTTAAACAATTCTTGTTGGGAAAAATGGGATGTAGATGGAGAAAGACAAACAGATTACAAGCACTCATACAGAAGTCTTAATGTATATCCAATATTTCACTAATGTGCCAAGTTGAAAGAAATTATAGCTGAGCATAACACTAGCAAATTTGTTAGTTAATTCTTACAGAGAAGGATGCTGGAACTTAAATTTTTAACATCACAAGTTTATAGTGCACTCTTAGAGGAGGTAGAAATGGTAATAAAGAAAACAGAGATCATATAGTCAATATTTGCTGGAGATGATAAAATTGTGAAGCCATTTGAAAGATTGGTTTGCAAGATATTCAAAGGAAAGAAAGATAAGAAAGTTTACCTTAAAACCAAGAAAAGGTAGTCAAGATCATCAACTACTACTGAACTACTTTTGTCATTCATATAAAATGTATCTATATCAAACATCTAGAGCTTATTTTGGTATATAAGATCTTAATCTAAATTTAATTTTTAAGCTGCTTTCCACTTTTCCCCACAGTTTTCATTGAGCAGTAGGTTCTTATTTTAATAGTTGGGATTCTTTGGTTTATCAGATAATATTGCTTTCTGGTCTGGGATATTCCTGATTTGTTCTGCTGATCACTTTTTCTACTTTTGAACCATTACAAATTAGTTTTGGTGACTACTACTTTATAGTACAGTTTTCAAATAGGGTAATGCTAGATTCCCTTTTGTCTCATTCTCCTCCTCACCTCCTTATTATTAAACTTGTTCCTAGACGATGAATTTTGTTGTTTTTTTTCCCAGATTATTAGAATAACCTCTTGGTAGTTTCCTTATTATAGAACTGAATCCTAGATTAAAAATATAAATTAATGTAGGTAGCATTATCATTTTTATTACATTGCAAGCCATCAATGACTTAATGAATATTTCTCCAATTATTCAGGTGTCTATTTCTAAAAAGAATATTTTCTTTTTTTTTTTCTTTTTTTATTATTATTATAGCTTTTAATGTACAAAACATATGCATGGGTAATTTTTCAACATTGACTCTTGCAAAACCTTTTGTTCCAAATTTTCCCCTCCTTCCCTCCTTTCCCTTTCTCTAGATGGCAAGTAATCCAGTATGTTAAAGTATATATTAAATCCAATATATGTATACATATTTATACAGTTATCTTGCTTCACAAGAAAAATCAGATCTAGAAAGAAAAAAACCTGAGAAGGAAATCGAAAATGCAAGCAAACAATAAGAGAAAGAGTGAAAATGCTATGTTGTGATCCACACTCATAAAAAGATTATTTTCTAGTTGTATGTGGTCTTGGTATACTTTTAAATATTTTGTACATTCTATAGTTATTTTGAATAGAATTTATTTCTTGTTGAGCTTTGTTGGCAACACACAGAAAAGTGGATGATTTTTGTGATTTGTATTATATCCTACTACTTTACTGAAGTTACTGGTTCAATTAATTTTTAGTTTAATCTCTGGGATTCTTTATATAATCCTTCATATCATCTGTAAAAAATTGTATTGTATTTCATCTTTACCTATTCCTTTTACCTCAATTTCTTTTTCATATCTTATTGCCATATCTACATTTTTAGGACTATGCCAAATAATTTCAGTGACAGTAATCATCTTTGATTGACACTTGATTTTAATTGAAAGACTTCTACAAGTTTTCCATGTTACATGTTAGGTGGTGGTTTTAGAAAGATACTGATTACAATACCAAGAAAATATTTGTTTATTTCTATGCTTCCTAGTTTTGTTTTGTTTTGTTTTATATATAAAAGAACATTTTCTATGCTCAAAGATTTTTTTAAACATTTATTAATTACAATTTTTTAAAATTTCTTTTTTCATTAATATAGTCTATTATATTTATAGTTTCTTAAATATTGAAGCAATGCTGAATTCTTAATATAAATCCAACCGAGTTATAGTATAGAAATCTTTTTAACATATTGTTATAGACACTTGAGTAATATTTAATACTTTTGTGTCAATATTTATTAGAGATGCCAGTCTTTAGTTTTCTTTCTCCTCTTTGTTTAGGTATCAAGACCATATTTGTATCAGAAGAAATTTGGTAGGACCCCTTCTTTTCCTGTTTTCCCAATAGCTCATATTAAATTGTAGTTAATTGTTCTTACAGTATTTGATAGACTTCACTTTTAAATTCATCTAGTCCTGTGTCTCTTGACCACCACTCTTCCCTCCCAAAACTAAATTTATAGGTTGTTCCATTTGTGCTATTTAGGGGAAATTGTTTTGTTCAAATCCTTTACTTTTCCTCTTAATCTGAGTGTTTTAAATTTTCATCAACATTCATTCATTTAAATTATCAAATTTGTTGGCATATTGGGCAAAATAGTTTCTAATTTCTTTTTATTCTCTCCTTTGTTATGAATTATTTACATTTTTGAAATTAGTCTTTTTAGCAAGCTCCTGTTTGTATTTATGGAGTCATTGTTTTATTTTTTCTTTCCATTTTCTATTTAGTTGAAGTTTTTGGATTGTTGGTGGGAGGTTTTTTTGAATTGTTGGTAGGAGTTTTTTTGGTTGGTTTTTTTTTTTTTTAGATATAACAATTCATCTATTCTTTTATCTTTTTTTGTTGATAAAAGTGTTTAAATATGTTTCTCTCCATTTTACATGTCAAAGTTTTGATGTGTTTCTTGTGATAATTTTCTTTGATGAAATTGTTTCTATTCTTTGACCCACCAATTCTTAAAAATTAAACAGTTTACTATCCCATTTAAGAGCAAATCCTTTCTTCAAAGGTTTTTTATTAAAATTTTTCCTATATTTTGGTGAATAAAAGGTATGTTTATTATTTTTGCTTTTTTTTTTTTTTAATACATTTGTTATTGAAATCTTTATGCCCTAGAATATGGTTACTTTTTCATAAAGGTGCCATACACAACTGAGGAGGGGTGCATGTGCACATGTGTGTGTGTGTGCACATGCATGGGCACATAGATATAGATATGTGTATGTGTATTTCTTGATGTTGTTTCCCATTCAGTAATCACCAGATATCTATTATAGCAGACTTTTCTAAAATTTTATTCAAGTTCTTAACTTCTTTCTTGTTTACCTTTTTGTTAATCTAAAGGGATAATATAGAGGTTCCCAGTTATTATAACTTTACTGTTTCTTCTTGAAATTAAATTAATTTTTATTTTAATTATTTTGATGCTGTCCCATTTAATGACTATGTGTTAACTATTGATGTAATTTCATTGTCGATTATGCCATTAAGGATAATGAAGTTTTCCTTTTTGTTTCATTTAATCATGTCTGTTTTCAATTGTTCCCTCGTCTAAGATCGTGATTGATTCTCTTGCTTTCTTGAGTTTATTTCAAGCATAATTCTTTTCAAGACCTTCATTCTATATGAATCTGTCAGGTTTCTTTCTTATAAATTACATATTGTTGGATTTTTCTTTCTGCTCTATCTTCTTATGAGTCAGTTCATCTCATTCATGTTCACAAAATTTTTAATTGCACATCTTCCTTTTTAAATCTTTTTAATGCTTTCTTCCTTTGTCTTATCCTATTCTCTTTACAAAGAAGATGATAAAAGAAGAAAAAGATTAATGCTAGTGTTATATAAAAGAATTAGTCTGCTTCCATTCTTTGACTAGTGATTTTTACTCCCTCTTACAATATTCCCTTATTAAGTTGAAATTTGGGTTGTTTGTGACTATTTCTTCTATGATTGTACTCTTCCTGATAGCTTGTTGAGTTTATTGTGTCACTCCGTTTACCATACTCTGTGTGTGTGTGTGTGTGTGTTCAGAGCTTCTCTATTTGATTCAGATAAGAATGTTATTCATGTGTTTTCTATTAGTTCTGTTTCTTAGCTCATGATTATATTTTCTTCTTATGTATCCCAATTATGGAGTATGTTATGAGAAATCCTAAATTCCATTCTATTTCTCCTCTTTTCTTTCTCATGTGTTCTTTTTTCCTTCCCCTGCCCCTCCTCTCTTAAAGCTATTAAATCAGAACACACTTGTAGTTCCTTACCTCTGCAAAGAAGTGGGAGCAGATGTTTTCTCATATTTCTTGCTTGGGGCCAAGAATTGTCAGTAAGTGAACATAATATTCTGTTACATTTTCTTTGTTGTTGCTTTTTCCCATTTAACATTGCTGTAGTCATTGTCATTTTCTTAGTTCTCCTTCACTTTACATCAGTTTGTAGATGTCTTATCTTTCTACTCTGAGTCTTAGCATAGTAGTATTCCTCCTCCTTCCTCCCCCCCACCATGCCCTACAATTTGTTTGGCCTTTCCCAATTGATGAGTATGTACTTGGTTCCTTATTTTTTAGTTCTATAAAAAGTGGTCTTTTTTTTTTTTTATCCGGGTGGGGGGGGGGCCCTTCTTTTTGTCACTAACTTATCTAGGTTATAAAATATGCCTCACAGTAGAATCTCTGGGTCAAAGGATATGGGTATTTAGATACTTTTTTTTTTTGCATTCTGTGATTTCCAAATTTCTATTTAAAATTGATGGACCAGTTACAGCTCTACCAATGTAACAGCATAGCTGTCTTGCCACCACTCCAGGTTGATGATTTTAGTAGATTTGAAGCCCAATAAATCCAAGAGTTATGGTATGCCAAATTCAAAAACACAAAATAAGTTGTAGTCAGTGTTCTTACTTCTCTATTTAACTATACTGTGACCAATCTCCATTTCTTAATCATAGTCATTAGAATATTAGGAGAGATTTTGTTTAATATCTTGCTAAAATCCACATGTATACTTTGTACACAGCATCCTTCTGATCTAAATCTGGTGACTTTAGACCAGGTCTTACTGATCTCTGTTCCTTTTCCAAATATTCAGAAGACATTTAGTTTTAGAAATTTACTAGAGAGGGTAAAAAAGTTTGTATTCCTCAGAATCAACCTTCATAGCTTTTTTAAAAATTGGGACACTTTGTTCTTCGCTCCAGCACCTTCATAGTTATTTCATTATCTCAGCCTTTTAAGCAGTCACATCTACAGGTTCTTTCAGAGTTGTAGATTATTCTCTACAATCAGATCAGGTCATTGAAGAGGCTGGCAGGTACAGTCTTACTATCAGCTCATCTATCTTCACTATTGCTGTTCTATCTTTTTCAATCTGAAGATTGTTCCCTTTGATAAACTAAAAGAATAAGTAGTTTTGTAATTCTGCTTCTTTTCTGTCACTCATCAGGTCACCGGTTATAAGAAATGACCATTAATCCAACGTAATTTTCTTTCTTTTTTTAAGCCCTTTAGAAGCATTTAGACAAATGCTTGTGTTAAACATAGTCTTTGGTCATTCTGGCCTTTCTGATCTAAAAATCATTCTAAACTTTTACTTGTAGGTACTGTTTCATAAACAGCTTTCTTTACAACAGATCCATGAGGTGGATTATTTTAATATTATCCTCATTTTGCAGAAGAGAAAGTCAGCAGAGCAGAGCAGATAGACTGATCTCAAAATCAGGAAAGCCTGAGTTGAAGTCCCACCTCTGAGACATACTGTTTCTGTGATGTTGGACAAGTTCTTCTAAATGTCCCAGGCAACTCTAATGCAATGCTGTCAGTTAGGGGAAAGTAGATAGTATAGTGGTCCTGGAGTCAGGAAGGATTTGAGTTCAAATCTAGCCTAGAACTAGCACTAGCAGTATTGCTCTGGCAAGTCACTTCACCTTTGTCTGCCTTAGTTGTAAAATGGGGTTAATAATAGCACCTGTCTCCCAGAGTTGTTGTGCAGATCAAATGAAGTATTTCACATAGTGTCTGCCACATATTAAACCACACACACACACACACACATATATATATATATATGTTATTTTTTTAAGTTGCAAAAAAGAGGCTAACTTGCATTCTTAAAAACAGTTTTCTTATTTAGGAGTTCATTGTGTCAGTGAACTTATAGGGTCCAGTTTTTATTTACCCTCTCTCCCTTTATAGACAAGGACACCAAATTATAGTATAAATTATTTGAATGTGACCATGCAGTATGTGTGAGTTGGATCTAAATTTCCTGTTTCCATTGTACCATACTTGCTTCCTGTTATTCTTTCTTTAAAAAAAAAAAAAAAAAAACAAAAAACCTAGATTTTTATTTCTTTTCTGTTTTAATTTTTCAACATTCAATTTTTTTTATCATTTTGTGGTTGTTTTTTTTTTCAATTTGCATTATTGTAGTCATCGTGTATATTGTTTTCCTGACTCTTACCTCCATTTCACATCAGTTCATAGAAATTGTTTCATGTTTCTGTTTTCGTGCACTGTTGGTGAAGTTAAAAAGTAATATTCCCATTCTGGAAAGCATTTGGAATTTTGCCAATGAGGCACTAAAATATCTGTGCTCTTTAGTAACAGAAAAGTTCCATGTATGCCAAAATGTTTACATCATCACTTTTTTTGTGGTTGCAAAGACCTTAAAATAAAATAGATGCTTATTGATTGGTGATTAGTTCAATAAATGTTACATGAATGTAAAGGAATACTACAGTGTTTCTCTATTTTGTTTATAGTCCTTTGCCATGTTTCTTGTATTCCCGATTGGTTCTGTATCTGTGTTTATTTGGGTTTTTTTACATTTATAAGAATCTGAATTCATCCAATTAAAAATTCCTGTAACTGTCTCTGTTGTTCTCTGTAGGTTTTTCTTCCTTTTCTTTCTCATGAACTCTTAGAATCTTTAGTCCCTCTTAAGCTAATTTCATCCTAACTTAGTGTCAGGATGTAAGATCGGATCTTTTTCCTCTGAATTTTAAAAAATTTGCTTTCCCAAATGTAGGAAAAATCCAAATCTAATATTAAACCTAAATCTGCTATTAGACTACATGCTACGTTCATCTCTCTTAACTGTAACAAACTCTAAGACAAAATAGTCATATTCAGGAGGACATTGTTAGTATCACTTATTTGAAGTCAGCTATTATTGCTGTAATAAGTCTTTTGCCAAATTTATTTTTTTAAGTTTTTGAAGATTACACTAAAAAAATGAATATTTAATTATGTAAAATAACTAATTTGCTGTCTCTTTGTATTTTAGTGCCCATGATAATGATGTAAAAGAAGCAAACAAACAGAAAGGACAGCCTGGCCCTCAGCAAGGTCAGCTGAGTGTGTTTCATCCTACATCCCAAACTACAAGACCAGTCCACATTCAGCAGCCTCAGTATCTCCATCAAGCACATCAGAACACACTGCAATATCGTCATCCAGTGTCAGAGCAACAGAACTGTCCACAGATAGTATCTACCAGCACTCACACCTCAACCTACACATTACAGACTTGTCCTACTGGCTTACAAACCAGTGTTCAGGGCCTTGGGCACATGCAGACTGGTGTTGGTATGTCCTTGGCAATACCAGTAGAAGTTAAGCCATGTCTTAGTGTTTCTTACAACAGAAGTTATCAAATAAATGAACATTATCCTTGCGTCACTCCATGCTTTGAGAGGTGATGATTTGTCAAAGTAAACCTTGATCCAGACTTGTTCTCATATAACTTCTAAGAATTTAGAATAAAGAGAAAGAGCTCTATTCAGAAGGAAATCAGAGCTCAATGCTAACAAGATTTCAAACACTGAACCCACTAAAATTGAAACTATCCCTTTCATTGCATCATGTACACATGGGAAAAGTGAATTTATAATTATGTATGTGTCAAATCTGTTGCATGTTATTTCCACAAAAATCTCTTATAGCAAGAAATTTCCAAACCCCAGGTGAAGGTCCAATTATTTCAAGCATTTTTCATTACCAAAAAAGAAAGAAAAATAATTTGGACATTTACTAGTTCATTATAATGGGGTGTTTTATGATAAATGTTATGCTGATATTTATCTCAAGGAAAACCTCTTTTCTCTGGATTTGCCAAACATTTTTTGTATGAAGGAAATTTGCAGTATTACTTTTTGAAGAGGTCATTTTTGTATATTCTGATGTTTTTGAATAATATACTTGATTAATAGATTAACTTTGACTACATTTAAATTCATTGAGTACTGTGCTGCAGAATCAGTGTGTGCTGTACAAATAATACTAAATTCATTAGTAGAAATTATCCTACATAACTTCCAATAGTATGTGTATTTGGATTTACAGCTTGAGATTAAGGGCAAAATTTGTTTCAGCTTACAAGATCATTGTTTTTAATATATATACATATTTGCCTAAGGTTGAGATGAAAACACATACAAGCTCAGGGAATTTGCACTACTTGGAAATGCTTAAATGGAATGCAGCATACTTTTGAGACATTGAGTATTGACAGCCAGAGGAATTTATAAAGGCTTATAAATTGTAATTAGGCCAAAATACTTCCATGTGCTTTCACATGAGATTATAGGATCATAGCACAGGATGGGTAAAATGGTTGTACCTGTGGATCATTTTTATATGTCTGTGTATAGGTTTTGTATTATTGCAATCCGTGGTTTATCCCCAGTTTGATAGTTCAATTTCCTTTTGCTTTTTTTTTTTTTTTAAGGGTAGGAGAACAGTTATAAAATGCAGAGCCTAAAAAAATGTATTTGTAAGGAAAGGTTCTCAGGTTATGCCAGAATGGCACTTTCCGTTTCACAAGAGGCAGAGATTTATAACTAACTTTTGGATCCAATTAATAAATGTTACTTAAGGGTGCTTATACAAAATTGCTTTAATTGCAGCTGGTTTGTAAAGTACCAAAACTAGCTTATTCTCTGAAATTCCACTGCCTTGTTAGTCAATGGATGCATCATTAATCATGACCATGAGCAACTTGGAGAATAAGGAGTATTGGGGAGGGGGGAGTAGTAAGTTAAAAGGGGGAAAATAAACATATTACAATAACTATGCGGTTAGCTATATATTATTTTCTTTGTGGGAGGAGAGGGGGGTATGGTGAAGGGAGTCTTCCTGGTTTAAAAATAAGTAAGTTCTTTAAAGAATTTTTTTTTAAGTAGCACTTCAGTAGAAAGGAATTCACATGGCTGATATTTGACTGCCATCTTATATGCTAAAGTCAATTGTCAATATTATTGCTAAGATATGGGTATGCAGCAGGAATCAAAGTAGTTGTGTATTATTCTTGATAAAGAAGGGACTCGGCATAGGAAGGGAAACTCTCCCAGGAAAACCTTCAATACTTGATGCAGGTGGTAGTTCTATATGTGTGAATTATGGTGTTTATGAGGCCATTTCCTTTTTTTTTCCTAAAAAGAATAAATTGTGCTTACCATGCTTTAGTCATCTGATAGTACTTCAGTTTGATAGAAATCGACACTCAGGTGAGACTTTTAAAACACTCAGTGTGGAAGTCTTGCTTTCTTAAAAGTGCCATTTTAAAAATTATTTTCCCCCCAAGACATTGCGTATTTGTATTTGCTTATTTGTAAGTTTTTCTTGCCTTGAGAAAACTTGAATTACTTGGGGGAAATTGACAAAAGGAAACTTTCTGTCATATTCACTTTTCACAGTACTGCAACCTTGAGTCAAGTTTTCCGTATTTTAACTACCTCGATATGTAATGAATGTACAATATTGGGAATGAGATCCCAACTTGAAACAACAGCTGGTGCCTATGAAAACTTAATGTCTTTTATTGGTTTAAATGTCATTCTTGTTGCAGAAGAGTACTTTTAAAAAAAAAAATCAATAATTTCTAGTCTTTGTTCAAACAGCCAATTAATAATGGATTGATTTTAGGGAGGTATTAAAAAATTGGTTATTATTGCTGCATACCCCTTTTTATTTGGTTATTTTAAAACTTCAGGTTTCAGTTTAAAAACAACTCGTTATTGCTGTTTATGGTTTTGTTATTTTGTTTTGTTTAACTTATTGCTTAGTCTGAGTTTCTACAAGTACAAGACCATCAAAAACATGTACTGTGAACAGATTAATTTTATATATGAGGGCTTTACCAAAGTCCAGTGAATACACTACTAAAGGTCAGACTACAAACCAAAATGTATGTGTTATAGCATTAATCCCAAATAGTGCTTATAATGCAAAAGTCCACAATAATGGAATCTAGATGAGTGCTATGCACTTGAAATTTTAAAATAAAACTAGTTTTGAGTACTATGGCTTTGGTATTTGTTTAAATATGAGCTCTTGTATATTTGTGATTTCATTTAACCATATTCAACTATGTCGGACTTGTTTACTTAGTTATATTCACAAATAATAATAAAAAAAAAAAATCATCCCATAACTGGTTATTTTGTTGCAGTGTGTTTCAGTTCAATTCCTTGTCTACTTTTAAATTCATGCTTAGATACAGAGGACAGTGAATGCATCTTTAATAACCGTGTGATTAGAAAGTCTTTGCTTTCCAAAAGTGAAGAGAAAGCAAATCAGAAATCGAAAAACAAAAGACAAGAGAGGGAAGCAAGGGGGTAGGGGGAGGGCAAGGGTGAAACAGAAAGCCAGGAAGCTAGAAGAAAAATCAAAGGAGGCAAGTGAAAATGAAGCTGTCACTGACACTTGACATTTCTCAGTTTTCTTTGATGTTCCAATTTCACTTCATTCCCTCAAATTTGTATACATCAAGGATTTGACCTACTCCATGTTGGTATTCCTTTCACTTCCTTTATGTCTTAGATGGTTTTCAGGAGTTGCTGGGGCTGAGAACAAATCGCCCTGTGATTAATCTGGTGTTAGAATTCTGAATTTAGTTAGGGTGATCCTTAAACGATATTCCTAGTCTTATCACAGGCCCATACTTAACCTTCTAACTTAGTGGAACCTGCCCCATCAATGTGTATTCCATGAATATGGCTTTTAAGAATCCAAGATTGGGGCAGCTAGATGGCGCAGTGGATAGAGAACCATTCCTGAAGTCAGGAGGACCTGAGTTCAAATTTGGCTTCAGACACTTAATGCTTCCTATCTTTGTGACCCAGGGCAAGTCACTTAACCCCAATTACCTCAGGGAAAAAAAAAAAAGAATCCAGAGTTACCTCCTCCATCATAATGCGAAACTTTGTTGTTCCCCCCCCAGTGAAAAATAGATTTATTTATGCCTTGTGTAAGTTATATTCCCTCAAGAGCAATTTCACTTGCAAAATGCTTTTTTAATAATAGCTTTTTATTTTTCAAAATCCACACATAGTTTCCAACATTCACCCTTGCAAAACCTTGTATCCCAAATTTTTCTCCCTCCCTGCCCTTCTTCCCATTTTCCTAGACAGCAAGTTATCCAATGTATGCTAATGGTGTAATTCTTGTAAACATATTTTCACATCATGCTGCACTAGAAAAATCAGATCAAAAAGGGGAAAAAAATGAGAAAAAAACCAAGCAAGCAAGCAACAACAAAGATGAAAATACTGTCATGATTCACATTCAGTCTCTCTCTGCATGCAGATGGCTCTCTCCATCATAAATCTATTGGAATTGGCCTAAATCACCCCATTGTTGAAAAAAGCTGTCACTTGTAAAATGTTAATAATCACTGATGTTTATAGCCTTGCTTGGCCATTTCAACTGTAGTATTTTTACAGTCAGTAAATACGCATTTATTAAATGCCTTATATGGTATAAAAGAGTTATCAAAGGGGATTTATACCTTGGCCATGAGGTTCGGCTCAGTGCACTACATATGCATGTCTACGTATGCAATTTTCCTGTACTATGCTGAATTTCTTCATGGTAAAGAATAGTGATATACACCAAGCAAAAAGTATGAGGGTGGTGGTAGTGATAGTCTTATGCCCCTAAAATGCCCCTAAAATTTCAGCCTTTAAAAAATAGCTATTATATTATATAGCAGCAGTCACCAAAACCATTTGGTATTGGCTAAGAAATAGACCGGTAGATCAGTGGAACAGATTAGATACAAAGGACAAAAAAGGGTACATCTATAGCAATCTAATCTTTGACAAACCCAAAGATTCCAACATTAGGGAGAAAAATTCATTATTCGGAAAAAACTGTTGGGAAAACTGGAAATTAGTATGGCAGAAATTAGATATGGATCCACACTTAACACCATATACCAAGATAAGATCAAAATGGGTCCATGATTTAGGCATAAAGAGGGAGATAATAAATAGATTAGAGGAACAGAGGATAATCTACCTCTCAGACTTGTGGAGGAGGAAGGAATTTATGACCAGAGGAGAACTAGAGATCATTATTGATCACAAAATAGAAGATTTTGATTACATCAAACTAAAAAGTTTCTGTACAAATAATACTAATGAAAACAAGATTAGAAGGGAAGTAACAAATTGGGAAAATATTTTTAAAAACAAAGGTTCTGACAAAGGTCTCATTTCCAAAATATATAGAGAACTGACCATAATTTATAAGAAATCGAACCATTCTCCAATTGATAAATGGTCAAAGGATATGAACAGACAATTCTCAGAGGAAGAAATTGAAACTATATCCACTCACATGAAAGAGTGTTCCAAATCACTACTGATCAGAGAAATGCAAATTAAGACCACTCTGAGATACCACTACACACCTGTCAGATTGGCTAAGATGACAGGAACAAAAAATGACAAATGTTGGAGGGGATGTGGGGAAATTGGGACACTGATACATTGCTGGTGGAGTTGTGAAAGAATCCAGCCATTCTGGAGAGCAATCTGGAATTATGCCCAAAAAGTTATCAAACTGTGCATACCCTTTGACCCAGCAGCGCTACTACTGGGATTATATCCCAAAGAAATACTAAAGAGCGGAAAGAGACATATATGTGCCAAAATGTTTGTGGCAGCTCTTTTTGTTGTAGCTAGAAACTGGAAGATGAATGGATGTCCATCAGTTGGAGAATGGTTGGGTAAATTGTGGTATATGAAGGTTATGGAATATTATTGCTCGGTAAGAAATAACCAGCAGGAGGAATACAGAGAGGCTTGGAGAGACTTAAATCAACTGATGCTGAGTGAAATGAGCAGAACCAGAAGATCACTGTACACTTCAACAACAATACTGTATGAGGATGTATTCTGATGGAAGTGGATATCTTCAACATAAAGAAGATCCAACTCACTTCCAGTTGATCAATGATGGACAGAGGTAGCTACACCCAGAGAAGAAACACTGGGAGGGGAATAAAAATTGTTAGCACTAATATCTGTCTGCCCAGGTTGCATGTACCTTCGGATTCTAATGTTTATTGTGCAACAAGAAAATGATATTCACACACATGTATTGTACCTAGACTATATTGTAACACATGTAAAATGTATGGTATTGCCTGTCGTCGGGGGGAGGGAATAAGGGAGGGGGGTAATTTGGAAAAATGAATACAAGGGATAATATTATAAAATATATATATATATAATAAAAAAAAATAGCTATAATGAAAGGGAGAGTTAAGGGGAATTACAAAAAGCATCTTTGATCTCATATTGGGTAACCCATTCTGGTCTAGGATTCTGAGTGTAGCAATGCAAAAATGAAACATTCAGCAGGTATTTTTCAAGCACAAGCTAAAATTTTAGTCTGAGGGTGAATATGCAAAAAACAAATGACCTTGCTCATAGGAAAGCTGCCATCTGGCTGAATCATCTGTCACAGTATGTAGGGTCACATGAATGAGGTGACTAGCATAGCACTGAAATACCCATCCAGTTAGGGAGGATTGATTCCTTGTGCATTGGCTTGTTTTTATCTTTGGTGACTGAGTTCACATTGGTAGCTTATTCAGGGATAAATTATTTTCTGTGGTTATTGCAACACCATTCCTTCTTCAATTTTTTATATCATCTCTGACCTCCCCACCAGTAACATAGATTTCAACTTGGAATCCCTTGGCTTTTATTAGTGAAATAGTCTCATCTTCGTAGGGGCCCAAGCCTCTACACCAAGACACTGCACACACACACACACACACACACACACACACATATACACACCTTCTACCGTTTTGTGTTTGTCTTTTGTATTGTCTTCCCCTAATTAGAATTAAAGTTCCTGGAGGACTTCCTGCCTACTTACTAGCTGTCTGAATGGGAGGTACCCTACCTAGCTCCATACTTCAACATACTTCAACAGGACCAAGAAATTCTCATCAGACTAAATAATGCTCAAGAAATCCAGTGAGAAACTACAGGAACTTCTACCACTCCAGCACTGCACAGGTCAGTCAACTAGCTCATTGTCAATAGGCAAGAGGACCTCTCTGGCAAAAGAAATATCAGTCCAACTAGAGAGGACACGTGTAACCTACAACATTCTGTATCTGGATACTGAATTCTCAGAAAGGGAACTTGGAAATCCTGGTCTGTGGCAGTAGACATGGTGTAACAAATCATGGTATAATAATATCATGCAGGAAAGTTTAAGTCATAAAGTAGAGATTTCAGATTCTATCTCTTGAGATTCCACTGAGAACCATAAAGATCTATTGCTTTTTATCTCCAAAAATCAGGGGAATCTAATCCTAAGAAGCAGAGGTTAACTCAAGGATTTAGTAGACCTAGAGCTAATCAGGGCTGAATATCCCACCTAAAAGTGCAGCAAGATCTAGCAAGAAGTCCTAATTTAGGGACTATATACCTGGAGAAAGGAGTAAATCAAATCACTAATCAATCAGTATAAAACTTGATTTATACTTGAAGAAAACTGGATTTTCCATAAGAACTTCTTGATATCTAAAAGAAATGATGAGAATAAAATGAAATAAAAACTCTGGAGAGAAGAATAAAAGAAGAAATAATTTGGAAGACAAATGGTGAACCTTCCTCAAGAAATGGCCTCCCCGACTTAAATCAACTGATGCTGAGTGAAATGAGCAGAACCAGAAGATCACTGTACACTTCAACAACAATACTGTATGAGGATGTATTCTGATGGAAGTGGAAATCTTCAACATAAAGAAGATCCAACTCACTTCCAGTTGATCAATGATGGACAGAGGTAGCTACACCCAGAGAAGAAACACTGGAAAGTGAATGTAAATTGTTAGCACTAATATCTGTCTGCCCAGGTTGCATGTACCTTCGGATTCTAATGTTTATTGTGCAACAAGAAAATGATATTCACACACATGTATTGTACCTAGACTATATTGTAACACATGTAAAATGTATGTGATTGCCTGTCATCAGGGGGAGGAAATAGAGGGAGGGGGGGATAATTTGGAAAAATGAATACAAGGGATAATATTATAAAAAATATATATATATATAATAATAAAAAATTTTAAAAAAAAAAAGAAAATCCTTTTGGTAACAAATACTATTTACTGAAATGCAGAACAAAAAAATTAAAAATAACTGTAAATCTTTAAAAAAAAAAAAAAAAAAAAAAAAAAGACATGGCCTCCCCAAACTGGAAATTAATATGCCAGAAATTAGATATGGATCCACACTTAATACCATATACCAAGATAAGATCAAAATGGGTCCATGATTTAGGCATAAAGAGTGAGATCATAAATAGATTAGAGGAACAAAGGATAGTCTACCTCTCAGACCTGTGGAGGAGGAAGGAATTTAAGACCAGAGGAGAACCAGAGGATCATTATTGATCACAAAATAGAAGATTTTGATTACATCAAACTAAAAAGTTTCTGTACAAACAATACTAATGCAAACAAGATTAGAAGGGAAGTAACAAATTGGGAAAATATTTTTACAGTTAAAGGTTCTGATAAAGGTCTCATCTCCAAAATATACAGAGAATTGATCCTAATTTATAAGAAATCAAACCATTCTCCAATTGATAAATGGTCAAAGGATATGAACAGACAATTCTCAGATAATGAAATTGAAACTATATCCACTCATATGAAAGAGTGTTCCAAATCACTACTGATCAGAGAAATGCAAATTAAGACAACTCTGAGATACCACTGTCAGATTGGCTAAGATGACAGGAACAAATAATGATGAATGTTGGAGGGGATGTGGGAAAACTGGGACACTAATACATTATTGGTGGAGTTGTGAAAGAATCTGGCCATTCTGGAGAGCAATTTGGAACTATGCCCAAAAGTTATCAAAAAAACCCTTACACACTATTTTCAAAAAATCATAAAGAAAATTGACCAGGCATTGATCCACATCATATACCAAGATAAGAGTGAAATGGGTCCATGATTTAGACATAAAGAGTGACATCATAAGCAAATTAGAAGAACATAGGATAGTTTACCTCTCAGATCTGTGGAGAAGGAAAGAATGAGTGACCAAAAAAGAACCAGAACTCATTATCAAACAGCAAAATAGATAATTTTTATTATATTTAATTAAAAACTTCATACAAACAAAACTAATGCAGAGAAGATTAAAAGGGAAGGAATAAACTGGGAAACCATTTTTGTATTTAAGGATTCTGATAAAAGCTGAATTTCTAAAATATATAGAGAATTGACTCAAGCCATTCTCCAATTAATAAATAATCAAAGGATATAACAGACAATTTTCAGGTGAAGAAATTAAAACCATTTCTAGTCATATGAAAAGGTGCTGCTCTAAATCATTATTTATCAGAGAAATTCAAATTAAGACAACTCTGAGATACCAGATACACACCTCTCAGATTGGCTAAGATGACAGGAAAAGATAATGACAAATGCTGGAGGGGGTATGGGAAAACTGGGATACTAATACATTGTAACCAACTTGAAGCTTGAAACAGTGCCTACATCACACCTGAGATGAGCAGAGGCCTTTAACATAAAGTTCCAAGTCAAGAAACAGATTGAAAAATGAGCAAAAGATTTTTAAAATTCTGACCATAAAAAGCTACCATGGTAATAAGGAAAGTCAAGGCACAAACTCAGAAGACAACAATGTCAAAACAGCTTTATGCAAAGCCTCAGAGAAAAGATGTAAATAGTGTACAAGGCCAGCAAGACTTGCTGAAACAAGTAAATAATTATTTTAAAAATCATATAAGAGTGGTAGAGGAAAATTGGGAAAAGAAATGAAAGCAATGCAACAACAACAACAAAAAAAACCTATGAAAAGACAACAGCTTGTTAAAAGAGGCACCTTCTTGAAGACAAGTCCTTAAAAACAGAATTAGGCAAATAGTACAAAACTTAACTGATGAAAGGAACTCCTTTAAAAGCAGAATGAGCCAAAAGAAAAAGAGGTGTAAAAGCTCAATGAAGAAAATAATTCCTTAAAGATTCGAATTGGACAAATGGAAGCTAACGACTCCAAGAGACATCAAGAAATTTTTTTTAAAAATCAGAAGAATGGGAAAAAATGGGGGGAAATGTGGAATTCTTTTTGAAAAATCAACTGACCTGGAAAATAAATTGAGGAGAAATAATTTTTTTATTATAGCTTTTTATTAATTTTTCAGCATTGACAGTTGCAAAACTTTTGTTCCAACTTTTCCCCTTTTTCCCCCCACCTCCTCCCCCAGATGGCAGGTTGACCAACACATGTTAAATATGTTAAAGTATAAGTTAAATATAATATATGTATACTTGTCCATACAGTTATTTTGCTGTACAAAAAGAATCGGACTTTGAAATAGTGTACAATTAGACTGTGAAGGAAATCAGAAATGCAGGTGGATAAACATAGAGGGATTGGGAATTCTCTGTAAGTGGTTCATAGTCATCTCCCAGAGTTCTTTCACTGGGTATAGCTGGTTCAGTTCATTACTACTCTATTGGAACTGATTTGGCTCATCTCATTGTCAAAGAGAGCCACTTCCATCAGAATTGATCATCATATAGTATTGTTGTTGAAGTAAATAATGATCTCCTGGTCCTGCTCATTTCACTCAGCAAAAGTTCATGTAAATCTCAAGCAGAGATTATTTAATAATTATTGGACTTCTTGAAAGCGATGATTAAAAAAAAGTCTACACATCATAGTTCAGGAAATTACAAAGGAAAACTTATCCAATATCTTGGAACCAGGTAGTAAAATAGAAAATGAAAAAAAAAAAAAAATGAAAACTCCCAGGAATATTATAGTCAAATTCCAGAGCTCCCAGGTCAAAGAGAAAATATTTCAAGTAGCCAGAAAAAAAAAAAATCCTCAAACATTCAAATATCATGGAACCATTGGTCAGAATCACACAACATTTAACACTTACCATGTTACAGAAGCAGAGAACTTTGAACAGGTGAGTGAAGTAGGATTACAACTAAGAATAAACTATCCAGCAAAATTGAGTATAATCCATAATAAGATAGTGGGCAATGCAGTAAAATGGTAAACTTTCTAGCATTCTTAATGAAGAGACCAAAGATGAACAGAAAATCAAATATAAAACTCAAGAGAAGCATAAAAAAGGTAAAATTAAAGAGAAACCATAAGGGTTTCATTAATGTTAAACTGTTTACTTCCTAGAAGTAAACATTTATCTTTTAAAAACTTTATCATGATTAAGGCAGTTAGAAGACTACATAGACAGAGGAAATGGATGTGAATAGATTATACTGGGATGATCTCCAAAAAAAATAAAAGTGAGAAAGAGGAATACACTGGGAGATGAAGAAAAAGAGAAGAAAAATGGGGGAAATTATATCACATAAAAGAGGAGCATAAGGAAGAGCTTTTATAGTAAAGAGAAAAATGGAGGTGGGTAGAGTAAACAATACTTGATCCTTCTCATCTGAATTGGATTAAAGAGAAGAAAATGCACATATACAAAACATGCACACATGCCTAATAGAGAAGTAGAAGGGAAAGAGGATTAAGGGGAGGGAAGAGGGGAAGAACAAAATAAGAGGGAGAGAGGATTAAGAGAAATGCAAAAGAGATTTTTGAGTAGGGACATGGTAAAAAGAATAAACAGAAGAAAATAGATTGGAGGGAAATACACAATTAATCATCATAACTGAATGCAAATGGTATGCACATAAAATGAAAATGGACAGCAGAATTGCCTAAAAACCAGAATTCTATAATATGTTATTTATATGAAATATCCTGGAAACAGAAGAATGGAGTTGAAATAAGGGCTGAAGTAAAATCTATTTTGCTTTAATTGATGTAATCATAATCTCTGACAAAGCAAAAGCAAAATAGCCTAATTAAAAGATGATTAGAGTAACTACATTTTGCTAAAAGATACCATAGATAGTAGAGCACCATCAATGCTAATCAAATATGAACCAAATGGCATGGAATCCAAATTCTTAAAGGAAAAGTTAAATGAATTATAGGAGGAAATACCATAAAACTAAACAAGTGAGAGATCACAATTTATTCCTTTCAGAACCAATTTTAGAAAAACTAGATATTATAGGCCTTTGAACAATACTCAATAGAAAAGAGTATACCTATTTTTCAGTTTGCATTGTTGCTTATCTTCTTAATGAATGTGGGGGTGATTAGAGGAAGAGAGAGTATTTAGAACTCAAAATGTTTTTTAAAAAGTAATGATAAAAATAAATGATTTTTTAAAAAAAGACTTGATAGTTTCCACAAAAACCAGAGAAGGTCTTAGATTGTTTTATACCACAAGGCAAAAGAGAAGGATTTGCATTCAAGAATAACTTCTGCAAAGATGAGTATAATTCTATAGATTAGGAAAACGGACCTTTCATGGAATAGCATTGAATATTTCTGATTAAAAAAAAAAAAAAAAAAAAAAAGACTATAGCTGTGTAGAAATTTTGAAATAAAAATAAAGAGTGCAGAGAAACCCAGGATGGCAAATTTATTTAAGTAATTGGAAAGAGCCATGTAATAATGTAGTACTAATATTTTAATTGAAAGAGAAGTGTGTCACTTCAGAACCTTTATATCTTCAAAGGGCATTAAAGAGTCAAATTTTTAAAAATAGTTCTGAAGGGGATTGGATTGATTCTGGTTTTTTCATTTAATTTTTTTTTTCAATTAACAGATTTGCTCCTTTCTCCATTCATTTTTTAAAGGAAAAAAACCTTGTAATAAATACAGTGTAGCACAACTAATTTCTGTCTATTCCTCTAATTTTCTTTTCAAAACTATCCAAATTCCTTTAAAAACTTTTCTTCTCACATATGTATTTTAGCAATCTATATTAAAACAAAGTTCTTTTTTCTACAATGGCAATATTCCATGTCCTTTGACAACCAATGCAACTTTATTTCTTTACCCTCCTACCCAAAAAACCCTCTCTATACCCCCTTTTTATCATTAAATATTTAAGAAAAGTGCTTTAACAGACAGTTCACCTTATTCTAGGTTCCAACCTTAAAAAAAAAAAAAAAAATACCATGTCATATTCTGCATTTGTCCTTAGTTATTAGTCCTCATTCTTACTTCTCATATATTCATGTATTTTAAAAATCTGAGATCTGTCCCATACAACCACACACAATTGCCTTATAAACATTTCTATTTTACCATTAACTCCTGTTAATATTCAGAACAATAGCTACCATTATTGTTTCCTCTTTTTCATGAAGGATAAAATTAACAGCAAAGCAAAAATTTGTTAGCTGCTCTAGTTTTGCTCTACATCCTTGAAATCCTCTAGTATTATTGTCCTTGCATGCCAGTTTCATGATCTATCAGGAACTATCTGTTTCCTCCTTCTGGAAATCTCTGTCTCTATCTCTCTTTCTCTGTCTCTATGTGTGTCTCCCATTGTCTCTCTGTCCAGTCTCTCTCTGTCTTGCTCCCTCCTCCCATCATTATTATGCAAGTTGACCATTGATCAGAAGAGCTTTTCTATTTAATAGATGATAAGCATTCATTAAATGATTACTATGTGCCAGGCTCATATGAATACTATCTCATTTGATCCTCATAACAATCCTGAGAGGTAGGTGCTGTTTTTAGGTAGGTTCCCATTTTATAGATGAGGAAACTGAGGCAAAGTGGCTTACCCAATATCACATTACTAAATGCCTAAGTCTAGATTCAAATACAAGTCTTCTTGACTTCTAGGCCTCTATCTACTGTATCATCTACTTCCTGTAAGCAGCTTTTCTAGTCTATAAAGAGGCCCTTTATGACTGAAAATTTGTAATACCCAAACACTTGCTGCCTTTTTTTTTTTTATGGTAAAGACATCTACTTCTGAGTTAACAATTAGGGTAATACTAACATAATACTTAGAGCCATTGCCATATTCTTTCCATTAATATATGAGGAAAAAAACTATATTATAAAGGTTTAAGAAATACTACTCTGGAAACTAGTTCATCACTTAAAGGATTAGAAGCACCCAGTTATCCTAACAGAAAATAAAAATTTACTTTATTTAAAAGAAGCCCAGATCTCATTTGGACCTTGTTCTTGGTGACAATTTTTCTCCAGGTTGTCTCTGCATTGAGACACAATTTAATCAATATTTTGTCTCAAAGTTGGAAATATGAGGAAGAGCAATCTTAGACGAAGTTTTTATTTCTCCCACATTATCAAGATATGGTCCAGAAAACCCTGGAGGTGCCTTAATACCCTTTCAGGGAGTCCTTGAAATTAAAACTATTTCATAATAAAACCAAGATGTTTTAACTTGTAATAAGGTTGTCAGAGATACGGTCCTAATACCATCATTCTCTTTAATTCAGAGTCAATTTTGAGACAAAATGAGACACTTGTAAGACACTGAACAATTAACAAAAGGGGTTTGCTTTGCCTGAACACATCAAAGACATGCAACAAGGATAAAGTGACACAGAACAGTTTTGATACACTTGGCCTCCTTTGCCTTCTCACAGAAACATGTCTGATCAGTAAGTCATCAGAGCCTAGACTTCTAAATTACCAGGGAGCTGTATCTGGCAAGTCAAGTCCCAAGATAACATTGTCTTGGGTGTTAGGAAAATGCTAGTTTTATCACAAAAATAAGTATTATTAGGTATAACCCACATCAACAGCTGGATCCTCTCTAATCGTTAAGAATATAAAGTGATCCTGGGCCAAAAGTTTGAAGACCATTTCCCCAGAGCACAAATAACAATAATACATAAACAGGGTGACCTTAATTGGCTCTTCCCAGGAGTGAGTTATAATGCTACAAAACTGTCAGAAAGACATTCTAGATCAAGCTCTGTTAGCCATATATCCAGACAAAGAGAGGACCAGGAATTTAAATCCTCAATATTATTGACAACTGAGCAAAAGCCTTCCATCATTATTAAGTGACAAGTGCTAGCACATTAAACAACACCAAGACTTTCTTGGCCAAGCTTTGGAAAAGATTAGAAGTTTGCTTATTGCTTACTATCACCTAATGCCCAATAGCTGTTGGGAAAATAAAAGAGGCATTAGGTTTTTTGTGTGTGTGGTTTTTTTTTTTTTTTTTATCATTTCAGACCTGCAGACCTATAAAAAAGAAAGAGATTCTTCCAATGACAGACTTTGTTGTTTAAAAAAAAAAAAAGAAAAAAATTCTAGGGGGCAGATAGTTGGCTCAGTAGACAGAGCATTTGCTTTGAAGTCAGGAGGACCTGAGTTCAAATTTGACCTCAGAAACTTAACACTTCCTAGCTGTGTAACCCTAGGCAAGTCACTTAACCCCAATTGCCTCAGCAAAAAATAAAAAATAAAATAATAATGCTATTCACGCTTTCTTTGGAAGCTCACCTTCTCAAGCCTTCTATTTTCTCTCATGTATTTTTTGGATAGTATATTACTATTGATGAATGGGTATCAGAAGGGAACCTGAATCAAACAGCAAGCATTGAAGTAGTCATGGGAACAAGATTTCACTTATTAGAATGGAAGGTAAGGTCAGGTTAAATCATACATATCCCTAATCTACAGATTCTCCTGAATTTCATGTAATAGGTATGTGGACACATTTGCTACCAGTTAACTACTTATCCCTATGATGGGTGAGTTAGAATAAGCCTGACAGATTCATCCAGTTTTCCACATCTCATCTCTCAAACCATTATATTCTCCTTCAACATAAAGAAGATCCAACTCACTTCCAGTTGATCAATGATGGACAAAAACAACTACACCCAGAGAAGGAACACTGGGAAGTGAATGTAAATTGTTAGCACTAATATCTGTCTGCCCAGGTTACTTATACCTTCGGAATCTAATACTTAATGTGCAACAAGAAAATGGTATTTACACACATATATTGTATCTAGGTTATACTGTAACACATGTAAATTGTATGGGATTGCCTGTCATGGGGGGAGGGAGTAGAGGGAGGGGAGGGATAATTTGGAAAAATGAATACAAGGGATAATATTATAAAAAAAATTACTCATGCATATATACTGTGGGGAAAAAATTCTAAATTAAAAAAAAACAAACAAACAAACAAAAAAAAACACATTATATTCTCTTGAATTGCCATAGCAAAAACGAGAATGTGCTCCTGTTGTGGAAGGAATAGCTAGAAAAACATGAGGGTTCAATTTTTTGGTTGATGCTTGGAAAGACTATGACTCCCTCCATGATTAGAAAGTTTTTATCAAAGGAATATCTTCTCTGGGGTGGGAGGAGAAGAGGAGAAACCATAGGCAAGATAGCAACAGAGATGGGAATAAGTGAATTATATATCAATAGATGATACTATTATCAGTGTGAAAGGGCAACTAAAGTTATTTCAGAAGGATAAGCAGTGATTGCTCTTTAGAGATTATTAGCTTAACCTAAAGTCTGTTATCTTTAAACAATTTGGTCATGTATAGAATGAGTGCCACATCCAGATAAGCTTCTGGACTTCAGGAAGAACATAGTTACTTAGTCTACTATGCTGGAAGACTTTTCAGTGTGTTTCTCTGGTATAAAAATTAACAGTAAAATAGTCTGGGGAGCAAATATGTTGTATCTACATTTTCCTCCCCTAAGCAACTAATGTGATTTTATTTGATATTTTCTCTGGTGTTAAAAGAATCAATCTAATTTATTCATGATAAGATTATTTAAATACAACCCTAACTGTATTTCTGATATAATCATTGTTCTGAGACACTGTCCCAACTGCTGAAGAGTATGTTTGAACATCTTTGAAGTGACAGTACTTAGCATTTTGCCTTAAAGTCTCAGTTGAACTTTGGTTATTATTTATATCCTTTACATTGGCTTATAAATATCTGAAGTGAAGAATAATGTTTCTGTTCCTTTCAGTGATTTCAACTATGAATTATTTGTCAATACTTCTAATTTTCTGTGTAATACTTGTATTCTTTAGTGGAGTGCAGCTTATCAGTTGAATGGGAGAAGGTGTTTTGCTTTGTTTTTTTTTCCCCACCTATCCCCTGATGTTCATTTTAAATTTAATAGCCTCTTGATAAGATCTTTAAGGTCTTAGTGATTCTTCATGGACCTCATTAGGAGCTCTTCAATGCTGGCCAAGAATCTATCATCACTCTTCTTAACTTAAGTTATGCTCCATAAATCAAAATTGCTTTCTCTGATACTATCTTCTCACTCAGTAATTAATTTTTCATTAAATCTTGTGCCCTCCAGCCATTCAGCTTCCCACCCAGGATTTTGCAATTTCTAGAGATTTTTTCCTGGTTTCTTATGGTAATAGTATTCATTTCACTTTCACCACAACTATGTAGTGATCATCAAGCTTGATAAGTCTCAGTAAGCCTTCTTCGTGGACATAGCATACTTCCCAATTGCCTGTGTCAAGAAGATATATAACTACTTCTCTATCCTTCATCAGGAAATTACTAATCACTACAAAGTTCCCGCTAGGAGAAGTGAAAGGAATACTCCTTTATTGACACTGATTATATCCTACCCAGGTCACAGCCAGAATTACAGAGTAAGTTTATATAGCCTGAGTTCTTTCTGTACTGTTTTGTTTCTATATGTAGTTAAGTTTGAGAATTATCAATTCATAGTTTATTTTGCCATACTATCAAAGAATGATTATCATTCTGGTCAATCAAATGGATAGTTATCCCTTTCAAAAGAAAAGAGTCATGTTAGATAGTATGATAGAGAAGGGAATAAATATTTGTATATCACCTGCTGTATATCAGGTACTGTGATAAATGCTTTATAAGTATCTCTTCAGACCCTCACAACAGCTCTGTGAGGTAGGTGCTGTTATTAACCCATTATACAGTTGAGGAAACGGGCAAATATGTTGTGATTACATGTTGACAAAAATCTCTTCAAGACAGTACAAGTTAGTCCTGAAAAAGAGAATTTATGATTTAAAAATAAAAAATACAGCTATGGAAGAAAATTTGGTTTAAAAAAACTGTCAAAAGATAGCATCATTGAAATACATCAGTGTTAATGGGCCAGAACTCTGAACTTGAAACAAAGGCTTCTTACAAGGTGCTAAGTCAGTGGAATTGATAGAGACAATGGTTATTTAGCACAGTGCTTAACAGCTCTCTAGTTCAGTACATGTATTTAGTACTTAATATAGTTCCACAAGATTCACACCTATGATAAGAGAGCATATAAGTTCGGACAAACTCAGCCAGAATCAGAACTGGAAGACAGACGGAGGTGGCGGTCCTCCTGCCTCCCCCACAGAAATCAAGACACATTCAGGAGGACTTCAAGAAGCTGCAGAGGCAGAGAACACAAAGGACTGGCGGCAGGAACTCAAGCTCTTGGAACCAAGGAGAGATATAGGCCTTTAAGAAAGCTAACCAGGCCCAAGGAAAGGAGACGAGACTTGGAAAGAGACAATAAAGGATTTGGACTTTAACCCCTGGCTGTACTTGTGATGATTACTGAATTGAAACAAAGGCTGCTCCCAGAGACCTCCAGGAAACAGAAACAGAAACATTACATTTTAGAGAGAATATTACACATCAGTTCTGTGAGAGTCAAAGCTTGAGAACTGGATGGGAAAAGGTAATTTGAAGATAATAAATCTCTCAGAAAAATAAGATCAGTTAAAAACCTTTATACTATATTACAAGAATAGTAAAGAAACATTTCTTAAAAGTATTGAAAAAAGGGAACATGGTATCAATTAGTAGAACTCATAGATTACCAATAGAGAAAAATACAAATTTAAGTTACCAATATAATGGTAACACTTGGAAATTTCTGTGTCATAATTTCAAAAGCTCAGGATTGTGCTTTTTCTATAACAAATAAAAAAAGAAATTAAAATATGATTTTTTTTAAAATTAAAAGGTATCAGAATGCATTCTCAGAATTACACATCTGGCCAAATTCTGTGTCAAATAATCGGTCAACATTTATTAAGCACTGTGTTAGGCACTGTGCTAAATGCTGGGGACACAAAAAAAAGACAAAAGACAGCTCAAAGAGCTTACAATCTAATGAGGGAAACAACATGCAAGCAAATATATACAATTCAAGCTTTATATACAGAATAAATAGGAAATAATTAATAAAGGGAAGGCACTGGAATTAAAAGGAGATGGGGAACATTTCCTATAGAAGGTATAATTTTGATTGGAACTAAAAGGAAACACTAAAAGTCAGTAGTTGGAATGAAAAAGGGAGACCATTCCAGGCATGGAGGTCAATCAGAGGGAATACCTGAGACCAAAAGATGTAGTGTTTTATTTGTAGAACAGTCCAGGAAGTCCATATTACTGGATCAGAGTACATGTTAGGGAGTAAGGTGTTAGAAGATCAGAAACATAGGAAAGGACTGAGTTATGAAGGGTTTGGATGCCAACAGAACATTTAATTTGTTTCTGGAAGTAATAAGGAGCCAATGAAGTTTGTTGAGAGAATGGGTTGGGAGTGGGTGTGACATGATTGGACCTGCATTTTAGAAAAATCCCTCTGATGGATGAACCAGAGGATGCACTGAAGTGGGGAAAGACTTGATATTGGCAGATCCACCAGCAGACTATTGCAGTCTGAGGGGCTGAGAGCCTGCACTAGTTTAGAGGCAGTGTTAGAGGAGAGAAGGGGTTTATATTTGAGAGATCTTGCAAAAGTGAAATTTATGGACTTTGGGAATAGATTAGATGGGAGGGAGAATGAGGGTGGAAGGAGTGAGGAGTCATGGATGACTTCTAGATTGTTCACCTGAAGATTAAAGAAGATGGTATTGCTCTGGGGAACCCAAGAAGGGGGAGAACTTTGGGGGAAAGATAATGAGTTCTGTTTTAGACATATTGGTTTAAAATGTCTACTGGACAACCAGTATATCTGAAAGGCAATTGGAGATGCAAGATTAGAAATCAATAGAAAGATTGTGCAGGAAAGTTAAATTTGAGAATCATCAGCATATAGTAATTAAATCCATGGGAGCTGATAAGATTACCAAGTAAAGTCATATTGAAAGAGAAGAGAAGAGAAGAGAAGAAAGCCCAGGACAGAACCATATAGTTAGGGGCATGATCTGGAGGAGGAATCAAACAGAAGGAACACTCAGATGAGCAGAAGGAAAACCAGGGGACAGTGTCATCCTGAAAACCTAAAGAGAAGGGAGTATCAAGGAGAAGAGGGTGACTAATAAATTTAAAGATTTACAGAGAGGATAAAAGAATGAGAATTGAGAAAGGGTTATTGGGTTTGGCAACTAAGAGATTGTGTGTGTGTGTGTGTGTGTGTGTGTGTGTGTGTGTGTGTTTGTGAAAAAGATGAACCTTAAATAAAATGGAGGTAAATTCAAAATTTGAGTCATTTCCCCAAAATAAATAAAAATTAGGCAAGTAAACACTTTAAATGGGAAGATTAATATATATAGTTAACAAGAAAAGACTAAACAGTAAACCAAAGTTTATTCCAAAACAAGACAAGACTTTTATTTAAAAGACATTTTTACATTAGTTGAGGATCCCAAAATAAAATGAGATAGTGAAGGGCCAAAAATAATAAAAAGTACCAAAAAGATCTAGATGAAAGAAAGGAGAAAGAATGAAATTAACATTTTGTAAACTAAAACTATTTATTCTAATAAACAAATACACAATCACATATGTGTATATGTATATATTCTGAATATATTGGAAATGTTAAGGTAATTCAGAATATTGTACACACTTACAGCAGGATTCTGTGATGATAAACTATGATAGACTTGGCTCTTCTCAACAATACATTGATCCAAGATAATACCAATACACTTGGGATGGAAGATACCATCTGCACCCAGAGAGAGAGAACTATGGAGACTGAAGACAGGTCAAAGCATATTATTTTCACCTTTTTTGTTATTTGTTTTTTCTTTTTTTATGCTTTTTCCTTTTTGTTTCCACAACATGACTAGCATGGAAATATGTTTAGAATGATTATACATATATAATCTATTGCTTGCTGTCCTGGGGAGGGAGAGAAGTAAGGGAGGAAGGGAAAAAATTGGAACTCAAAATTTTACAAAAATGAAAGTTGAAAACTATCTTTACATGTAACCAGGAAAATAAAATACCATTTAGTTCTAAAAAGAGGAAGGAAGAAGAAAGAACAAGGACAAGAACAGGAATAAGAATAAGAACAAGAAGAATAGGAAGAATAAGAACAGGAAGAATGAAGAGAAGAAAAGAAGAAGAAGAATGAAGAAGAAGAAGAAGAAGAAGAAGAAGAAGAAGAAGAGGAGGAGGAGGAGGAGGAGGAGGAGGAGGAGGAGGAGGAGGAGGAGGAGGAGGAGGAAGAGAAGGAGGAGGAGGAGGAGGAAGAGAGGAGGAGGAGGAGGAGGAGCAAGAGAGGAGGAGGAGGAGGAGAAGAAGAGAAGGAGGAGGAGGAGGAGAAGAAGAGAAGGAGGAGGAGGAGGAGGAGGAGGAGAAGAGGAGGAGGAGGAGGAGGAGGAGGAGAGGAGGAGGAGGAGGAGGAGGAAGAGAGGAGGAGGAGGAGGAGGAGGAAGAGAGGAGGAGGAGGAGGAGGAGAAGAGAAGGAGGAGGAGGAGGAGGAAGAGAAGGAGGAGGAGGAGGAGGAGGAGGAGGAGAAGGAGGAGAAGGAGGAGGAGGAGGAGGAAGAGGAGGAGGAACTCGTCATCAGAGGAGAGTCAGAAATGCATTCCTGTTTACTCTCAATGTTAGAAGAGAGAAAAGTGATTTCTTTGGCCTCTAGACATCATTGGGAGAAGGGGAAAATTGAAGGAAAACAGTGCAAGAGAAAAGAAAAGAAAAAAAAAAAAGCAGAAAAGAAATCTCATTGCAGGTAAAGATATGATAGGGGTAATAAAAAATCCATTCATCCAAAGTATTCTAGATAGAATTTGTATAGCACTTTAAGACAATATACATGTTATCTGATCAGATAATATGTCAAATGTAAGTATGTGGGGGAAAACTCATTTTTTACTTTTCCCATTTCAGATCCTGAATAACTCATGCTTCTAGTACCTTACTCAACAGTGTGTTGATAAATATTTAAAACTAGGTCTTCCAAAAAATATGTATGACACATTTTAAAGTTTAATCTTCATTATTCATTCTTTCTCCAACATTCTCAAATCTAGACTAAGTTTAACAAACTATGGCTCACAGGTCAAATCTGGTTTGCTGCCCATTTTTGGGTAGCTTATGAACTAAGAATTCTGTTTACAGTAGAAAGTAAGTTTTGTTTGTTGGTTGGTTTTCAGATCAGAATGTAGTTTGCTGAATCCTGAACTGGACAATCAGCAAAACAAGAACTCAAGGCCTAATCTAAAGCATTGGCTTATTTCTGAATGATCACAATGAAAATTTAATAATCAGCTCTCAGTTGATAGCTCTCAATCTATACCTATTTACAGATCACAGTGCTCAGAACTGAGTGATGGTTCACTGATGGTAAAGGAAGTATAGAGAAACATTGATATGTTCTCTTAGGAGATAATCCCTTTTCTTCATCAAGTTGATAGGATTTAGAATAGAATTCCTAGCCATTGGTCAGCTGAGCCTGAGACCACCTTTGCAGATGGGACATTTATTTTCTACGAAGTCACTTGGATGAAGAGTTCTAGAAATTAAGATGTTATCCAGCAAAGGAAACTTGATCTTAAGAGGAACAAATTTAGAGATTTTCCTGGGATGGCGTGCCATGCAAATAGGCTCCACTTAGAGAAGTCTTGTTCTGGAGGTATATCACCTTGGCTACTTTTCCCATTGGTGCATTCCTCGTAGGGCTTCCATTTTGGAGAGGAGCCCAGACTGTCCATCCTTCTCAGCTTCTCCACAACACATTTCTGTTGTCTCTACTTTTGATCCTCTGGACTTCCTCACCATGTCCCCTTATAGGTGCCTTTCCCCCTCATATCCTGACTCTTCAGGTCTCCATTCATGTTGTCTTCCCCCATGACAATATAAACTATTGGTTTTCTGTTGGTGTCCAATGCATTCAACTACCAGACATAAACACTTGAAAATTGTTAACTAACAATGGGTGTGTCTCTCTACTATTGTGTACCCACCTTTCCTACTGACACTATGTATGTTTGTTTGAAAATGTGCTCCAGTTTTCTTGGAGAGGGATGATACGTTGTTACTATTATTCATGCTAAGCCATTTTAATAAATGCCTAATTATATCAACTAGCTGCCCAGTGAATATATAGCTGGGGACTTTGGGACTAGTTTTTAGAGTGTACAACTACAGAATACAGAATGACGTTAATTGATCTTCTGGGACCTTACACTATGAGTATAGATTGGGAAGGTAGTTTAGAAAGAGAAGAGGTGCTACAGAAACAACACAGTGGGAATTATTTTGTAACCAAAACTTTGAGAACCAATCCAATGCATTGCCTTTCCCTCATTTTTCTTTCCTTAAGGTCATATCTTTCCTATTTTCTAATTTATGACCCATAGTTCAGTACTTTCCAATAACAAGAAGCATAATCAGAACCACAGCCACAACAATAAATAGCAAATGGACAGCTAAAAGATATCTTTCTAAAAGTACTCAAAGGGAAACAAAACTGAAGTTAAATAAAGAATGGATAGTGGAGGAACAGCTCTCAACAACCTGCTTTCAGGTAAATATGATGCCAAAGGGAAGGATTAAAACAGGAGCAAAGAAAGGGAAATTTCTATTTGGCAATGGAAGAAGAGGTCTCACTGAAGGATATATCTCCAATAGAAGATAAGGATTTTATCAAGGGCATAATCTACAGAAATTGAGTCATAGAGATATCATTACCTTTGAAAGAATATTATGCCTCGCTGGACAACATTGTGCCTCAAGAAAAAAGGAATCAAAGCAATTTATACCCAGAAGAGTGGGAGGGTATGGACCTAGGGAGGAAATTTCATGGCAAATAGGAAAAAATGATCATGGAAAGGGCAAATGAAGTTCACAACCAAGGATACAGAAATACTGCTACTTTGGTCCTCTCTGTCTCTGGCAGGAATTATATTTCTTAGGGTGAAATATAATAGAAAAAAAAGAAAGAAAGAAAGAAAGAAAGAAAGAAAGAAAGAAAGAAAGAAAGAAAGAAAGAAAGAAAGAAAGAAAGAAAGAAAGAAAGAAAGAAAGAAAGAAAGAAAGAAAGAAAGAAAGAAAGAAAGAAAGAAAGAAATCAGAGATCTAAAGAACATAGAAACTGTTTAAAAGAAGGAACCCAAAATAAGTAATTTGTAACTTAGAAGATTAAACTCTATGAGAAATATAAAGCCCAAAGAAGGAATAAATTAGTAAAAAAATCATGAATCAAAGAACTAAGATCTATAATAGTCAAAAAGAGAAGAGAATGAATGAAAATGGAAAAGAAGTCCTTTTTAGAAAGACAGAAAATGAAATAAAAACTAATGAACAAAACAAGTTGGCTACTTAATAGAGAAAAATAAGGTGGAGTGAATTCAATGACTAGATAAGATGGAAAAAAAAAAGAATTAAGAATTAAGGACCAAAGTTAGGGAAAGGAGTTATAAAGTGGTTCAGGAAGGCAATTGAGGGTGATAAGGAAAAAAAAAACAAAAACCCTGTAAGAATAAGTTATCTTAAATTAGACTAAGCAAAATAACTGAAGAGACAAAGTATTGTCTTTATAGAGGAAGAAGAATTTTGAAAAAAAGAAAAAAAGTGCATACAAATGGGGGAAAATACAAACCTAACTCATATCTTTAAATGCAATGCATTAAATAATCCAATAAAATGAAAAAAAGTGATGGACTGGATAAAAAAACAAAATTTCACAACCTATTGCTTGTAAGAAACATTTTAAAGCCAAAAACATCCACAGAACAAAGTGAGTAGCTGGAACAAAATCTATTATGCTATTGGTGAATCCAAAACAGCAATAGTCGCAACCCTGCTATTTGACAAAACAAAAACAAATAAGGAAACAAACAAAATTTTAAAAAGAAAAATAAATAAATAAAATAATAATTACACTATGCTAAAAGAGAACTATAGACAACAAAACAACATTAATATTAAACTTAAATGTTCCAAATGCTTTAACACCAAAATTCATAAATGAAAAAATACTGAATTATAGGAATTTATAGACAATAATATAATAGCCTCTCTCTCCTGTTATAGGCCAGAACTCTGTACTAGAAACAAGGATTCTTATAAGGTGCTAACTCATGGAATACATAAGACAATGGTTATTGAGTTTAGCATGGTGATTAATAGTTCTCTAGTTCAGTACATGCACTTAGTACTTAATATAGTTCTACAAAATTGACACCAATTCTATAAGATTCACACCTATGATAATATAATTATAATAGAGTATATAAGCTGGGACAAACTGAGCCAGATTCATTCACTCCACCAACCATGGTGGTTCATTTTTGAATAATTTTTTCTTATCTCCATTCTTCCATTCTTTGACTTTTCACGTATCACTGATAGTGATCCTGAGATTACATTTTTAAGTTCTTTCAATGTGTTAGAGTGTAATTTTTCTGGATTAAGATATTGAAACTCATATAAAAGTATAGCTCTCTTCTCTACTCTTCTATCTTGGGCTTCATTTTCTTTTGATGGTTGTCCTATTTGGAAGATCATTCTCCCTCTTCTACAAAGAGGAGTAAAAAAGGATTTAATTACTTCAATGTTCATTTTGTCATCTGTTGATGTGCTAGTAGGCAGAAAAGGCAGAATTGCTAAACGGGAATTAAAAGCTATTCTGAAAATGCAACCACAATAATTGCTTTGTTTAGAAATTAGTTTAGAAATTTGTAATATTTTAGATCTCACATTTGAAGGTCCTTGAAATTTTATGCTATATTTTATCCTTTTAACATTACAAAAGAATCTTTGAGTTTGCTTTCTTGAGATAATATGTCCTTCTAGAAGTATAATATTTTTCGTGTAGATGTTAAACCAGAAATAACAGCCTACATTAATCTTGATATAATGCCTGGTTGATAATACAAGGGAACCTGCTTTCTTCTTTGTGGAAGGGATGCAGTTGAATCTCATCTATCCTCCCCATACTTTCTTTCTCACTTTGGAATCTGGAAATTTAAACAGATGCACTCTTTCATAATAGTCAATTCACTTTTAGCTTTGAAGCAATATGATGGCCCTCAGGTCCATGGGGCCATTTTTCCTACTATTTTATGACAATATAAGATGAAAAATGATTACTACAATCAGAATAGCTCATAGCCTCTAGTTAGGAAATTTCCTAACTTTTAAGTAGAAATTTGGTTCTCTGCTTTAATGTGAATTTTGTGCTTTTTAGCAGTCTTTGGCTTTTTGTTTTCAAGGCAAAATCATGATACAAGAAGATACATTTTGGAATTTCCCTCAGATCTTGAAAAGGAAATTACAAGCAACAATTTCAGTGCAAGTTTTGTGTTCCAAGATGACTGCTGAGGCTCAATGTTTCATTCTTCTTTTTCTGCCACTGCTTAGCTCTCTTTTTTCCCTTTTACCTCTTTCCCCTATGCTGCTCGATCTTTTCAGTTCGGTCTTTTAAGTTCTGAGGGGAACTGGGCACATTTAATCTTCTCATGATGTAGCATCTTAGGTCATATAACCCATACTTCTTCCTCCATTAATTAGCTCCCTCATAGTTGACATGTATCTTTTTAAAAACTCCTAAGTATAGCTCAAGTCTGATTTCTCACTAAAAAATCTCAATATCCCCAAATCTCTCTTAGTATTAAGAGGAAATGCTTATCCCTCTGAACTATAAATCTCATAATTTCAATGAGTTTTCAAACCCATATTACATTCCTTCCTAGTGTTTAGAATTTCTCAGTCCTTTGCCAAATTAGCTGCTCTACACTTGTACATTACAGGATTGAATTATATCAGCACTTTATAGAACAGGGATGATTAGCCTAGCAAATCAGGTAAATATCAGGTAAATACCTTAAGTTAATATTCACAGAAAATATGCAATTATTTAATAAAAATTATTATTAATAATCAAGTTCCAATGATGAGCCAGACATTTGCTGTGCACTGGGATACAGAAGAAGCATGATAGTCCCTGCCCTCAAGGCAGGGAGAAACAACATGCATAAAAAATAAATTAAAGGCAGTAGAGAATGGAGTGGAGGGACCAGGGAAATCCTCTTGTAGAAGGACTTGCAGACTTGAGCAGACTTAAAAGATATCATGAAAATCAATAATAAAAGATGAAGAAGAAGAGAATTCCAAGTTTTGGGGGACAGCCAATAAAACTATGAAGGACTAGCCATTTTCTCTGATCACCATGAGTCCCAAATCTCTCTACTGCAGATATTATGAATCAAAGGAACTTGAGAGAGAGATGGTGGAGTAAGTCCAAAAATTCTAAACTCTTCAAATTTCTCCCATAAACAAGACAAAGTTGCACCTTAGGGCAAATGTAGAACAGTAAAAAAAAAAAAAAAAAAAAGCAAAAGTTGGGGCAGAACAGTAAGTCTCCTGATAGAAATCCAAAGAGATATCCTGGTTTGGCAAGTATGAAGTGTAAAGACTTCCAAACTAGTTCTGCTGAAACAGCAAGCAGCAAGTTCTGAAGTTAGCTGGATTGAGAGGTTGCCGCAGTTCCAGCCACAGGAATTTTCACCTCCTAGACAATGTAGGAAATCAGTGTCTAAAAGGGAGAATATTGGGGAACCTCTACTAACCAGAGACACCAGATCCAGCTGTGCTGTCAAGCTTTAGCCCTGGGCAAGAAGAAACCAGCTTATTCCTAGTAGATGAAGAAGCAATGAGACAGAATGCTGCTGGCTGTAGGCACTTACAGGAGAGCAGAATTCTTGATTTGGGTTTCCAGGTCAAAGGGGAAAAACAAAGGAAGACCTAAAGCAAGAAGCACCATCCCCATATCCCAGGACCAGAGATAATTACAATAAAAAGTTGCAATAATTTTTTTTTGTATTAAAGCTTTTTTATTTACAAAGCATATGCATGGGTAATTTTTCCAACATTGACCCTTGCATAACCTTTTGTTGCAAATTTTCCCCTTCTTCCCCCCACCCCCTTCCTTAGCTGGCAGGTAGTACAATACATGTTAAATATGTTGAAATACATGTTAGAGCCAATATGTGTATGCAAATTTATATAATTGTCTTGTTGCACAAGAAAAATCAGATCAAGAAGGAAGAAAAAGAAAAACTGAGAAAGAAAACAAAATGCAAGCAAATAACAGAGAGAGAGAGAGAGAGAGAGAGAAAATGCTATGTTGTGTTCCACACTTGTTCCCATGGTTCTCTCTCTGGTTATAGATGGCTTTCTTCACTGTACAACTGGAACTGGTTTGAATCAATGTTGAAGAGAGCCATGTCCATCAGAATTAATCGTCATATAGTCTTGTTGTTGCTGTGTATAATGATCTCCTGGTCTTGCTCATTTCACTCAGCATCAGTAGACGTAAGTCTCTCCAGGCCTTTCTGAAATCATCCTGCTGGTCATTTCCTACAGAACAATAGTATCCCATAGCATTCATATACCATAATTTAACTTTTTTTTTTTGTTTTTATTAAGGAGGCAAAGGAGAAAGATCCCAATCACAGAAAGTTACTATGAGAATAGAAAAAACTACAGTTCAACTTCAGAAAGGTTATTAAAGCAAAAAAAAAAAAAAAAAAAAAAAGCCTCTCCTGTCCCAAAGAGTAACATCAAATGGTCACCTTCCCAAAAAGAATTCATAGAAGAACCTCAAAAAAACTTGAAAATTAAATGAGAGAAATTGAGGAGGGAAATAACAACCCCCAAAAAATAATATTATGAAAAAAAAAGTCAACTAACTAGAAAAGGAAACTTTAGGAATAAAATGACTCCTTGAATAAAATGACTCCTTTTAAGCTAGAATTGGGCAAGAGGAAGCCAGTCAAGTTATAAGAGACCAAGAAATAATGAAATAAAATATAAAGAATGAAAAAAATAGAAGAGAATACAAGACATTTCATAAGAAACAAAAGAGATATGGAGAAAAAATCAAGAAGAGAAAACATGAGAATAATTGGTCTAAGGGGCAGCTAAGTGGTGCAGTGGATAGAACACTAACCTTGAAGTCAGGAGGACCTGGGTTCAAATCTGACCTCAGACACTTAATACTTCCTAGATGTGTGACCTTGGGCAAGTCATTTAACCCCAATTGCCTAGGCAAAAGAGAGAGAGAGAGAGAAAGAGAGAGAGAGAGAATAATTGAACTACCTGAAAGCTACAATAAGAAAAACAAAATCTTGAACCAATAATACAGGAAATAATTAAAGAAAATTGTCCTCTTACATGAACTGATGCTGAGTGAAATATACTTCAACAACAATACTGTATGATGATCAATTCTGATGGATGAGGCCCTCTTCAACAATGAGATGAACCAAATCAGTTCCAACAGAGCAGTAATGAACTGAACCAGCTACACCCAGCGAAAGAACTCTGAGAGTTGACTATGAACCACTATATAGAATTCCCAATCCCTCTATTTTTGTCCGCCTGCATTTTTAATTTCCTTCACAGGCTAATTGTACACTATTTCAAAGTCCGATTCTTTTTGTACAGCAAAATATACATATATTTAACTTATACTTTAACATATTTAACATGTATTGGTCAACTTGCCATCTGGGGGAGGGGGTGGGGGGAAGGAGGGGAAAAGTTGGAACAAAAGGTTTTGCAATTGTCAATGCTGAAAAATTATCCATGTATATATCTTGTAAATAAAAAGCTATAATAAAAAATAGAAAAGAAAGAATTTAAAAAAAGAAAGAAAGAAAGAAAAGAAAATTGTCCTGAAGTGTTAAAACAAGAGGGGAAAGTAGACAGAAAAAAATTCACCAATCACCACATAAAAGAGATCATATGAAAAAAAATAATAGCCAAATTTCTTTTTTTTAATTTATTTTTTAAATTAATTTTTATAATTATAATTTTTGACAGTATATATGCATGAGTAATTATTTTTAATAACATTATCCCTTGTATTTATTTTTCCAAATTTTCCCCTCCCTCTCTCTACTCCCTCCCCTAGATGACAGGCAATCCCATACATTTTACATGTGTTACAGTATAACCTAGATACAATATATGTGTGTAAATCCAATTTTCTTGTTGGATTCCAAAGGTATAAGTAACCTGGGTAGAAAGACAGTAGTGCTAACAGTTTACATTCACTTCCCAGTGTTCCTTCTCTGGGTGTAGTTGTTTCTGTCCATCATTGACTAGCTGGAAGTGAGTTGGATCTTCTTTATGTTGAAGATAACCACTTCCATCAGAATACATCCTCATACAGTATCATTGTTGAAGTGTATAATGATCTTCTGGTTCTGCTCATTTCATTCAGCATCATTTCATGTAAGTCTCTCCAAACCTTTCTGAAATCATCCTGCTGGTCATTTCTTATAGAGCAATAATATTCCATAACCTTCATATACCATAATTTACCCAACCATTCTCCAATTGATGGACATCCATTCATCTTCCAGTTTCTAGCCACTACGAAAAGGGCTGCCACAAACATTTTGGCACATACAGGTCCCTTTCTCCTATTTAGTATTTCTTTGGGATATAAGCCTAATAATAGCATTGCTGGATCAAAGGGTATGCACAGTTTGATAACTTTTGGGGCATAGTTCCAAATTGCTCTCCAGAATGGCCGGATTCTATCACAACTCCGCCAACAATGTATTAGTGTCCCAGTTTTCCCACATCCCCTCCAACATTCATCATTATTTGTTGTCATCTTAGCCAATCTGACAGGTGTGTAATAGTATCTCAGAGTTGTCTTAATTTGCATTTCTCTGATCAGTAGTGATTTGGAACACTCTTTCATATGAGTGGAAATAGTTTCAATTTCATCAACTGAGAATTGTCTGTTCATATCCTTTGACCATTTATCAATTGGAGAATGGTTTGATTTCTTATAAATTAGGGTCAGTTCTCTATATATTTTGGAAATGAGACCTTTATCAAAACCTTTAACTGTAAAAATATTTTCCCAATTTGTTACTTCCCTTGTTTGCATTAGTTTTGTTTGTACAGAAACTTTTTAGTTTGATGTAATCAAAATCTTCTATTTTGTGATCAATAAATGATCTTTAGTTCTCCTCTGGTCATAAATTCCTTCCTCCTCCACAGGTCTGAGAGGTAAACTATCCTGTGTTCCTCTAATCTATTTATGATCTCATTCTTTATGCCTAAATCATGGACCCATTTTGATCTTATCTTAGTATATGGTGTTAAGTGTGGATCCATATCTAATTTCTGCCATACTAATTTCCAGTTTTCCCAACAGTTTTTTTCAAATAATGAATTTTTATCCCAAATGTTGGTATCTTTGGGTTTATCAAACACTAGATTGCTATAGATGTACCCTTTTTTGTCCTTTGTACCTAATCTGTTCCACTGATTGACTGGTCTATTTCTTAGCCAATACCAAATGGTTTTGGTGACTGCTGCTATAATATAGCTTTAGATCAGGTATACCTAGACCACCTTCATCTGACTTTTTTTTTTTCATTAATTCCCTTGAAATTCTCAACCTTTTATTCTTCTATATGAATTTTGTTGTTATTTTTTCTAGGTCACTAAAATAGTTTCTTGGGAGTCTGATTGGTATAGCACTAAATAAATAGATTAGTTTGGGGAGTATTGTCATCTTTATTATATTCGCTCGGCCTATCCACGAGCACTGGATGTCTTTCCAGTTATTTAAATCTGACTTTATTTTTGTGGCAAGTGTTTTGTAATTTTGCTCATATAATTCCTGACTTTTCTTTGATAGATGGATTCCCAAATATTTTATGCTCTCGACATTTGTTTGGAATGGAATTTCTCTTTGTATCTCTTGCATAGCCAAATTCCAAAACCCCAGGTCAAAAAGAAAATATTATGAGCAAAAAGAAAACAAATATTTCAAATACAGTGGAACCACAGTTAGAATCACACAAGGCCTACAAGCAGCTGTGTAAAAAGACTGCAGGACTTGGAATACTATATATCAAAGAACAAATGAATTGGAGTTGCAGATGGAAATATATTTAGCAAAGTTAAACATAATCCTGAAAGGATTAAAAAAGGATATTCAATGAATTGTCAGATTTTCAGGATTTTATTGTAAAAAGACTCTAACTTAATAGAAAATTTGACATACAAGATCCAAGAGAAATGTAATATAAACATAAAAACTAATTACAAATAGGACAAACTATTTACTTTTTATATGTGGGAAATCTGTATGTCTAAGATTGTCATTAATAATTGGATAGTTTGGAAAAAAAGAAAAAAAAACAAAAAAATTAAATAAAATAAATAAATACATATATACATACATACATAAATAATTGGATAGTTTGAAAGAAAGAGTTGGGTAGAACTGAATATGGTGTGATTCTAAAAAACCAAAACTTTCTAGGGAAAGGTAAAAAGAATAATTATACAATTGAGGTTTGAGAGGAAAAATTTGACACAAAGGAATTAGATGGGGGTAGAAGGCTTCTAGTTCTGTAACCCTACTCTCATTATGAATGAGTTAAAGAGGGGAACAATACACACATACATACATAAATATACATATCTATAACTATATCTATGTAGAAGGACCTAAATTCAGAAAGAAATGAGAGTAAGGAGATAAGAAGGGGGAACCCTACTCACATCAGATATGAGTAATAGAGAACAACATACATATTTAGAAAGGAATAAAACTCTTCTAAATTCATAAAGAAATAAGAGGGTGAGGATGTGTAGATTAATTGAAATGAGATAAAGAGAGAATGACATATATATTTGGGAGACTATAAAAGTCTTCTAAATTCAGATAGAAACAGGAAGGCAAGGGGAAATGATGAAGGGAGAGGTTAAAAATAGGGATCCCAGTAAGTTAAGTAATACTTTGTGGGTAGAAATAAAGCAGAAGAGTTGAGTGAAATAAGAAATACACACAAACATAACCTAAGGTTCTGGAGTAGAATTTATTATGTATAAAAAGCAGGGGTACTATTTTAGCTTTAACTATGTCAGAGATTATTAGTACCTCCTGCTTTTAAACCTATTATGGGAAAAAGCTGAGATGCTTTCAGATCCAGCTCCCAAAGAAATAAATATGAGAGGTCAAAGTCAGAAAGTGAGAAATAGGGGAAAAACAAAAGGGACAAAAAGGACTAAAATTGCCAAAGATCTCAACAAGGAAAGCTCAGAGAATCTTGATCACAAGCAGATAAATCAACAGAGAAAACAAGCAACAGAAGAAACTAAGCCTCTAGCTCTACTAAGTGTAAAACATCTATAAAAAGTATAAAACAATATAACACTTATTGAGATAGACTATCTTGTGGGATGCAATGAGAAGATGAAATTACAAAAACCTGTTCTTAAGTGAGTCAAAAGAAAATTGAGAATTATAAGAGCAGAATTTATGGGCTATATAATATTAAAAAAAAAAAATCCAGAAAGGATAGTCTACCTATCAGATCTGTGGAGAAGGGGAGGAATTTATGGTCAAAGAAAGGATAGAAAACATTATGAAATTCAAAACGGATAATTTTGATTATATTAAATTAAAAAGGTTTTGCACAAACAAAACAATACAACAGATTAGAAGATTAGATTAGATTAGAGCAGAAAACTGGGAAACAATTTTTACAGCCAGTGTTTCTGATAAAGATTTCATTCCTAAAATATATAGATAACTGAGTCAAATGTACAAGAATACAAGTCATTCCCCAATTGATAAATAATCAAAGGATATTAACAGATAATTTTCAGATGAAGAAATTAAAGCTTAAAAAGTCTAAGATATATAGTGGTTAAATTTAACAATTCACAGTTAGAAACAAGTTCTACCAAAAACCAGAAGGAAGACCTTCAACTGCAAATGAAAGAAAATTTGAAATTTATGAGACTTCTATATGCACCAGAAAATGTTGGAGGGTATGGAATAATGAATTCAGAAGAGCAGATGCAGTTCAGGATGCAGCCCACAATGATTTATCCTGGAAATTTGAGTTTAAACACACATGAAAAAAAAATGGATATCCAATGATAAAGAGGTATATGAAATGTATAGAAAGAAAACAAGAACTAAAGACATTACTTGCTTCTCTAATACCCCAAGAAACAGAAACATAAAAGTGAATAGATGTAGGTATCTACAGAGCTTAAGCAGAGACCTGAAAGAGATCTTTTTCTTTAAAAAAATAACTTTTTTATTTTTCAAAATACATACAAAGATTGTTTTCAACATTCGCCCTTGCAAAATTTTGTGTTCCAAATTTTTCTCCCTCCTTCCCCCCTTGCCCTTCCCTTGGACAGCGAGTCATCCAATGTGGTTTGAACATGTGTAATTCTTCTAAATGTATTTCCACATTTGTTTTGCTATGCAAGAAAAACAGATCAAAAGGAGAAAAAGATGAGAAAGAGAGAGAAAAAAAAGCAAATAAACAATAATAACAACAGAGTTGAATATACTATGTTTTTTATCCAATCTCCAGAGCAAGAGATCTTTTTCTAAATGTATATAAGGAGGCAGACTTAGGACAACTTGGCAACACTATACCTATAAATGAATCAAAATGTTTGTTGGACTATGTTACAAAAATGAAAAGGTATTTTAAAGGGGCAGGAGAACAAAGAGATGGAGAGGAATGTGTGATGTGCTAGGATGGCAATGAGGGGAGGGAAATCCCTGTGATCTCAGAAAGAAAAGAGCTTATAGGCAAATAGGTGAGGAGGAGGGAAGAATTGAAAAGAAGAGGGAAAGGAAGGAAACCTTGCTTCAACGATGAGAAGGAATTTCACTGATGAGTATGCTATGAATAAAGAGAGATGGGGATTTTGTCCTGGGTTTGATGTGGGGACTTTGGTATTTGAAAAATCCATTCAGGCCACTTTAGGATGGGAAGAAAATTGAAATTCCTGGGGGCAATTAACACCCAAGGGAGTGAGAGAGGATGAACTCAGAGATTTTGAGACTTTGGGGTGGGGATGAGGGGGAGAAGTAACCAAGGAGAGGGTATAGATCAATGGTAGCTTGCATAATCAAAGATGTGTTATGGGAGGGTCCTGACTATGTGGCTGTGTTCTTTCTGACACCTAAAATTAGCTCCATTTTGGGAGCCAGACTCAAAGGAAAAAGAAAACCAGCAATACAAGCTCTACAAAATAGTGGCTGAAACTGCCTACAGGGGAGAGCAGAGAAGGGATACCTTGGAAGTTGTGTTTGCATTAGGAATACAAAGAAGAAAGAGAAAGATTAGATAATTATCAGGATCATAAATCTAGAGAAGATAGAAAGAGGATGGATAATGAAGAAAAAGAAAAATATTATTTGGAAAGGGATACAAAATAAAATTTAAAACCTCATTAATAGAATTAGTTGAAGAGATGAGAAGGAAAGAATCAACTTGAATAAAGGCAAAAAAAAGTGAGGCCAGTGGATAATTTATTAAGATAAAAAGAGAGGAAAAACCCCAGAGAAATAGAAGTTAGAGGAGAGATTAAGGAGCTAGGGAGAAAAAGTCTGAAGGAAAAGGGCCACATGAAAAGATTAAGATAAATAACTGAAGGAACATAGTACAATGCTTACAACAGACTTAAAAATAAAGGAAATTGTGAGGAAAATCTAACATAGCTTTAAATATGAATGGATTAAACAATCCAATAAAATGAAAAATGAGTAAGATATTGGATAAGAAAACAAAACCCTATAAACTATTATCTGCAACAAATACATTTAAAAAACAAAGACAAAATAAAATTGAGAGGATGGGAAAGAAATTATTATGCATTAAGTGAATCTAAAAAAATTTCAATCATTATATTTGACAAAGCAAAAACAAACATTGAAAAAATAAGAGATAACAAAGAAAACTGCATTATGATGAAAGGAATCATAGAAAATTAACCAATATTAACATTAAACTGATATGTTCCAAATACATTAGCATCCAAATTCATAAAGGAAGTATTAACTGAACGAAAAGAAAAAATAGACAATAACATGATGACAGAAGACTTCAATATCCCTTTCTCAGTTTTGAAAAAAATTATTAAAAAAGTAAATAAATATAGAACTGAATACTACTATAGAGGCAATAGATTGCTAGAGATATTAGAATTAAAAGATTCGTAGTGTCTTCTAAATTGGACCGCAAAAGAATATACATATTTCCTGGTACCACATGGAATTTTTACAAAAAAGTAACCATCCATTATGGCACAAAGATATTGTAAGGAATGCTTAAAAATTCAGAAATAGTGAATGCATCCTTTGTGGACTGTAAAGTAATAAAAATAGTAATTCGTTTAAGGATAATAAACAAAAAAATGATGACTTAACAATGATTCCTAAATAATAATTGGACCAAAGAAAAAGTCACAGAAACAATAAATATGTAAAATAAAATGATAATGATAAAACAACATACCAAAATTTCTGGGATGCAAGTAAAGAAATTCACTGGGGAAAAATCATATCCCTATGAAAATTAATTAATAAAATAAAAAATTAGATTAATTGACTGAATATACATTTTTTAAAATTAGAAAGCCTACAAATGAATCCCAAATAAAAACAAAAGAAAAAATATTTCAAAATTATAAGATATAAACAAAAAATAAATTTAATGATTTTGATAATGTATAATAGAATATAATTGGCATTATATTATACCAAATAAGTAATGACATTATACAAATATAATAAAATGATAAATAAAGCTAAAACCTGGTCTTTTGAAAAAAAAAACTAATAAAATTAGCAAAACCTTAGCTAATCTGATGAAAGAGATCAGAAGGTCAACTCAATAGAAGCAATCAAATACTACAAACTAAGGAGAGATTCTCCAAAACTACAAATCAAAATACTACAACTTATTCTGACATTCCTCTATTGAAGGCCATCCCTTTGATTTCCAGTTCTTTGCTATCACAATAAGTGCTGTTATAAATATTTTTGTATAAATATATCCGTTCTCCTTTTCTTTGATCTCTTTGGTACATAGACCTTGTAATGGTATTGCTAGGTCTATGGATTTGCACAGTTTTGTGCCTCTTGAGGCACAGTTCCAAATTATTCTCCAGTTTGAACTAACTCACAATTCTACCTACAATGCAGCAATAACCTCCTTTTTTTTCCCCCCACATCTCCTACAGTATTTGCACATTCCTTTTCTGTAATGTTAGACAATCTGATGAGCACCTTAGCTGATAGAGTGCTTGACCCTAGTCAGGAAGATTTAATCTTCTTGAGTTCAAATCTGATCTCAGACATTGACTAGCTGTGAGATTCTGGGCAAATTTACTAATCAGTAAAATGAACTGAAGAAGAAAATGGCACATCATTCCTAAATATTTGTCAGGAAAATCCCAAATGTCTCACAAGGATTTGAATACAATTGAAATGACTAAAGAAACAAACAAACAAAAAGGAAATTTATAAGTCAATTATTGACAAGGGCATATAGTTGCATAACAAATTGAACCCCAAATCCCTCCAAAGGCATAATTGTGATAAGTTAGAATTTACTATATTTTTATATTATTTAGCATTAAGACACAATGTTGGGGGGAAGGCGGGAATGTATGGGCCAGGAAAACCTGAGTTGTACTCTAATCTTAGGAAATTTAAGAGCTTTCTGATCTTGAAACAAGTTGTTTTATCTCAAGATTTACTAACCTATAAAGTAGTAATGTCTACCTTCAGGCAGATTATCAGATTACTGTCATTGGGTACATTTGGTACACTGGAACTACAGTAGGAAACTTGAGAGTGTTTATAGCTGCCCTCTGGAAATCTGACCCGCCAATACAAACAGAATTTGAGGAATTCTGCTCTTCCTTCTTCCTTCTATCCCTCCCTCCCTTTCTTCCTTCCTCCCTCCCTCCCTCTTTTCCTTCCTCTCTTCCTTCCTCCCTCTCTTCTTTCCTCCTTTCCTCTCTTCTTCCTTACATAAATTTAAAATTAAATAATAATTTTAAAAGTGCTAGCTCATTGTGTTTTATTTCATTAGGATTATAATAATAGTTTCCAAAAAGTTCTTCATTTATTTAACGATATTTGAAACTTGTTATTTGGACATAATCATTTGTTTTATAATAGTAGGATATAGGATAATTTGTGATTATGAAAAATATGGATTTATACTTTAAATGGTATATGTTGAAGTTATATCTTGGGTCAATCCAGCCTAGGGAATTAAGAAGTCAATCTTTAATATTTATTCTAAAAAACATGAGAGTATTATTGACTTTGGCCCTAAGCTATGATTATTGAAACATTGTTTAATGGTAAATCTTATGAGACCATAATTGATATTATTCTAAGTCTGATTCCAGGGATGATGATCAGAAATGACATTAAGCCATTAACTATAATTCCAAGAGCCCTATGAGAGCAACATCTGTGAACTGCTACAGGAAAATTTCTGATCAGAGAAAAGTTGTGAGAATGACCTTTGGGATAGACTGAGTTTGGGATCAATTTCCCCAGGATAATATTTTTTCCTGAACAGAAAAATTTCCCACCTAATTGTGGGCCTGACCATGACATTTTGTCAGTACACTTGGCTGCCTCTATGACTCTTGCCTGGAAATGACATCAAGGCAGGAAGAGCATTTTCCTCTCACTATAGCTATATTTTCTTTTTTCTTGTTTTCATATTTCTATAATCATGGTGGGTGATCAATAGAAGATATTAACATGATATTAAATCTTTATCTAATAAACTAATATATACCAATATATACTTGCATCTTACCATAGTAATTTATATATATATATATATGTATATATATATATATATATATATATATATATCCACTGCACCCTAACTTCCCCCAAGTATATAATTTTATGTTATTTAGCCTGAAGTTATGCTCTTTTCCATATCCTAAACAATTTAGTGTTGTTTGTCCTTCATTTTCAAAGAGAACCAATAATATGATATCACAGGTAATGTTTTTACTTGTGCATAAATTGGATTAAATTGAGACAGAATTTCAGTCTCATTCTCACTTGAGTCAGCAAAGTCCAGTAGCAGGACAAAAGTGACTGGAAATATGCCAGGATAAAGTGGATGACCTGGACATCTTCATGTCTAGTAAATAAAAACTATTAAAAAAAAAAAAAAAAGAATTAAAAGCAAAGTGGATGCCCATTAGTTGAGGAATGGCTAAAAAAAAGTACATTAGTGTAATAGAATATTAAATCCATGTAAGAATTGACATGTGTGACAAATATAAATGAACATGAAAATATTTATATAAACTGATGCACAGTGAAATAAACAGAACCAAAAAAAAATAATAATAATAATATGCATTGTCATTACAAGTAAATGAAAAGAACAATGAAGCACCAAAGTAATGTAATGAGCCAAAATTATGAAAATCAGGCAGGACTCAAATGAAGAAATGAGAAGATATCTCCCAACTTACTTTTATGGAGGTAGGAGGTCCACTGGTGTTGCATTTTGCATATTTTCAGGCTTTTTCCAATATGTCAATCAATTTGCTATATTTTTCCTCTCTTAAAAAAATACTATTTGCTACCTGGGATAACTCTATAGAAGATGAGAGGTGGGGGATACTGAGGATAAATATAAAGATATAAGAAACAGAAGATTTTTTAAAATTAATTTTATAATTATAAATTTTTTGACAGTATATATTCATGAGTAATTTTTTATAACATTATCCCTTGTATTCATTTTTTCCAAATTTTCCCCTCCCTCCCTCCCTCTACTCCCTCCCCTAGATGACAGGCAATCCCATACATATTACATGTGTTACAGTATAACCTAGATACAATATATGTGTGTAAATCCAATTTTCTTGTTGCACATTAATGTAGAGAGCTGTCGTCTCCAGAAGCTGCCGGATCACTCTCTGGGAAGAGATCTGCTGTGTCTTCTACTCAAATCTCTCTGACAGATTCTTCTTCCTGTAACGAACCGTTGTCTCCAGGCAGTTGCTGTTAACTGTTGTCCAGAGAAGTGACTTCCCTTCCTGCAGAGAGCCCTGTCAAGCCTGATGCAATGCAGAGTCTTCTTCTTGAATCCTGGCTCTGAATCTCCTGCAGCTCTTATCCTTCTCCAGGCCAATCTGCTCTCTGCGCCCAGTGCTGTCTCTTTTATCCTCCCAGAGAATGGGTGTGGGATAATGCAAGGGCTTCTGGGAAGAACCACCCCAGCCAATGAGCTTGCCCCCTCTATCAAGTCAACCTGAGTTCTCACCTTGTAATTGTCCAGAAAACCTGAATTCTCACCTTGTCACTATCCAGACAACCTCAGTTCTCACTTAGTAATCCTAACATCTCCCCCTTTCTTTTGATTTAGAACATAGGACAGTCATGACCTTGAAACATAAATCCATCAATATGGGAAGTATTACAGATAATTACATAAATTACATAAGCACATAGTAACATAGTAACATAACACATGCTAGAAGTATATAACATAATCATAAATTGAAAATTTATAAATGTCCATAAGTCCATTGTCCATTAGTCTCATCTTGTGTGAGGAAGTCCAATGATTCCTGCTGGTTTTTAAAGTTCTTTAACAGTCTTCTTATTATCCATGCTCTTTCAGTGTCAGATGTTTCTTAGTTCTTCTCCTTTATTTTGAGGTCTTTCTCTTTTTCTGTCTCTCTCTGATGGACAAGGCGAATATGACTCGTTGGCACCCATCTGATTCCTTCTCCTGCTGAGGAAATACAAGCAAACCCTCTCTCCCAGGCATTTAACCTATCTAATTACCTTCTATTTACCACTTTCTAAATCTCTTCTCATCATCTGGCAATTACATTGGAATTGTTTGCACTGGACACAGCCCTGTTGGTTTAAAAGGCCTGTATTCTCCCCAAGTGTAATCCATTTTTGCAATCTGATTGCCTTTTGGTTGACTGATTGGGTAATCCCTTTCTGCCATGTGATTGCTTCTCTGCTGATTGATTAAATCAGAGTCCTGGCCTTCTAAAGGTTCTTTGGGTGTAACATCAGCTGCCATCATGCCCCAAGTCTTTTTTGCCTGGGGCCCTGGACCTTGGCTCCTCATCCCATTTTCCTGAATTATTCTACACTCTGATGCCCAATGGAGTCCTCTGTTGCATTTTGGACATGGGGTTTTAGGTCTTCTTTCACCCTGTCTTCTCACTGTATCTCCATACCTACACTGAGCTTTTAGATGTCCAATTTTTCCACATTGAAAACATCGCCGAGTTTCTCTAGAAGGCCCTTGCCAGGAGGGACCCTGTCTTTCCACATTCATCATTGTCCGGGTGTAAAAAGAATTTGTTCCCACTGTAGCACAGCGTCTTATGATCTCCTCTAAAGGAGCATCTTTGTCTAATCCCCATATAATTCTTTTGCAAATCTCATTGGCATTTTCCTTAGCCAGATGTCTGGTCATTATTTCTGTAGCTGAATTTTCTCCAATAGTTCTTTTGACAGCAGTTTGCAAACGTCCCACAAAATCTGCAAAAGGTTCATTGGGACCTTGCTGTATTTTAGTGAAAGCCTCTCCACGATCTTTCTGTCCAGGAAGGACACCCCAAGCTTTTATTGCAGCCTTAGCAATTTGTTCATATATTGTCATAGTATAATTAATCTGTTCCGAATTCTCTCCATACTGACCTTCACCAGCTAAGTGCTCAAAAGTGAATTGTGTGTTAACTCCTATTTCCAAATTGCATCTGACTTGAATTTTACATAATTCATGAAATTCCGCAAGCCATAATAAATTTTCTCCAGGTTCCAGACATGTCCTTGCTATGGATTTCCAATCATTCGGGGTTAGGACTTCATAAGACAAACCATCTAGTAACATTTTGACATAAGCTGATGTAGCCCCATAAAGGGTACAACCTTTTTTCAAATCCTTAATTTTATTCAAATCTAAAGGTGCATATCTTCTCCTTTTTTTTTTACCTACAGAGTCAATATTTTCAATCACAGGATATGCATGTATAAAATCACTTATATCCTGTCCTTCTCTCTTAGCTTTAACCAATGCTTTTTCTAATCTTGTCATAGGCTTAGGCTTCTTCACAGGCAATTCTGTTTGTGTTTCTGCCTCTTCCCCTCTTTCTTCCTCCATCTCTGAAGGTGGGGTTGATGCGGGCCTGCCAATAATCTGTTCTCTAGGCAGGGTTGAAGCGTCTTCAAGAGAATCATACCATAATTCCTCATTTAAATCCTCTTGCTCTAGGGCAAGATCTTGATCTTTCCTTTTTTCCTCACACTTCCTCCTCTGTTCATTTTTAAAACTTTTCCTTCTCCTACAACTTGCTTGATAGTTTAAGGCTAATTGAACTATGTTGTAGATATAAAATACTTCTGCAGAAATTGAATGAGGCCCATTTTTTGCTTGAAATTCTTTCATTTCAAATCCCACTAGCTTCCATTTATCTACATCTATCTTTTCTTCCTCTAAGAACCAAGGGGATGTGCATCTTAATGCAGCCAAGAGTTTAGCAATCTGTACCCAGATTACAAGTAAACTCTGCTCCTCAATTATCTTGATTATACTCTCTATAGTACCACTCCTGAATGGGGGTGGAGCTGAGGTTGCTTCTGGGGCTGGGGTTGAGTCGGCTGAGGTCCAGGGATTGAATATAGCTAACATCTGCCCCATTTCAGCTATAAGAGATTCCTGGTTTAGCCCTTAACAAGTTAAGTTCCTTATTTATCTATTAGCACGCTCACTTAATCTTTAACAAAGTTTCCTCGTTACTCACGGTTCTGGGTCAGAGAGACTGAGATCTGGATGGGAGGCTTTTCCACTGGAATCAGGACCGTGTCCGGGCACCAAATTGCGAAGGTCTGGTCTAGCTCCTCTTGTCAGGATAAGCAAAAGTCCTTGCCCCACGTGTGGACGCCAAATGTAGAGAGCTGTCGTCTCCAGAAGCTGCCGGATCACTCTCTGGGAAGAGATCTGCTGTGTCTTCTACTCAAATCTCTCTGACAGATTCTTCTTCCTGTAACGAACCGTTGTCTCCAGGCAGTTGCTGTTAACTCTTGTCCTTAGAAGTGACTTCCCTTCCTGCAGAGAGCCCCATCAAGCCTGATGCAATTCAGAGTCTTCTTCTTGAATCCTGGCTCTGAATCTCCTGCAGCTCTTATCCTTCTCCAGGCCGATCTGCTCTCTGCGCCCAGTGCTGTCTCTTTTATCCTCCCAGAGAATGGGTGTGGGATAATGCAAGGGCTTCTGGGAAGAACCACCCCAGCCAATGAGCTTGCCCCCTCTATCAAGTCAACCTGAGTTCTCACCTTGTAATTGTCCAGAAAACCTGAATTCTCACCTTGTCACTATCCAGACAACCTCAGTTCTCACTTAGTAATCCTAACACATTAAGTATTAGATTCCGAAGGTATAAGTAACCTGGGTAGATAGACAGTAGTGCTAACAATTTACATTCACTTCCCAGTGTTCCTTCTCTGGGTGTAGTTAGTTCTGTCCATCATTGATCAGCTGGAAGTGAGTTGGATCTTCTTTATGTTGAAGATTTCCACTTCCATCAGAATACATCTTCATACAACATTGTTGTTGAAGTGTATAATGATCTTTTGGTTCTGCTCATTTCACTCAGCAACAGTTTATGTCTCTCCAAACCTCTCTGTATTCCTCCTGCTAGTCATTTCTAGAAAAAGAAGATATTAACAAAGTTATTTTAAAAAGAAAGAAATATGTTATGGCTCCTCTCTTGTTTTTTAAATTCAAGAAGTATTTTTATATTTTTAGTTTGTTTTTTTAATAGAATTTAAATATAGGATAATTTATTTTTGACATGCTTTCCTTGGTACTTATATTTACCTTTTTTATATTTCTGTTTTTGGGGTATTTGCAAGTTAAACAACCTGTTTACATTCTTGTTTGTTATTGCATAAATGCTTCAAATGTTTTTATTAAACATCAATTTTTTTATTTCATTAGTGATTATCATCAAATTTGCAGTGTGATATTTTGGGATTTTATCTTAAGCTCTTTTGCTTTTTATTATACATCATTTCGTTCATTTCTGTGATTCCTATTGGATGTAGAAGAGTCTTGTGTTACCCATTTTTTTTTCCCTTTATACTTGAAAGTCTTTCTTCTGGTTGCCAGGAAAAATTGTGTTTGTGATTTAAATCTTTAAATTTAATGATTTTTATCTTGAAGTGTAAAGCTTTGGGTTTCTCCCTCTTACTTTTCTCTGATCTGTGATTTTTTTTTTTTTTTGGATTGATGCTTTATTTTCTATATTAAAAAGTTCTGAGCCATTTTCTTGTATATTATTTTTCAGTAGGTTGATTTGTCATAATCTCCATAGGAGGCATACACTCCTTAATTTGTCTTTATACAGTCTATATTTGATAGAATTCCTATGTATTTTAATGTTGCTATTCTCATTTTTTCTTTCAGATTGTCATTCATTTCAGTATGTTTGTATTTCCATTACTTTGTTCTTTTTAATTTTTTTGGAAAAGAAAAAAATTGCCTATCATGTATTTACGTTTCTCTATTCTGATAATTATTTCCACTTTGTTGATAAAAAAAAAAATTTCCATCTTTCAATTCCAATAGACTTGTGATGAAAAGAGCCATTTGCATTTAGAGATAGAACTATGGAGACAGAATGTGGGTCTAAACATAGTTATTTTAATCTTCTTTTGGTGGTGTTATGGTTTGCTTTTCTTTGTCATTTTTTTTTTCCTATTTGATCTGATTTTTCTTGCCCAAAAATAAATAGAATATGGAAACACGTTTAGAAGAATTGTACACATTTAACCTACAGTTAACCTACAGTTGCTGTCTAGGAGGAAGAGTGAAGAGGGAAAGAGGGAAAAAAATTTGAACACAAGGTCCTGCAAAAGTAAATGTTGAAAACTATGGTCCATTTATTTTGCTTTATAATATTTATTTAGATATATTTGTAGTCTTTAATCATAACTTATGGGTCTTCTGGACTACTGCCTGCCTATCATATTTAAACTTGTGAAAAAAATTCTTTGCTCATGGACCATATGAAAATAGATGCTAGAGGATTAATGGTTGACATAATGAATAAAATACTGCCTCTTGAGTCAGAAGAACCTGAGTTCAAATCCAGCCTCAGACACTTACTAGCTATGTGATCCCAATCATCCTTTCCCCTCCCCATCCTATTTTAAATAAATTCCTTGTTTTATTTGCTTATACTCTGGGTTTTAACTGAATTTTCTTCCCTCTGAGATTTTTGGTGATCTTAGTATTTTTTTTTTCAATTCCATCATTGAGAAGGTAAGCAATAGGTTACACATGTATAGTCATTTCCATAATAGTTATGTTGTGGAAGAAAACATAGACCAAGGGAAAAACCCATCAGGAAAAAGACAGTTTTCCTTAAAAAAAAAAAAAAAAAAAAAAAAAAAAAAAAAAAAAGGATATTTCCATCTGTATTGAATCTAGTATTTAATCTGTACCTTAGGTAATGGACAGCATTATTCATTGTAAGTCCTTTAGCGTTGTCTTGGATCATTGTATTGCTGAGAATAGGTAAGTCATTCATAGTTATTTACCTTCCAATATTGCTATTACTTCTTGGTGTGGAAAAGTGTTTCATTTCATCTCTTTGTGGTTTCTGCCACTCTAAAATTTGTTTAGAGTCATTATTTAAAGGTATTTGGAGGGGTGTGGGGAAGGGCTCAGGACAGTCTCTGCCTTTACTTCACCACCCTGGCTCTGCCTCCTCTAATCTTTATTATTTCTTTGTTGGAAAAGATATTTGTTTCACAGCTGCGAAGAAGTTATTACCTATGTCATAGAAAATAGTATGAAAGACAAAATAGATGTTTTCATCATATAAACAAAAATATCAAGCAGAAATACAATTGATCCAAGTAGATTACAAATAAAAGTATGAAGTGGGAAACAAAAATCTTTGTACTGAACATCTGACAAAATTATTAGGCCTAACATTTATAGCAAATTGAGAGGAATAGCTAAGTAGTCAAATGATACAAAGAGTTTCTGAAGAAAGAAATACAAACTGTTGAGAACCATTGAAAAACTATCCAAAATCATTAACCAGAAAAATATGAATTTAAAAAAAAAAAAAAAAAACTCTGTAGTATTTCTTCAGGTGCATCAAATTAACAAATATGGTAAAGTAGAGGAAAAAAATTGAAGATTGGCAGACTAGGAAAGATAAGAAAGCATATATTTATTCCTGGTAGAAGTGGGGAAGTAGCCTAACTGTTGAAAAAACAATTGGAATTTTGCCAAAAAAAAAAATAAAATAAAATAATTTATAACTTGTAACTCAGCAATCACTCTATTGACTTTATATATAAAAGGGGTTGTTGATAACACAGAAAAACAGCACTCTCCATAATATCAGAAAGTCACATATTATGTGCCTAATATGTATAGTAATGATAAACAAAGTGTGGTACATAAACATAATGGGTTCTCTAGTAAATGAATTGTAAAATGTGAAGAATTTAAATAAACATGGGAAGTCTTGAAGGCAGGATGAAAAAGTTAGATGCAAAAGAATAAAGCCTATAATAAGTAAAACTATATAAATAAAGACAACTTTAAACAACAATGAATTTCAGATCAAATTCTATTTCTTCTTTTTTTTCTTTTTCTTTCTTTCTTTTTTTTTTCCTGAGGCAATTGGGATCAAGTGACTTACCCAGGGTCACACAGCTAGGACATATTAAGTGTCTGAGGTCAGATTTGAGCTCAGGTCTTCCTGACTTCAAGGCTAGTGCTCTATCCACTGTAGCATCTAGCTGCCCCTCAGATCAAATTCAATGGATAATATTTGTACTAACATAAATATATTTTGTAAAAAAAAAAAAAAGAATACACTGTGATATTTTTTTAAATGGCAAACTATCTTTGTTTTGGGCATGTACTATTAGTCACAACCATTCTTTTGTACTTTTCCTTTAACTAGTTTCAAGAACGGCAATGATTGGGTTCATTTAATTTTCAGTTTGTTGGGGGTTGTAAGCTATGCCCAAACAAAATTTATTAGCTGAAAATCTCCTTCCTTATTTTTATTTGGGGTTTGCTAATTAATAGATTATTTTCTTAACTCCCTAATCAACTCATCAATTTTATCTTTTTCTTTTTTTTTTTAACAATTGCTATAAATTTGTCTCTGAAAGCTTTATTGTTATTATTCTTAATGTAATTTTTGTTATAATTTGTTATTAAGCTCAATCATTCATTAGTTAGCATAAAAGAAATTAGTTCTGTATTTATTTTTCTTTGGAACAAATATATAGCTATTTTATTTTTTGCATTGTTTACATAGGAAATATATGATTACTCCTTTTTTCTTTATGCTTTAGTATGTAATTAAGTTTAAAAAAAATTAATAATATGGGGGCATCTAGGTGGCACAGTGGATAGAGCACAAACCCTGAAGTCAGGAGGACCTGAATTCAAATATATTCTCAGACACTAGTTGTGTGACCCTGAGCAAGTCACCTAACTCCAATTGCCGCAAGGGGAAAAGTAATATATTTTTAAAAGTAAGTAAATTTCCTCATTGCTCCAGTCCATTCTCTCTGGTTTTCTACAAAGTTGGTTCCTCTTTTCCTTACCCCCAATTTTCTGTTCAATTCTGTAACTCTTTATTAAGTTTTATTTGACTTGCCAAATTATTTTTAAATCTATTATTGACTGGCTTAAATATTTGTGCATATTTGTTTATTTTACTTTAAGCATTTTCTTGCATGTTCTATAGTCTGAATGTATTTAGTAGCAATGTAGCTTCATTGTCTGTTGAGCTTTTTTGTACATTTAATTTAATTTTGTTTTTTCTCAATTACATGGAGACAAAAATTTTAACACAAAAATTTTTTCGAATTCCATATTCTTTCCTTCCCTTCCTTTTTACTCTTCTCTTTGGAAGGGCAAGAAATTGATATAGATTATATCTATTTTAGCATTAACTTTGTCTGAGATCAATGATTACTACTTTGCTTTTTTCTCCTAATAAATACCACTCTTGATCATTATTATTATGTTTGTGTGCATATCTTATTTTCTATCCCTGCTAACTCTTCTGCTTTGCTTCTACCCACTACTTTGCCTTACTATTACTTAACCTAAGGATCCCTCTCTTATCCTCTCCCCTTATTCATCCCCTTCTTTTTATCCCATATCTGTTAATCTACATACTTTATTCCATTCTCATTAACCTACAAACTTTGTATACCCAACCCTTATCATATTTCCTCCCTTTTTTTCTTTATGAATTTAGATTTTTACACTCTAAAAGATATACATATATATTTTTTCTCTCTCTTTAATCAATTCCCAATGTTAGTAGAATTCCAGAACTACCTCCCCCGTCTAATTCTTTGATTCTTCCTTTTGCACCTATTTGTATATCACAATTATTATTTTTATATTTTCCTGCAAGGCTTTGCTTTTTAAAATCACATCATATTCAGCTCTACCCTGATCTTTCTTTTGAACTTCCCAATTATTGACAATCTTAGACATACTTAATTGTATTTCCACCTATAAAACATAAATGGTTTGTCCTTATTGAATCCCTTGAAATTAGTCTTTGATGTTTGCCGTATATATCTCTTAGATCTTATACACCAACTTTTCTATGTAATTTCAGATCTTTTTATAACAAAATCCTAAGAGTTTGATAATTCATTGAATATCCTTTTTTTTTTTTTTCATTATACTTAACCTTGCTGAGTTCTTTTGCTCTCTTCTATGTACAATGTTCCAAGACTTATGGTATTCTAATTTAGCCATTGCTAACTTTTTATGTGATTCTAATTGTGGCTCCACCATATTTTAATTATTTTTTTCATCTTGCTTGTAATATTTTCTCCTTACTGATGCTGAGTGAAACGAGCAGAACCAGAAGATCATTATACACTTCAACAATGATACTGTACGAGGATATATGCTGATGGAAGTGGATTTCTTCAACATAGAGAAGAACTAATCCAATTCCAATTGATTAATGATGGAAAGAACCAGCTACATCCAGAAAAGGAACACTGGGAAATGAATGTAAACTCTTATTTTTACCTTCTGAATCCAATTCTTCCTGTGCAACAAAAAATTCGGTTCTACACACATATATTGTATCTAAATTATACTGTAATATATTTAACATATATAAGACTGCTTGCCATCTGGGGGAGGGGTTTGGGGGAGGAAGGGAAAAAATCTGAATAGAAGTAAGTGCAAGGGATAATGTTGTAAAAAATTACCCATGCATATGTACTGTCAAAAAATGTTATAATTATAAAATAAAATAAAAAATAAAAAATTTAATAAAAAAAAAAAAAAAAAAAAAAAAATATTTTCTCCTTGATCTAAAGGTTTCAGAATTTGGCTCTGATGGTCCTACAGTTTTCCTTGTGGGTTCTCTTTCAGGTAAGGATTAATAGATTTGTTCTATTTCTACTTTCCCCTCTTGTTCTAATATTTTTCTTTAATTATTTTTGCCATTATTGTTTCAAAATCTTTTTTTCAGAATTCTAAATTTTTTCTTTTTATTGTAGTAAGTTTATTTATTTATTTTTTAATACACATTGCTTTATGAAGAAAATTGGGAGAAAGAAATTAGAGCAAAGGGGAAAAACCATGGGAGAGATTTAAAAAATAAAAAGACAAAAGTGAATATAGCATGTGTTGATTTATATTTAGTTGCCTTAGATCTTTTTCTGGCTGCAGATGGCATTTTCTGTCCAAAGCCTATCGGGATTACTTTGGATAATTGAAATTATTTTTCCAAATTTTCACCTTAAATTTGCCTGTCTCTCCCTTAGGTGTGTATGTAGGGCTATTCTTAAAATTCTCTTCTAACTTCCAGGATTCTGATTTATTTGCCTGCAACAAGTCTCCCTTCACTCCAATCCAACTTCATTCAACTATCAAAGTGATTTTTCCTGAAGTGGAAGTCTGTTTGTTGGGGTTCAAGCAGAAAATATATTGTGTCAACTTTGAAAAAATTCAGAATTCAGCATTCATTAAGATGTATTGAGAATCACACTCAGAGAAGACTGTTCTTTTAGGAGTTTAGCAAGAATTAGCAACCCAGTAAAGGACGACAAAGATGTTAGTGGAATCTGATTACAAAACAAGATATATAGATTTTGAGGTTATAGGAGGTCCTAAAATCTTGATGGAACTGTGCATGTGATTATCTAGAATGCATACAAAAAAAGGCCATGAGGTGGGGTAGAGAGGTATTATGCATGATACCCTGATTTGCCTTTAAGTTCACCTAAAGGATAGTAATGAAGAACAGGCGCCATATTGAAGTTTGTGTTTTGATGTCCTGGTCTACATCCTGTTGGTGCTACTTTCTTATTGGCTGATTTCTACGATACGTAGATACAATACGTCTTGATTGTCTTAATTTGATGGAAAGATCAGTGAGTGATTGAGGATTTCAGGGGAGTTTGAGCTGAGCAGGGGAAAACAATTAGAATCCCTTCATGCTCATGTCACACAAACTGACATTTTTTCCTCCATGCCCATCTCAATAAACTCCATTGAGTCTCTATTGTCTTCAGGAACTAATACAAAACGCCCTGTTCTACATTCAAGGCCTTCATTGCCTTTTCATTCTTCTTTTACCTTATTCCCCAACATATAGTCTTCAATCTAGTGACACTTAGTTTTTTGACTGTTATATGAACAAAGTTTTACGTCTCTTGGCTTCAGGAATTTTCTCTTCCCACTGCCTGGAATGATTTCCCTTCTCAATTTTGCCAACTGAATTATTTGGTTTTATTTAAGTCCCAACTAAAATCTCCTATTTTATAGGAAGCCTTTCTCATTTCTTTTTAATTCTTGTGCCTTCCTTCTGTTAACTTTTTTCTTATTTATCCTGTATGCATTTTGCTTTGTATAATTTGCTTTTATGTTGCCTCCTCCATTAGATTTTAGCTCTTTGACTGAATGCAGGGATTTCTTGACTCTTTTTGTATCTCCAGTTTTAGCAGTATCTGGCACATAGTAAGCATTTTATGTGTAGCTTTTTTTTTTTTTTTGATTGATTCTTTCTCTACCATTCCCCCAACTAATCAATCCATTTATTCAAGCTCGATTAAAATTAGTTAAAATACATGAGTAACTCATGCTCCATAAAATACAATAAAAATACTTTTATTTAGCATTATTAAAAATAGATAGGTCCTAAAACTAAAAAGTATATTAACCCAAATAAAATGCCATTCCCCTCCACCTCTTTATTTACCATAGCAACCAGCAGTCCTAGATCAGAAAAGTGCTTTTCAGACCAATGACAATTTTGCTAAAACTATATCTTTATAAACTGGGGCTTTTATTCCTCCAGCAGCAAGATAGGAAAACCAATAATGATCCTTAAAACAGTCTCTCAACCCCCAAAGGGAAACCAGCTCACCAAATAAAATAAATGTCATTCCTGTCATCTCCCACTTCTTGGTGCCTAGTCCCAAACATTTTCTAAGGAACTTTCTAGTATTAAAATAATTTCAAAGGGGAGAGGGATGGGTGGACCAGGAAGCAGAGGGTGTGGGAGGGATCCCTGGGTGGAGGTAGACTAAATAATAGCAAGACAAGTTAAGAAGCAGAATTAAAACAAAGAGTTAGTAGAGATAGGAAAGGGGTGTGTGTGTGTGTGTGTGTGTGTGTGTGTGTGTGTGTGTGTGTGTGTGTGTATATCTACATATGTATATATAAATATCCTTTATTAACTATAGGCTGCTTGAGGGGGATGGGAAGGATGAAAGGGGGGAAAAACGAATAAAGTAAAAAATGTGAGCAACAAAGAACAATTTACAAGGAAGTAAAGAAAAGTTGGACACTCATGAATATAATTTCTTCTACTAAATATATATACTTTCTTGAACTAGTAATTTGTTGTTATATATTTTGAATCTTCCCTGATTTTCTCTGGGCACATTTCAATAGTCTATTTTGTTTTGCTTCATTTTGTTTTGCAGTCCTTTTCTGTTTTTCTTGTTTTTCTTATCCTGTTTTTTTTTTTAATAAAAATTTTAAAAAGAAAAAAGGAAAAATAATTTCAAAATAAAGCAATAATACATTACAAATTATCTTCTAAATTCATGCTATTGGAGATCATGTCAGAGACAAGTGAGAGAAAGTCTTCTGATATAAAACCAATGATCACAGGAGAACACCTCAAATATCAGGTCCACAGTGTAGATACAAGTCAAATGTAGCAAGGTTGCTAAAATGCCACTTGCTTGAAAACTGTACTTGATTCTGAAGTTGATACTGGGACTCCTCCTGTATCATCACCCATTCAATATTTTGTAGTCCACCAGCCAATGGTCATCAGGGGGATAATGCTTAATTGAGGGGCCTTTAGAAATCTCTGGTGAGGGCTGTCTACTTTTTCTGTCAAGGCTGGATATTGATTCTCCCCCGCTTTCATCAAAAATCCTACCAAGTCAGTTAAAGAGCCAGATTAATACAAAAAGAAAGTTTCATTTTTCTATAATATTAAAAAGCAAAAAAAAAAAATCACCTTTTCATCTCTCAAAATTTTTCTAGGAAGGAGTTCTTCAAGTCATCCAAAAGAAAAGAAAATGACAACTGAGAAGGACCTGAATTGATGAGGGTTGTGGTCCCTTTAAGAAACTAGTCCTTTCAGCCTGATTATTCTTTTCTGATTCCCAGCCCCTCCTAGCAGATGCATTATCAATTCAAGAAGCTAAGACCTTTGATTCACAAATCCTGTCAAAAGCACCCTTTTGAATTTCAATAAAAGATCTGGTCTCTCCCGGCCCTCATCTGAGCTAATTTTGGACTTCACCCACGGACCCCTTTAGCTAAATCTCTCATTATAGAAGAGCCAAGCTGGAGTCCTCTCTTTGCAGAGGTTCCAAACATGGCAGCCTTACCCCTGACATGCCAAATATTTCTGCCCACGGGAACCCTGTTTCTGGTTCCCTCTTCTCTTTACTTAACACCTTTTACTAACTAGACTTAAACTTTACTTCCAATCCCCATAATAAGCCTCTTTTATCAATCTAGTTTTTCAGATCTGTAAATTCCTTTAAAGGTGAATGAGATGAGGTGAGATCTTTCAAGACAGTTGTGAAAATCGAGTAAGGCTTCATCTACTTCAGAGTTCGAGTAGGCCTGAAGGACTTTGAAGTTTGAGCAAAGGGCATTGCCTTCCCCTCCTATGACATCTCCCTATTTCATCCAAATATGGGCAACTATGTACTTATTGGTCAAGTTCAATTTCATGGGTAGATCTCGCGTTTAGAATGTAAGACTCTCAGCCAATGAGGATGAGGGTCAGTGGTGGGAGGGGGCGTTTTGCGTTAGGGATTAAAGGTGCTGTCCTGCCCACAGGAGGCGCTTCCTCTCTTCGAGAATGTACAATAAACTTTGCTTTTCTCTAGAGCTCTCTCCAGCTTTTTTTATTAAATGGTGACCCCTCACCATTTCCGTACCACACAAAGGGGACTCTTGCGCTGCTACTAGACCTCATTTAACTCTGTATCCTTGCGCCAAATCCAAAGGGGTTGCAGGGGAGCTCTATTTGACTCCCTGTACCCCAAACCTGCCACTAGACCTCAATTAAACCTAATTTCATTTAGGTACCCCAATTCTAAACCTCATCATTACTATTTCTCCAAGGTGATATGACTCTATGTAGAAGATAAAATTAGGAAGAGGATTAACTAATTAGGAGTATGTCTAAACATAATATAATAATATAATATTCTTATCAGGTGAGTATTCCTGAAAACTGTATCTATCAATTTCTTAAGTCTGGACAATCATCAAAAAGTAAATCAAACCCTGATCTATAGAATTGTCAGATTTCCAAGGTATCAATGCCTATACTGAAAATTCATCAATCAGCTTTCAGTTGCCAGTTTGAGCTGGTCACTACCCACACTTGGCAGAATAGTCAAATCTCAAATGTCAACGCTTTGATTATTAAACTGTTGCTTTAAAAATGCATTCCAGCCCTCAGTGATCCCTCTCCTTTGCAAATGACATGGACAATAATACAACAAATGTGATAGCAATAAGCCCCTTTTTGTACTTTTGTTACAGAAAAATAGGGGCCTTGATCAGAAGCAATGGCACAGGGGACTCATAAGAAAGAAATATATTTACTGTAAGAGCTTTCATGGTGTCTATGGGGACTGAACCCCCCTTTCCACATCCTGAATAAGTATCATTACACTGAGAGCAAATCCTCTTGACCTGAAATGGAAGGAAGTCAATATAAACAGTCAATATGATATATAAATGTGACAATCATAAGCAGATTGGGAGTCTCATGATTTTTACTGATATTTCAAAGTTGGACACTCCGATTGTCATGAAAGTCATATTGAACAGAAGTAGCTTCAGCATCCTCAGATAAAGGGATTAAATGGCTCCCAACCTTATGTGATAGGGCGTCATAGCCCTCTATCTGGATTGAGGATAAATCCCGTCCCTCAATCTTTGCCATTCTGTTAACCTGATTATTCAGTTCAACGGAGGATTGTGTTGTGATCAGTGTACACTGTGACCTACCAAAAAAATGTAGATGATGAGACACATGAGCACAATTAATTTCATTGGTCCTGTCTTTAATTATATGAATTGACCATTCAACCAGACTTATATCTACCACCAGGAATCAATATAAATTAAAATCTTGTTTGTACCATCCATTAAGACTCTCTTGCTTGTTGCCATGTGCCTCATAATTCAATTCACTGGGAAGATTTATAGATGAATAGTTTTTTAAAATCAGAATAGTTAATTTTGCAAATGTCTACTTTCCCTGTCAAAGGATTTGAACATTCATTGAACTTATTGCACAGGGGAGGGAGGGAATAACCATTTATATGGCACTTACTATGTTCTAGCCATGGTGCTAAGCGCTTTATGCAAGATAAGAGATATTATGATCCCCATTTTATGACTGAATAAACTGAGGCAAACAGTTTACAAAACTGACCTAACTATTGTCTGCCAGCCCAGTAGTCTAACCAATGAACTATCCAGTTGCCTCACAGAGTGAATTAGGGCTTTCTTTTTACCCACTCAGAGGGTTTTTCGTATACATAAGGATACTGTGGCCACAGCATACCACGGTCTTATATCTGGCCATCCAGTGTCCCACTATTTTTCTGTATATCTCCTTCCCTCCTCTGGCTCAATGTCCACTATTCGATTCTTGACCTAACTCAGGTCAGTCTAGTGCCCATGCTCAAGATCAGAATGCACTAAGACATCCATATATCATAAAATGCAATAAAACAACCTTATTAAGAAAGATTAAAAAGAATCTAATTCCTAAAGTTAAAAAAAAGTTGGATAAAACACTGCCCTTAACTTCTGTATTTACTGTGTTAATCAGCAACATATAGGTCAGACAAATATCCCCAGTGGTAATGAGATGCAACCATGGTCAGGAAAGTTGAGAACTCTAACCAACTCCATCATATTCCCATAGAATATCTTATCACACACGCAGAGGGGAGCCACCACATTCCTGGGACTTGTTATCTTGTTAGCTGAGCAAGACTTGCTCAAATCAAAGGATTCTGCACATTAAGGGATCCTTCCTCCCTGAGCAGGAGCTTTGGAGATATCCTACAAATAACCTTTGTGATCAAAAAACCCTTTTTATTCTGTATTAGCATACTGCACTTCCTTGTATCCCAGCCCATGAAGTAGACATAATGGATAGATGAGTTTGTTCTCAGCTAGGACTCTTCCCAACTCTCTGGACCCCACCCTTACTTCCTCTCTCCCTCTTCCTTCTGACTTTCATTCACAGCTCATGTGCCTTTTTGCTACAATAAAAGGCTCCTTGTAGCTACAATTATGCCTTTTGTGAGTTTTTTACATTCTGAATTGTTCTCCTAGAATTTGATCCTTCATCAGTAAGATTTTCAACACCATCTCCCCATAGTTTGAAACTTTTATACCTTAGGAGGCCACCAAAGAATTCTAGAATGACCTCTTCCCCTTAATGAGAAACTAGCCTAAGCTTAATAAAATAAATGTTACTAGAGCTAGAGTTCAATCTGTTTATATTCTGGATTATAATTATTTTTCCTTATTCCTTTTTATATTACTTTATCAGTATAAGGTATAATCTATTTTTTTTTTAGTGCTTTGTCTCTCTCTCTCTGTGTCTCTTTCACTATCCCCAAAACTAATCCCAATTCCCAAATTTCAGCTCCTACCCATAAAACATATTGAACAATTTTTATTTGTATTTTCCTTCAATTCTCTATCTCAAATCAGAACTTCATTTTGAATCTCTGCCCCACCCTTTCCCTCTCACTTCCTTCTTTCTTCAACAACACTCACTCTCAACTGTTTCTGTTCCTTTAAGTTCCTAGTTTGTCCTTCATTCTTGAAGATGACCATGACATTAGGAAGATGATACTATGACTTGCAAGTGAATTGGATTTAAGGGAAGGAGGGCTGTGCAAAGTCACTAGTCTTACTTTCTTTTCTAGAACTAGCTGGATCCAGTGGCAAGATATAGATCTAGATGATGCTTCCTGATGCAGTGGGAGATCTTGAATTTTTTGAGCTAAAGCCTTTCCCAGGTGGCAATACCCATTCAGTGATTAAATTAAAATTAGGTAAGAATTGAAGCCAAAAATGCTCTCATTTCTCTACTCAAAAAAATAGAATCAATCTGGGAGGCTTACAATTGCTATTTACATTCACTCTAAGTCAATCAATGGGCCTAATCAATGATTAAATGAGGTTTGGGCTATGAATCTATTGTTGGCCAATCAAGGAGAGTCAGAGTAACTTGGATTTAAAGCATGGTCCTTAAAAAAGAAATGTAACTGGTAAAAACCAAGAATCTTGTGAGTTTTCAGTGACCAAATTTATGTTCCTTTGGGTAAAGCATCTGCAGATAAAGAATGATCCTATATACAGAACAGAGGGAGGAAAGGGTGGTAGGGAAGATATAGAGCTAAGAGAAGTAAGGGAGGTAGGTAGGAAGAAAGGAAGAAAAGGCAGGCAGGAATGTAGGAAGACAGAAAGGGAGCCAGGAAGGAAAGTAAGAAGATAGGTAGATAAGAATCTAAAGAAGAAGGCATGAAGGAAGAGGAAAGGAAGGGAAAAAGGTAGGAAGGAAGGGAGGAAAGAAAGAAGTAAGGAAAGAGGGAAGAAAGAAAGAAAGAAAGAAAGAAAGAAAGAAAGAAAGAAAGAAAGAAAGAAAGAAAGAAAGAAAGAAAGAAAGAAAGAAAGAAAGAAAGAAAGAGAAATTGGGGCAACAACTTACAGATGATTTTTCCTCCCCAGTATCTGGGAAATCCAGTCATTAGATTTCCTGAAATATAACATTCATATACTTTACTCATAAGAAATTCATATAATTTACCCCCAGAAAAAGAATAATTTTCAAATTCCCTTTTGCTCATGTTGATTTTAACAATTTTTTTTGCTAATTGACATATTGTTGATAAAATTCAATTTGGAGGCATGGAGGTGACCCTGGCTTCTTAAAGGTTATGTTGTTATTCAGTAGTGTCCAATTCTTTGTGACCCTATTTGGGATTTTCTTGGCAGAGAAAATGGAGCAATTTGTCACTTCTTTCTTATCTTACAGATGAGAAAACTGAAGCAAGCAAGGTTAAGTGACTTGCTCAGAATAACATAGTGTAATGTCCAAACTAGCTCTCTGGACGATCTCTGGATGAGCCTTAGTCTTAGATGGAGGAGTGATGAAGGCAGGAGAGCCACCAGGAGTCTTTTGCCTATAAAAGCAGACCTTTTAGTGCTGTAACTGGAAACTGAGCACACATAAACTGGGTAATAACTGAGTAAATTATGGTATATGAATATAATGGAACACTATTGTAATATAAAAATAATTTAAAAGGATAGAGAAACAAGGGAAGAAATGTAGGAACTAATATTAGCATAGTGAAGTGAGCAGAACCACAGCCAGGAGAACAATTTGTATAATAATAAAATAACAACATTACAACAAATATGCACAGAAATAGGAGAACTATTCATAAAACAACAACTTTAAAAGACATAAGAATTCTGATCAATGCAATTACCAACCATAATTTAAAATTCTGCTAAAGCATGCTAGAAAGAGAAATGTGTGCGTGTGTGTGTAACTTTCTGCATTGGATAATCATAAATGTGTATAATTTCTGTGTGTAATTGGAATATATGTGTATGTGTTATATGATATTTGTTACATGGGTTTTCCTCTCTTAAATACTGAAAGAAGAGATAAGGGAGAGGAAGAAAATAGATTTCTGTTATTTGAAGTAAATTAAGCGAAGTAAATTAAGCAAAAAAATATCAATGAATGGGAAAATTAGACAAGCCCCAGAAGAGAATTATAATTCAAAGCCATGTAGAAAAAAAAGTTTCTTGAAGCTAGAGATTGTTTCATTTTTGTCCTTGCTGCTCCCATACCTAATATAGTGCCTGGTAAGTTGTAGGAGTTTAAAAATGCTTGAGAACTGATTGACTGGCAAATACACTTTACAAGAGAGAGGAGAAAAAAGAATATGGTTTTAGAAATACTAGCTTTTTCAAGGACCAAATCAGCAAGTATAAAGAGGCTTATTAGCAAATAGACTATCCATTAATTTTTCTTTCTGACTAATAAGAATAATTGTACTACCTGGAAGTCGTAATCAAAAAAAGAATCTTGACACAATAATATAAGAAATAATCCGAGAAAATTGTCCTGGAGTAATAGAACATGAGGAAAAGTTAGAAATAGTAAAAAAAAAAAAAAAAAAAAAAAAAAAAAAAAAAAAAAAATCCACTGATCACCACTTCAAAGAGATCCTATGTGGAAAACACATAAGAATATAATTGCCAGATTTCAAAATTCCAAAATCAAAGAGAAAATTTTGCAAGAAACAAGGAAAAAAAAACAATTCAAATCAGCTGGAACTACAATTAGAATTGTACAAGACTTATCAGCAACCACAATAAAAGACTACAGGTTTTGAAATCATATCTACCAATAATTCAAAGAACTAGGCATGTGGCCAAAAATATCATTTCTGACAAACTAACCATAATATTGAACTAGGAAAAAAAAATGAACATTCAATAAATTTGAAGATTTTTCAGAACTTTTTATCAACCAAACCCAAATTCAAAAGAAAATTTAACAAATAAGAGCCAATATCAAAGATCAATTTCAAGGAACTTAACAGGGACAAATGGGTTATTTTTTTAAACATGGCAAATGTATACCATATGTTTAAGATTGAAATCAGCAATTAAATAGCTTAAAAGAAAGATTGGAACAGAGTTAAGTGAAAAACAGTAATCATATTAAACAAATGAGGTAAAGAAGAAGAATAGACAGGCATTGGCAGGGAGAGCCATCAGGAATGGGTTAAATAGACAACACTATATTTATATATACCATGAGGAGTATAGCACCCTCCAAAATCTATAAAGAAATTAGAGGGGAAGGATGGACAGATAGTGAAGCAAAGGGTTGGAGAAGAAAACAAGGGAGGGATCCATGGGTTGGAGGAGGTTAAATAATAGAAAGGCAAGTTAAGGAGCAGAATTAAAGCAAAGAGTCAGCAGGGAGAGGAAAGATGTGTGTGTGTGTGTGTGTGTGTGTGTGTGTGTGTGGGATGTGTATGTGTGTGTATATATATTTATATATATATATATATATATATATTTATATATATATAAATGTATCCTTTCTTAACTACAGTCTGCTGGGGGGAGGTAGGAAGAATGTAAGGGGGATAAAATAAAATAAGGTGCACAGCAGAGAATAAAAGAACAGTTTACAAGGAAGTAAAGAAAAGATAGATACTCAAAAATATACTTTCTTCTACTAATATATATACTTTCTTAAACTGGTAATTCATTATTATACTTTCAATCCTCCCTAATGTTCTGCTGAGCATATGGCAATATTTTCTTTTGCTTTGTTTTATTTTAAAATTTTTAAAAATTAAAAAAAAATTAATTCTAGGTTTTTCAGATATCCTTCACAAACAAATATAGGCCAATAAAAAATAAAGATGACTGGGGCAGGACAGGGAGACCCTGGGAAAATTAGAGATCCAAAGAAAAATAGCAGCACTCAGGTTCAACCAATGTGAACAGTATAAACACCTCAAGGCTAGCTCTTCTGAAAAGCAAGCAGCAAGGCTTGGGGTTAGCTGGATTGGGAGTAATCTCAGCTCCAACCACAGGAATTTTCACGTCCCAGATAGTAGTGTCTGAGAGAACCTCAGCTAATTACGAATGCCAGGCCCAGATGTTCTGCAGAGATGTAGCCCTGGGCAATAAGGAGACAGCACACTTGTAGCATAGAGGCAGTGGGGCAGGGACTTGGCTGGGTGAGGGCATTTGCAAGAGAGGGGAACTCTCGAATTAGGATTTCTGGTCAGAGGGGAGAGCTGAAGTGAAGCTAGAGGCACCATTCCCCCACCTCAGGACTAGAGGTGCTTATACTAATTCTCATTTTTAAAAAATAAATAAATAAACAAGACATGGAGAAAAAAACAATCATAGAAACTTACTATGGGAATAGGGAAGACCAGGGAATCATCTTCAGAGGAAGACAGAGAAGTTAAAAAAAAAAAAAAAAAAGCCTCTTTTATCCTAAAGAGTGACATTAAATGGCTCCCTGCCCAGAATTTATAGAACTCAAAAAATAATTTAAAAATCAAATGAGAGACATTGAAAAAAAAAAAACTAAAAAAAAAGAACCATCCAAGAAAAACAAGATTATGGGGGAAAAAATTAATCAACTAGAAAAAGTGATAGTTTTAAGAAGAAAATAATTCTTTGAAGATTAGAATTGCACAAAGCTATAAAAGAAAAAGAAAGAAAATATGAAGAATGAAAAAATAGAAGAAAATGTGTAGCATCTTATAAGAAAAACAGCCAATCTAAAAAACAGATCAAAAATAGAAATTATAAGAATAATTAGATTACCTGAAAGCTGTGACTAAAACAAACAAACAAAAGAACTTTGACGCAATAATACAAGATATAATCAAAGAAAATTGTCCTGCAGTGATGGAACACAAGTGGAAATTAGAAATAGAAAAAGTCCACTGATTACAATCTTAAAGAGATTCTACAAGGAAAACTTATAGAAATTTTATTGCTAAATTTCAAAAATCACAGAGAAAATTCTATAACAATAACAAAAATTCAAATCTGCTAGAGCTACAATTATAATTATATAGGATTTAGCAGCCACTACAATGAAAGACTGCAAGTCCTGGAATAATATATATCAATAATCAAAAGAATTAGGCCTGCGGCCCAAAATAGCATTTCCAGCAAAAGTAACCATGATATTGAATGGGGCAAAAAGGACATTCAATGAAATCATAGATTTTCAAGACTTTGATTCAACCATATCTGAAAGCAATAGAAAATATAACATGTAAGAGCTAATATTAAAGATTAATTTCATAGGACTCAACAAGGACTAATTGTTTTTTACATGGAAATATAAATCATATGTTTAAGATTGACAGCAGTAATTGGATAGTTCAAAAGAAAGATCTTACTCTACAAAGCAAAACTGTCTAAGAAAAGGTAAAATGGTAATTATGATATATGAGTGAGGTGCAGAGGAAGAATTGACACAGAAGTATGAGGGGTGGGAGAGGAGGCAGGGAGAGCTGGTAGTTCTGAAAAACTTAGTCACATTGGGAATGAGTTAAATAAGGAATAATACATATATATGACATGAATGGTAATAAATCTATAAAGAAATGAGGGGTGGGGAAGCAGAGAGATGGGAATAGGATAAGAATAGGATAAGAGGGGATACAAAAAGGTACAAGAAGCGATAAAGAGGGAAGGAAAGAGTGTAGGGAAAAATAAGGGATGGATCTATGGGTAGGAGGAGGTTAAATGATAGCAAGACAAGTTAAGGAGTAGAATAGAAGTAGAAGAGTTATCACAGATAGGAAATAAGAGATATATACAAACACTATAATAAGGATCAGGAGTAGAATTTATTGGGAAAAAAAAGTAGGGCTAGTAATCATTGATCTCAGATAGTCAAATTTAAAGATTCAATGAAGAGAGAAATCTATATTACATGTCAGTCATATTAATATTTTATATGCATGTCTACATATTCGTAAATGCATATAAATATATGTATATATTTATTTGTATTAGGTATATGTATGTGTCTACATATATGTGAATATATACACATATGTTTATATAAATAGATTATATCTATATATACATGTATTTGTGCATACATGTGCATATGCATATATATAGCCTGTTTAAGTCTGGAGAAGATGGAATGATGAATGAGGAAAAAGAGAACAAAATAAAAAGTGCACATCAGAGAACAAAAGAATAACTTACAAGGAAGCAAAGAAAAGATGGACAACCATGAATAAGATGTCTTCTATTATTATATATGCTTTCTTGAAATGGAAATTTATTGTTACATATTTTGAAATCTCCCTGATGTTTTGACGGACACATGACAGTGTTTTGTTTTGTTTTGTTTTTTACTTTCCTTTTCTATTTTTTTTTCTTGTTTTATAGTTTTAAATAAATAAATATTGTAAAGGGGGAAAAAAAAGTGAGATGCTTGTCCAAAGTGAGTGAATATACCACTAGGAAAACTATCAACCTTTATATTAATTAAATAAACATATAACAAGAAGACAATAGAAGTAGCAATTTTATGGATAGATGCTGCCTAAGTTTTCTATGGTGAGACAAAAGGAGGACCTAGCACAATTGGTTTTATCAAGAGTTCAAAGGCAACAAGAAATATAATTTTTACAATATTTGATTATCTCACACTAATAAATAATCTCCTAATTAATTTATTATGTGACCTTTTATCTAAATCACATATCCATTTGGAGCTGATCTTATTATATGGTATGTTAGTATAAATCTAATTTCTGCCAGGATACTTTCCCATTTTCCCAAAAGTTCTTGTCACACAATAAGTCTTTACCACAGTAGCTAGCATTTTTGGATTTATTTTAGACTAAGTCATGTTTGTTTACTTCTGCATATTGGATACCTGCTATATTTAACTTAAAAATGTGTGTGTGTGTGGGGGGGGAATCTTAAAAATTTTACATATTTTCATTAAGAATATTGATCTAAAAAAATAAAAAAAATAAGAATATTGATCTATAGTTTTCCTTCTCTGTTTTGATTCTTTCTCAAATATTAAATATTCTTCTTCCTCAAAATATTCCTCTTCCTCAAATATTAAGACCATATTTGTGTCAGAGATACAATTTAGTAGTATCTTTTCCTATTTTGAAACAATTTGTGCATTAGTAGAATTAATTATTCTTCAAATATTTGATAAATTTCCTTTATAAACTCAACTGATTTCACAGTTTTTACTTTGGGAAGTTCATTTATGACTTGTTCAATTTTTTTATCTATGAATTAGTTATTGAAATTATCTCTTATTCTGTTAATTTGGGCATTTTATCCTTTTTGTAAAAATTAAGCCATTTCATTTAAGTTGTCAGTTTTGTGGCATATGGTTGAGCTAAATAGTTTCTAGTACTTTCTTTTACTTCTTGATTTGTTGTGAATTTTTTTTTTTACATTTTTGATTGTTTTTCATCTTTTTGTGTAAAATTAGCTATTTTTTTTAAAAAAAAGTCTCTGGTTTTATTTATTAATTTATTGAATTTGTCATTCAAGTTAATTTCTTCATTTTTAGAATTTCTATTTTGATGTTTAATTGGAGTTTTTAAAGTTGATGGGTTTCTAGTTTCTTCATTTAAATGCACACTCATTTTATAGATCTGTTTTTTCTTTTATTTTTTGAAAGTTTTTGAGATATATATATCTTCACTTAAAAACAACCGTGGCTGAATGCCAAAAAAATTGATATGTTGTCTTATTTCTCTTACTAACTTTACTGAAATTAACTTTTATTTATTTTAATGTTTAGTTTTTTTAACCATTAGTTATTTAGGATTAAATTATACAGGCTCTAATTAATTTTGGTTTTTGTTTTTTTGGTTTTCTGACTAGGTAAAAGGGATCATTTTCTGACTCATTTATTCCTAGATTTAATCACTGAATAGGTGTTTTCTCAGATAAATTGAGACCTGGGAAAAAGCTTAACTTAAAGATCTTAGTTTCCCATTGTAACCTGATCTATATCTTTCCCGAAGACCCTGGTGGCTCCGGAGGAGAAAGTGAGGTTGATGACTCTGCACAGCCCTTCCTCATTTAGATCCAATTCACTTGCACTTAATGGCTTCACTTCCTGGATGGCAAGGTCATCTTTGAGAATGAAGGACAAAGAACAACCTTTGTGAGTAGGGGCTGTCCCACTAGGGACTCAATTGAAACTGGCTAATTGGACAACATGGCTCCTTCTTTTATTTATTTTTTTTTCTTTCTTCTTTCCCTTCCTTTCCCTCTCTACACATAGGATATTATACCCTGATTACTCTGCCAAAGGAATATAAATTTTGATTTCTGAGACCTCACAAAATATCTTGAGGTTTATAGACTAGGACCATGTCTTAAACCCAAACTACTCTGAGTCTCATTGATTGGCCAACAATAGTTCCCAAGCCAAGTCCCACTTGGTCATTGTTTGACCCTGATTGGCTCAGAGCAAATGAAAATAACAATTATTTCTGTTTGGGCTAGAAACCCTTAGGGCCTGAGAATAATCAGCACTAACTTTACTAAAATTGTATTCATCTTCTCAACTTTCTTAGTTCTTTGTTTTTAATTTTTATTGTTGGATTTGTTTCTTTCTGAGAAGGAAACCATTTAGGTCCCCTACTATTCTAGTTTTACTATCTATGTCTCTCTGTAATACATTTATATTTTCCTTTAACTATTTAGATATGATGTCATTTGGTACAAACATCTTAAGTATTACTCATTGTCCATTATATTTGCAGCAATATAGTTTGTTTGCTTTTCTTTTCTTTTTTTCTTTTTTTTGCTGTTACTTTGTTTGGAGACATGATTGCTACTTCTTTTTTATTTTAGCTGTAGCATAATAGATTTTGCTCAGTTTGCATTTTAAATCTGTTTCAAATATTTTTCTTAAAAACAATATATTGTTGGAATTATAGTTGCTAATCGTTCTGCTATTCTCTTCTGTTTTATAAGTTCACTGAATTTATATTCAAATTTATGATCATTAATTTGTGTGTTTCTCTCTATCTTATTATCTTATGTTTTTTCATTTCCTTGCTCCCCACCCCTTCATTAAAAAGATGGCAGTGAGTGAATAGTGTGCTTAGCACCAGTTCCCTATAGCTATTGAAGTTAGTTTCTGCTCCTTTACTTTTCTTCTCTTTTTCTCAGCCAGTATCCAAACACATGTTCTTATTTTTTTCATTCTTTCTTTTTGATCTCTATGCTTCAAAGTCAAAGTTGATTTTGATTATGATTAATTCTTCCCTGAATCAATCCTTTCTCATTCTCTTATCCTCTCTTATGTTCCTATCCCTGTCTGGGCTGAATGTATTTCTGTACCAAACTGTGTGTGTGTGTGTGTGTGTGTGTGTGTGTGTGTGTGTGTGTGTGACAGAGAGAAAAAAAGGGGGGGAGAGAGAGAGAAAATTACCCTCTTTTGATCAGTAAAAATGAAAATGAAGAGACATTATATCCCTTCTTCCTATGTTGTGATGGAGTATGAGGGTACAGAAGTGCCAAACCCCAAAATATATTGGGTTTCAAGACTCTCCCCATAGAGTTCACCAAATGTTGGGTAGCAGGAGTTGAACTTCAAAATACATATTGGAGTTTGGGGCTGGTGTTACAAGATATCTCAAAATAATTTAAAGACTTAAACCATCTCCATATCAAGAGGCAAAGATTGTTTATGCTGTTGACAGTAAGCTACTTTCTGAAGGGGAGTTTAGCCATTAACTAGGAAGAAGAAACCATTAATTCAAGCTAAGTTCTTAATGAACTAGCCATAACAAGGAGAAAAGGGAATGATCTGATGCCATAACACGATCAGGGATCCTAACAAATCCTTAATGCCATAAAGTAGGCTAAATTCTTAAAGAAGTTATTAGCATCCTAAAAGGAATTAGTGAAGCAAGATATCCATAAGTTCTTTTATAGAAGAAAAATAATCTTGAGCCTTGACATCATTTAGCTAGCTTTCTAATTGGATACAGTAACTGTGGAGTAACTGTGAAGATTTTTGTCCATGCAAGGAATTGGACAAGGAATTCAGTAAGAGCCTACTGCAATAAAGATCCACTTAAGAATTACAAAAGATCTACTCTTAAAAACAAAAAGAGAGAGAATACTATCAGCACTTTTCCTTGATTGCCTCATTGAGTAATTGTGGGAATTCAGCTGAGGTCTTAGGCAACAAAGGCTCAGTTACAGGCAAGATAATCCTATCAAGTTGAAGAAATTAAAGCCATTTCTAGTCCCGTGAAAAAGTGCTCTAAATTAAATTGATTAGAGAAATGCAAATTGAGACAACGCTTAAAAAAAAAAAAAAAAAAAAAAAAAAAAAAAGACATTTCTTCAGTACCACTACACACCTCTCAGATTGGCTAAGATGACAGGAAAAGATAATGATAAATATTGGAGGGGATGAAGAAAAACTGGGACACTGATATTTGGAGAGCAATATGGAACAATGCCAAAGAGCTATCAAACTCTGCATATCCTTTAATCTAGCAGTGTCACTATTGGGTCTGTATCCCAAAGAGATAATAAAAAAGAGAAAAGGATCCACATGTGCAAAAATGTTTGTTGCCATTCTTTTTGTAAGGGCAAGGAATTGGAAATTGTGTAAATGCTCACCAGCTGGGAAACAGCTGAATAAGTTATGGTATATGAAGATAATGGAATTTTATTGTTCTATAAGAAATAATGAGCATGCTGAATTCAGAAAAGTCTGGAAAGATTTACATGAACTGATATTGAGTGAAGTGAGCAGAACCAGGAGAATATTGTACAGAGCAATAAGATTATGTGATGATCAACTATGATGTGCTTGACTTTTCAACAGTGAAGTGATTCAGGATAATTCCAATAGACTTTGATGGAAAAATATCAATCATACCAGTGAGAGAACTATGGAAACTGAATGTGGATCAAAACATAGTATTTTCATCTTTTTGTGTTGTGCCATAGTTCCCTAACTGTCCTGCCTCAGATTCCCTAATTGTTCTGCCTCAGTTTCCCTAAATTTTCCTGCCTCAGTTTTCCTGAACTGTTCTGCCTCAGTTCCTTGAATTGTTCTGCTTCAACCTTCCTGGTTGGGATCCCCCTTCCTGACCATTAGGACTAAGATAATTAGGGCTGTAGAGATCTGTCATTTCAAAAGACAAGACTCCAGATGTCCTACCTCAGATAACTAATTAACATCCTCTACCTCTATCTCACCAGACTTCCTGGCTCTAGATTGACTATCTCTTTACTCCCCAATTTGTAAGAATTTATGGTCCTAGCCCTGGGACCAAAATGGATCTCTACTGCTGCTGCTGAATGCTTTGAGACATCAGCCCTGGGACCAAAATGGATCCTTTGGTCCCAGAAAATCTCTGCCTCTCAGAAATCCAAATAAAATATAAAAAACTCTCTAATCTCTATCTTGCCTCAGTTTCTCCAACATTACATTTGTTTGTTAGTTTGTATTTTTCTTGTGTGTGTGTTTTTTCCCCCCTTTTGGTCTGATTTCTCTTATAGTGACAATATGGAAGTATGTTTAAAAGGATTGCACAGATTTAACCTATAATAGATTTCTTACTGTCTTGGGGAGGGGAAAGTAAGAGAGAAGGAGAAAAGTTTAGAACACAAATTTTTTTAAAAAATTTTAATAGTGATTTATTTTTCCAAATATATGCAAAGATAGTTTTCAATATTTACCTTTATAAAAACTTGTATTCCAAAATTTTCTCCCTCTCTTCTCTTCTCTTCATCTTTCTCCCTCTCTCTTTCTCCTTCTCTCTTTCTCTCACCTTTTATTTCCTCTTTTAAGTTCATCAAAATATAATAAAATATCCTTCTGGGGATATTTGTATCATTTCCCCATATTAGAATATAAACACCATAACTTTGTACAATCTCTTTCTATTGCTTGCTTGTATTTACCTTTTTATGTTTCTCTTTATTTTTATGTTTTGTATTTTAAAATTTCTACTCATCTCTGGTCATTTCCTCTATTTAATTAGTGATTCATTCCCCTTCAATTTTGCTGGGTTATTCTGGATTACAAACCTATATCTTTTGTCTTTTGGAATATTGCATTCCACATTCTCTACTCTTTTATAGTAGTTTATTATTCTTTAGTCATGTCTTCTTCATTCCCCCATGGACCATATCATCCATAGAGCTGTAGCAAAGATACTAGAGTAGTTTGTCAGTTCCTTCTCTAGTGGATTAAGGTAACAGAAGTCAAGTGACTTGTCCACACAATTAGTAAATGTCTGAGGTTGGACATGAACTTAGTTTTTTTTTTTTTTTTTTTTTTTACTGCAAGTCCAATATTCTATCCACTGAGCCACTTAGGTGCCTCCCAGTTATGGTTTTTATGAAACCTTTATACTTTATATAAACCTTTATGCTTCCTTTATACTTGAACTCTTTCTTTCTAGCTGCATACAGTATTTTTTCATTTCACTTGGAGGCTTTGAATTTTGTCTTCACTATTTCTGGTAGTTTTCATTTTGGGGTTTCTTTCAGAAGGTAACAGATGGCTTCTTTTTAAAAATATATATTTTTATTTTTTTTAATTAAAGCTTTTTATTTACAGAATATATGCATGGATAATTTTTCAACATTAACCCTTGCAAAACCTTATGTTTCAATTTTTACCTTTCTTCCCCCCACTCCCTCCCCTAGATGGCAAATAATCTAATATACATTAAACATGGTAAAAATATAAGTTAAATCCAATATATGCATACATATGTATACAATTATCTTGCTCACAAGAAAAATCAAATCAAGAAGGGAAAAAAAGAGAAATAAAATAAATGCAAGCAAACAACAACAAAAACAGTAAAAATGCTATGTTGTGTTCCACACTCAGTTCCCACAGTCCTCTCTCTGGATGTAGACGTGTCTCTTCATCACAATCATTGGAACTGGCCTGAATCATTTCATTGTTTAAAAGAGCCTGTCTATCAGAATTGATCATTGTATAATCTTCTTGTTGCCTTGTACAATGATCTTCTGGTTCTGCTCGTTTCACTTAGCATCAGTTTATGTAAGTCTCCCCAGGCCTCTCTGAAATCATCCTCCTGTATTATGGGCCAGAACTCTAAAACAAGGATTCTTACAAAGTTTTAAGTCAGTAGAATTGGTGAGACAATAATGACCTAGTTTAACATGGTGCTTAATAGTTTTCTAAGTTCAGTATGATTGATTTAATCAGACCACAAATAACGGTTTTCTAGTGACATAATGATTGGTTTATACTCAGTATAGAGCATATAATCTGGGAGCTTCAACCAGAGTTAGAGGCAGAGAAGACAAAGAACTGGGGGCAGGAGCTCAAGCTCTCTGAGCCAAGGAGAGATTTATTCCATCTTCGGTCAGGCTTCTGGTGGCTCTCCTGAGGGACTGAGAGTCAGATTCATTCATCCATCTCATATCCTGTGTTGGCAGACCTGTCTTCCTGCATTTTCTCCACTGAAACCAAGTCCCCTCCGAAGGCCATGAGAAAGCTAGCTGAGCACCAGGAGACAATAAAGAGTTTTGGACTTTAACACCTGGCTATTCTTATGGTGATTAATCTGCTGAAAAAAAGGCTGCCCCAGAAGCTTCCAGAAAACCGGACCAAGAACATTATACTCCTGATCATTTCTTATAGAACAATAATATTCCATAACATTCATATATCATAACATTCAATAATTCTCCAACTGATGGTCATCCACTCAGTTTTCAATTTCTGGCCACTACAAGGAGGCTGCTACAAATATTTTTGCAAATGTGGATCCCTTTCTCTTCCTTAAGGTCTCTTTGAGATAAAAGCCCAGTAGAAACACTGTTGGATCGAAGAGTATGCAGTTTGATAGCCCTTTGGACATAGTTCCAAATTGCTCTCCAGAATGATTGGATCACTTCACAACTCCACCAACAACGTATTAGTGTCCCAATTTTCCCACATCCCCTCCAACATTCATCATTATTTGTCCCTGTCATCTTAGCCAATTTGACAGGTGTGTAGTGGTATCTCACAATTGTCTTAATTTGCATTTCCCTGATCAACAATAATTCAGAGCACCTTTTCATATAACTAGAAATGGTTTTAGTTTCTTCATCTGAAAATTGTCTGTTTATATACTTTGCCCATTTATCAATTGGAGAGTGGCTCGAATTTTTATAAATTTGATTAAATTCTCTATGTATTTTAAAAATATAGTTTAGAAATTATCAGAACCTTTGAATATAAAAATGTCTTCCCAGTTTATTTCTTCCCTTCTAATCTTGTCTGCATTAGTTTTGTTTGTACAAAAACTTTTAAACTTAAAAGAAGCAAAATTATCTATTTTGTGTTCAGTAATGAACTCTAGTTCTTCTTTAATCACAAAGTCTTTCCTTCTCTATAGTTCTGAGAAGTTAACTATCCTTTGTTCTTCTAATTTGCTTACAGTATCACTCTAAATCACTCAATATCAGGTCTAAATCATGAACCCATTTCGACCTTAAATTAGCTTCTTTCAACTTCCACTTTGCTTTCAGGTTTGTCTGGGCAGTTTTCTTTCACCATTTCTTGAGATGTGATAGGCTCTTTTTTGATCATGAGTTTCAGATAATCCATTGGTTCTAGAATTATCTCTCCTTGAACTATTTTCACCTATTTAATATTTTCTTCTTATTTTCCCTATTCTTTCAATCCTAAAATAACTTTAAAGTCATTAATTTCTTATCATTTTCCTTCCAACTATTTCTTCCATTGGTTTCATTTCTTTTCTAGTCCTTTCCTTTAGTATTGTCATTAACTTATGGTCACATTTTAAAATCCTTTTTTTATATGCTTGCTTCATTTCTTCAGGAATTCTATTTGACCTTGAAATCACACTGAAGTTTTCTTTCAGGGTTTTGCTTACAGGTGCTTTGGATTTATGTCCTGGGCATCCCTGTCAGTATAATAGCTCTTTACTTTTGGGGATAGGAGGAAGGCTATATCTTTTTATTTTGTTTGTTTATTCTTCCTGGATTTGTATTAGTTAAGCTCTGCGCACATTTGGAGAAAATGCTAGTTGGTAATCATTTTTATTCTCTAGGATAGTGCTGCTGCTTTCTCTAAATCTTGAATGCTATCTTCTTCTAGGGGCATCCAAGCTCAGGAAACTGAAAATTGTATGAATTTCTAAGTGCTCTGATCTAGTGCACGTTCTGATTATTGTCCCATTGGACTTTCTATACTGCTAATTGCATTTTGGGTGTAGGTAACACAATTGCAGACCTGTTCTTGCTTTGGACTCTAGAAATCACTTGCTAGCCTGAGCTCTAGTCTATTGGCTAGAAAATTCTGTAGGTTCAAAGTAATAACACATCTGAGCTATCCCTATTCTGGGTCCTGGGTGGAATCCACAATTCTGCTTAAGGATCTGAGCTACAAAGGCAGCTGTCTTCCCCCTGATCTGAGCCTGTGTGTGGGTTGAATATGCCATCTCATTGAGACAATCCAGTACTACTTTTGTGAGGCTAGTCACATTTCAGCTCAGGGGCTGACTCTGAAATTTTGCTTCACACTCCAAGTAAATAAGCTATAGAACCACTTTGTTCCAAAAGTTGGCCCTTTTGAACAGTGAAGTGATTCAGACAAGTTCCAATGGACTTGTGATGGTGAGAGAGCCAGTTACATCCAGAAAGGGGACTGTGGGGACTGAATGTGGATCACAGCATAGTAATTTCACTTTTTTAATTGTTTGCTTCCTTTTTGTTTTCTTTCTCATTTTTTTTTCCTTTTCTGATTTTTTTGAGCAGCATGATAAATGTGGAAAAATATAAAGAAGAATTGCACATGTTTAACTTATATTGAATTACTTGTCATCTAGAGGAGGAGGCTGAGGGGAAAGGAGGGAGAAAAAATTTAGACTACAAAGTTTGGCAAGAGTGAATGATGTGTACTTTAACATGTTTAACATGTCTTCCATCTAGGGGAGGGGTAGAGGGAAGGAAGGAAAAAGTTGAAACAGAAGTTTTTGCAAAGATCAGTGTTGAAAAATTACCCATGCATAAGTTTTGTCAATAAAAAGCTATAATAAAAAAAAAGGAGTGAATGTTGAAAATTAGCTATGCATGCTTTGAAAATTAACAACTTTATATAAGAATTTTTAAAAAAGATAAATAACTTAAAAAAAAAAAACATCAAAGTTTAGCCCTTGTCTTTTGCCCATGTGATTGAAATCTCCAGTTTTAGACTAGGAAAAAAAGACTCACCGTGAATTTTTTTCCATGATTTCCCAATCATCTTGTTGAGATTGGGAAGGGGGGGACACCAAAAGTTCCAGACCAGTGTTGTGAGGTATCTCAAAAGAATTTGCAGGCTTGAACCCATCTCCTAATCTAGGGGCAAAATTTTATTGAAAGTAATGGTATGCCATTACAAAGCAGACTGAATTGTAAGGGAATTCAGTAAAGAAACAGAATCAAGGAGAGTCAAGTTATTCAGCTTCTATCATAGATATGCTAATTCTGTGCATCAAGTTTGTAAGGAGTGGTTCTCCATTGATCAGATTATTACTGACAAGATTACCAGTCAGCAGTGAATTGGAGTGGTCTTACTATTGACACAGAAGTTTGATCTGTGGGAGTTTCCTGATGCCATAAGCTATCTGGCTAAGGAGTTGTCAGAATCAGATAGATTGGGTATGTGAATTTCCTGAGGCAGATTCCAAAGCCAAGACCCAGGCCCATTGACCCATTAGAACAGAAGCCTCTCAAGGTCAGGGAACCCCAAAATCACATTACATTAATCACTTCATTTAATTTTCTCCTTAGATCTTTTTTGGAATGGTTGAGAGATGAGCTGGGCTTTACTTCTTTCCCTGATTCAACATCTTTGTCAATCTTCCAACATGTATTTTAATACTCAGTGACTTTCATGTTAAAGGGGGGTATAAATCAGAACAGTAAAAAAAAATGATTTAAAAGTTGGAAATGAAAGAAACCAAAGAAATGTAGATTACATTCAATATGGGTGTAGTTAAAACACATGTAAATTATATGATAGTTACATGCTATTATATTTGGAAAACAATATGAGAATATTGTATATAGAAATTACCAAGTTGCAACATAAAAAAAATTCATTATATTTTAAGAGATAGAAAGTGATTGATGTGAGAGTCATTTTTGAATCACCTATTTATTTATTCAGGCCACTACTTGTTAGAGCTAAGATCAAAATGAATATAAAACTAAGAAGAATAAAAGGGGGAAAATTATTTTGTATGCAATTAAAACAACTTAGATCTGACCACCCCAGACTAGTTATTAATGACTTAAAATAGGAAATGGACAGAGACAAGGACATCAATAGGAATGTTAACAATTGCAAAATTTTAATTAATATAAATCAATTACCAAAGTGAGAAAAAAAAATTTTTAAAACCACCTCAGCAAATGCTTGACCTATTTTTTTCCAACTAAAATATGTGTCTGTCAAGGGCAACACCAATTTAGAATATATAGTTATTATAAAATCTTACATAGAAGGATGGTGGAAAATAATGAGCAGTAATGCTTCATAAAACACTGGAGGATAAAACCATTTTAAAGAAAGCTTAGCAAAAGACCTGACTATATACATAGTCATCCAGAGGGCATTTAAGGATAGAACTGGAAAGAGGACAACAGATGAAAGATAGAAAATGTCTGCAATGATTTTTATAATAAATTCTTTTACTATCTTATTATGAATCTGAATGTTGCATCCCTTTTCTCACTTAGAACAGCACCCTCTTGACCAGACTTCTAAAGATGTCATTTCCCATGTTTTGGACTCTGCTCTAGGGTTAAGCTATCTTGATTAATGAGAGAATGCAAATTCATCTAACCATTAAGTCTAGCCACCCGAAGGCTGTATTTCACATCCATTGCTGATGCCTTTCTAACTGTCCAGATATATGTTCCTATCTGACCTTTTATCACCCATTTTCCACCTCTTGCTCTGGGAATAGTAATCAAATCAATACTACCATCTAAAAGTATGACAGCTAACTGCCCTGTAACCCCAGTTCCTATTCCTTTGATTCTCCAGACCAAAATTCCCTTGCTTGGTCACCACTTCCCTTGATTTGACATTCTTCTCTCCTTCCCTCCTTCCTTCTCTCTTCCCTCTTTTCTTTCCTTCTTCTTTCCATCCTCCCTCCCTCCCTTCTTCTTCTTTCTCTCTCCCTTCCTTATTAGACTAACATTGACATCCCAGATATGCTAGCAGTGAAAATGGTAATAGCTCTTAAAAAAAAAAAAAAAAAAAAACAATTAAACTAGACCAAGAGTATAGAGTATGTTGTGCTAAAAGTAACCCAATTTTCAAAGTACTGAGAGATTGATTCATTAGGTGCAAAAGATAACAAAGGCAGTTGGAATTTATTACTATATAAAAAGATATCTGAAAGAACAATAAATACTAACTTACATACTTATTTTCTCACATATATGACATTTAAAAAGTCTATACAAAATGTGGGCATTGAGAATATTAGAAGGGACTGTGAAAATAGTATTACAAGAGGTATTCCATAATAGACCCCATTATTTACCATCACATAATTAACTGAAATATATTGATAATACAATAGTAGTGTGCTTATAGTTTTCTGACAACAAAAAAATCATTCAATGTAATTCAAGAGGCATTTATTAAGCACCTACTATATGCTATGCACATATGGATATGAAGGATTAAAATTAACATAGTTTCTGCTCTTGAGGAGTTTATATTCTACCATGGGGTAACATTTGCACAGGTACACAAATGTGATACAAAATGATTTTGAGAGGACAAGAGCAGTGGCTAGTGAGGCAGATCTGAAAAAAACCTTGTAGAGAAGGGGGCTAATATTTTACCTCCGCCTTGAAGGGAGACAGGGATTTCAAAAGAGATAGTGATGAAGAGGAATAGGCAATAGCTCATGTTAAGGTACAGAGAGGGAGATAGAATATGATGTATATAAGAACGTAGTGTGTATAAAGGAAAGCATGTGAAATCTGTCCAGAATTTGATCTTAGATACAAAAAGGAAGTACTGAAGTTTCTGGAACAAACGAGGGAGATAAGATCTGTGCTCTAGGAACATCAATTTGGCAATTGTGTAGACAATCAGTGAGAGAGCTCTCTTCTTCCATGAGATATGTCCCATGAATACATCAAAATTGTCAGTAAGTGAGAAGATAAAAGTGTTGCACATATTAGTAGTGAGCAGATTGCTGTTTTTTTTAAAGAAAAAAAAAGAAACTATGTAAATGATGGCAGTAGTAAAATGTATAAGTGAGAAAGAGACAAAGAAGGTGGAGTTGCTGCTTACTTGGTGAGAGTGAAAAAGATGGATAAAAATACACATATAAGCTTAACATGGGATGAAGTGGTATAGATGGTTTATCTGTATCATAGGAATATAACTTTCTTTTAGTTTCTTTTTTACTTATGTTGTATCATTATAAGCAGCCAGAATTTCCTTTATTTCTATTAGTGATTTGACTTCATAATGAAATATCTTGGGACAGATAGAAGCCAAACTGATGTTATTTCATTTTTTTCCTCCCTTCTTCTGGTGCCTTCCTTCTGATTTTTTCTTGTTGGAGACTTTTTCCTTTGTTGTTTTTCCTATGTGGTTTTTCATATTTGGATTTTTTTTTTTTAGGGGGGGGCTCTTTTTCTTTATTTGCTGGTATTCATTGCTAATCTTTCAATGCTAAAGGGCATCTATACAAGGATATGATGGGGCCAGCTCATACTAATTAATAGAAACCAATTGTCAAAATTTCAATATGAGCATTTAGACCTTGGAAAGAATTAAGCACTACAGATGAGGGTTTGATGTAGTGTTTTGTTGTGGTCCAGACTGAAAAAAAAATGATGGAGAAAATCTTAATAATGCAGAACTGGCTATTAAACATTTCCCAGCATATCTGTATCAATATCTTTCTTACACATCCTCATTCTTCAATTTTGCCCTTTAATTTTTATTTTTAAGGATGGATGTAGTACCTTTAAAAACCTGATATAAATCTTGTAGTTGCTTTTTCAAGGTAGTCTGCACATTACTATGTCTGGCCATCTTTGTGACATACTTTGAAGATGAATTGAATTAGGCTTCCTTTCCTGAAATATTTCTTCTACAACCTATAATGGTGCCTGAAGTCATACTGTTCAAATTTCATTCTTTTTCATCTTTAAGGGGTTTAGATTTATGACAATCCCACATAAGAATAATATAATCTAGGATTTCATTTTTTATTTACTTTTTTTCAGTGAACAAGAATTTATTTTTTCCTTTTCACCTTCTTCACCAATTAGAAAAGCAAAACTCTTGAGACTAATAAATACAATCAAACAAAATAAATTCTTAATTAGCAATGTCTAAAAATATGTCTTGATCAGCACCTTATATCAACTTTCTATCAGGATGTTTCTATATGGGATCATATCCTAGCCTGGGATCATAGCTAGTCATTGTATGGATCAAAGTTCTTAAGTTTTTCAAAGTAGTTTCTTTGCAAAGTTATTGTTATATGGATTGTTTTCCTGAGTAGATTTCCTTCATTCTGTATACAAGTTTTTGCACATTTCTCTGAAAATGAATGATAGTAATGGATTGTGGTTAAGGTAATATGAGACTTTGAGGGAGGATTCCATCTTTTTGCTCCATATCAATTCTTACTTATTTAATCTGTGCCCCTTTGTCTTAAGGTTGAATTATTTAGAGCTGATATAGAAAGTGGAAAAATATTTACTGTATACTCTAGATCAGCTACAATAAAGATGATATTTTCTACACAGCAAAAAAATGATAAACACAAAATTCAGGAGTGTGTTATGACAGAAAAACTTAAAATAGTACTTAGTAATATAACTACCGTTTTACTTTTCTGGGATACTGAGACTTAGATTTACTTCAGAACATAAAGGAGATGGGGTTGCTGATAATTCAACAGATAATTTTAACACTCTGAAGCATGTTAGTTTTTGGAGACTCAATCTTATGTAAAGTTTACAATTGTTCCTGGACCTTATGTTTTCTCATGATTTCATGTCCCTTTTTTTATTGAGGTGCTCTCAAGTCTTGAAGTCTGATACCCTGCCTGTGGCCATTCTCTGTAATTCTTTTAACAGTCATCAGAAAACAGCCTACTAGAATAGGTAAAATTACAGCAAATGCTGTGAGTATAATTTCATGCCCAATGGCATTGAATGTTTCTTGTGCTCTCTTAATCCAATCAGCAATTGTTTGGGCAGTCTGGTTAGGGTCTAAATTTTCATTTGATTCTTTATCTAACATATCAGCAATCTTCTGAAGATCTTCAATATTCAGTGTAATATTTGAATTTTTCCATTACCCATTAAGGTGATTTCTAATTATGTCCCATTCCCACTCTGACTCATTGCATTCCTTGTTAATCATACAGAAATTGTAGAGGGCCAGAATTCTGGAAAAGTATACTTGAAATAAGGTGTTAACTCAGTGGAATTGATGAGATGATGGTTCTCCAGTTCATATATATACTTAGTATTTAGTATGGTGAAGTAATAGTTTTTTTGGTTCACACATATTCAGTATGCTGTAATGCTGTAATTGTACTAAGGTATATAAAGACTGAGAAGGACTGGAAAGTTCCATTTTTTACCTCTTCCTGGTGGCTCTCCTGCCTTCATCCTCCACCTAAAGGCCTGTCCAAAGGACCTCCAGAAAGCTAGCCCAAACATTACAAGAAACTAGTGAATCTGTAATCACACATCAATCTTTGTCTAATCTTCAATATTTCTGCTTCTTGTTCTGTTTCAAGGACATTCTTGTTTAGTTGATTTATTTTGTGTAGCAAACCCTTTAGAGATGTTCAGAGTAAGTTCATGAAAATAATTAGCTTGAACCATTTGATTTTGAACAGTAGTTGCAGACATAGCAATCAAGGCACTGGAAGCTAAAATAGAAATTAATGCAATTATACCAAAAACAGTACATGAAATACATCTTTTCTTTCTACTTTTGCTGAGTTAAATGTTAAACTTCAAGGAATGGTCTGCTCAAGTGTGATACCAATTATCACTCTGTATAGGAAATATATTAAGGCTTCATAATAACAAATATAATACTGGTATTAACCTTACTTCTTATGCATTCAGAAATCTTGCATTCCCTGCAAGTAACATTATAAACTCTTTTCTATCTTTGCTATCATCACCTGGCTAATTTCTCCCCATATAAAAACATATTCTCCTAACCTTCCCTATCATGCCTTCAAGTATATGTATATATGATACATAATACATAATATGTATATGTATATGATACATTCTTATTTCTATTCTGATAACATCCCTCTATGGGAGAAAATGATAATGATTTTCCAAATCTGATCATTTCCCCTTTTGATTATTTCCCTGCCAATTCAGTTTGGGGTATCCCCCATGCACATCATGATTACGAGTCATTATGCCAGGACACATAAGTCTGATTCCAAATTGTATGACAAAGTCTCTGTTGTGTTCTGCAGTCCAGAAAAGGAAGATCAGCTTTTTCAGAATCCCATAGGTTCTGCTCTGGACAGGTAATATATAGATTGGGAGTTGTTTCATAGTACTGTCCCAATATACCCATAACAGTGGTTGTTAGATTGAGGAAATGTTTTATGTTTCGTGGTACTACAGAAAACCTTTTTTACGCAATTGGAGGGTTACAACATTCCTACTTGCCAAAAGTCTGTGAAAAGAATCATATTTATAACATAGGTTGTATCAGACTACAGCTGCCAAAGTTAGCATTTATAGTAATATATAGGGGAGGATCTTTAGTAAGTCCAGTAAAATTAAACTTAATTATTAAACTATTTAACTCCCTTCCATGCTTATTAATTCCTTAACTAAATATTGAGATCAATTGCCATACAATAGAATTTCAGGAATGTATTCTCCCCATCTAACTACTCTCACCCAAGGTGGACTTTGTATAATACTGCAGAAGATTTTGGTTTTTCCTTCTCCCATTTTAAGTTATGCAACCACTGGAGTCATTTGCAGAAGCCAGGCTGCTTGATTCCCCTGGTGACATAGTCAGCCTCTATAAGTCTTATTTTCTTTTATCTTCATGCTCTAGATCAATTTGGACAGGGCAGACTACATCTTTCTGTGATCCATCTATCTCCTTCATCTGCAAAAATACAAAGAAAACCTCAACCCAGAATTATTACCTTATCAGGGCCCCTCTATGTCATCCTTCCACATCACATATTATGACAGGAGGGCTGGGTGGCAAAGCTGGCCCTTTAACCTTTTCTATTCCTCTTTGTTAGAGAAAAAAATGATGTAGTGAAGAAAAAATAAGTCAGCTGGGGTATGGGACATGTTATTCAATGTGAGGTAATTAATAGTATGTAGTGCTTTAGCAGTCTGTTCTTGGGGGTCTTCTCCCTCCCTTTTTGTTTATCAAGAATGACTTTAAATGTTCTAGTCTGACCCTCTACTTCTAGTTTTGATAAGAAAATTTTTATAATGTTATACAAAAAGAGGATATCAGAAGAGACTGCCTGAGGACCTTTCTCTTTGCATACTTTGTATAAAGTCTCTCTATTGCTTCCCATTCACTAAGGAACCAAGGAGCATTTTTGTAAACATCCTATAGAAATGCTCTTAACTTATTTTTATTAGCCCTTACTCTCCTTTTTAACATGATTAACTGTAAAAGTTTAAGATTTTTCCCTTCATTCTTCAATCCTTTAACTATTTGCCCTCCCATTGTTTTATGTCTCTGCCCTGAAAAATAAAAAATAAGCTATGCCAGTGAATTGTCCTGCTGGAGCCTTCCCCTTACCTTGACTTGGGCCTTTTGAACTCCAGCTATCCAGGGGGTACCAACCACTAGAAGACCATCTTCCGTACCAATTCCCATTCAGATCTCTGCTTCCTTTGTGGATCAGGGCCCCACATTGGGTGCCATTTGTTGTGACCAGCACAACACAAATTGGGTAGTGGTGGTTGCAAATAAGGAGACAGGATTGCTGATACTTCCACAGAGCTTAAGAAAATCATACTGTCTCTATATCTGAAAAACATATGTTATTATGAAAGGCAATGTTCTGTGACCAATCCTGGTTTCTATTTTCAATGATCTAACTCTCTGAAGCATGTTGTTAGTTTCTAGAGACTCAATCTTGTGTAAAGTTGACAATGCTCCAGTAATTGTGCCAGGACCTTATGTTGTCTCATGATTTTAAGCTTAATTGCACCCTTGATTAATCTTAGGAAGGGAACATCTAAATTACCAAAGTCTCTAGTTTTCTGTGAGTTCTCTATATTGATGTGCCTATTTTATCTTTTATTTTTGTCTGAAAACTCTTCTCATAAATAAAAGTTCCTTTTGGCAAAAGGAATTGCCATTGTGAATTTGTCACATATGAGTTGTCTTAAATACATCAACTTTCTATTTTCCCTGAAGCTCCTAGTATTTTAATTTGATTTTCCACTATTGTTATGTGCTGCTCCTGTCATTTCCAGAATCCAGACCCCAATCCCTGGAATTGTTATCTCTTCTTGTGAGCGGATAATGGTGATACTAGGAGACTGAGAGGCAATTGCTGTTCTCTGACCTCCCCACTGAGAGGCTGTTGCATTGTCTGACCTCTCTCCTTTTCCTTCTGCCTCCAATTTATTTCATTCCCAGTCCACAACCAATGCTGTATCAGTAAAGGCTGCCCCACAACTCCCTCAAGAGTCACAATCCATAACTGTGGAGGTTCTTTCACCCAGGCATGGTCCTTAACACACTGTCCTCCATGGTACAGGTAGCATAATAAAAATAATTTTTTTTTCTTTTAGCTATCAGAAGGTACAGCTGTTAACAAATCTTTTATAAGAAATTCTTATTTGAGGGAGACAGGCAATAGGGGGCATGGAAGAGACTGTTCAATTTAAAATCAGCAAAACTCTGGTTCAAATCTTGTCTCTTATAATTACTGGTGGTGGATGTCATGTAATGGACTTTCAGTTTCTTCATTTGTAAAAATAATGATAATACAGGTAATACTTACCTGACAGTATTGTTAGCATCACATGAAATAATTTAAGTTTTTGCAGACTTTAAAGTATCATTTAAAATATCAATTGTTACTATCACTTCTTAATGTTTTACAAATTTAGGGGAATTATATTGATAAGATCAGCACAATAGCAGAGTAATTGCCTTCTAATGAGGTCTAGGTATTGGACCCAAGAGTCCTGTTAAAAGTCATGGATTTAGGAAGACAATAGGAGAGGAATTCCCTGTCATTGAGAAATGGGATTCAGGCACTTTCTTTAGTGAAGACAGGAAGTCCTCCTCAGGAGAGTGCAATTCTGAGTATTCTAGTTCCACTTCCCCCAGATTTTCCACTGACTAGGGAGTTGAGAGATTTCTATAGGGTCCTTCAAGGATGGCAGAGATTTCCACAAATTGCTGTGGGCAAAAACAATTCACTACTTGCTGGTCAACCTTTTGTGACAATGCTTTTTGATCTAATTTGATCTAATAACAGATGTAAAAGAAGTTGAAGCATTTTTTTTCTTAGTAGAACTTACCAGAGTTTGTACTCAAGAACTCAGGGTTCCATGACATTGTATGACATCAAAGAAAGATTTTAATAGGAATTCTTCCCAAAATATGACTAATTCAATTTCAGGATACCAGCCCATATTTTCTTTTCTCCCACATTCTTATCTGTTTCACATATAGTATCAGAGCTAGAAGAGACCTTAGAGATTATGTTGATGAAAAAACTGAGGCCCTGAGAAGTAAGCACATGGTGTGCATAGTAGAAATGATGAAGGTTGGGGGTCCCTTTAAGATTCCTAATTGCCCAACCCATGACTGACCTTGATTCACAAATCCTGGTCAAAGGCACCCTTTGAATATCCGGGCCCAGCCCCCACTCTCAGCTCAGCTTCCCCCAGCCCTCACCTGATCTAGGCTAACTGAAAAGCCCCCAGAACTGGGTACCGCCCATCATCTTCTAGATGTAAAAGAAACAAGCTGGAACGCCCTCTTTGCAGGAGCCCTCCCAGCCAATCCATGGTATCCTTCCAGCCATGTAAGGCTCCCTGCCAGCCAACAGCCACCTTTGGCCCTAGCGTCTTTCTAACTGAGCTTTACTTCCAAATTCCTACAATAAACCTTCTATTTATCAATCTAGGTTTTCGGGCCTGTAAATTCATTTTACAGGGGACACTGCGCCTCATGGGATCTATGGGCGGACAAATGGGGTTCCCCCTTTCCTTTCCCTCATTAGAAAGAAAACTTGATTAAGATAAATAAAAGTTTTGTCTCATCTACTAGTTGGGTAACTTTGGATGATTCATTTTATGTTCTGAGGCTTCCCCTTCTTTTAAAATGAAGTGATTGGACAAAATAATCTCCAAGGTCCATTTTGGCTATTAAAAAAAAAAAAAAAAAGTCTACAATTCTAAGTTATTTGCTCAAAGTTATATAGGGTTGGTATCTTAGCCAAGACTAAAATGTCTTCATTGTTGTTATTGTTGCTACTGTGACTTATTTTTCAGCTTTCTCTCTCTGCTCCTGGTTCTCTTCTTCTATTGATAAACCTTTCCCAAAACTTTCATTTTGAGGAAGGGCCTAGACCAACTATCCTCATTTTTTGGGACTTCACCTCCATGCTCTTAGTGGGTTCTTCTCTTCCATATTCCCCCCTCCTCCCCCACTCCTCCTTTCAGCTCCCTTTTTATGTTGTTGTTCAACTCTTTCGATCAAGTCTAAGTTTTCATGATCCCATTTGGGATTTTCTTGGCAAAAATACTGGATTCGTTTGTCATTTCCTTCCCCACTAATTTTACAAGTGAGGAAACTGAGGCAAATAGGGTTAATTGACTTGTTTAGGGTCACACAGCTACTAAGTATCTAAAGCTAGACTTCTGTCCATTGCAGCCCCCTTTAATGTAAAGTCTTTCAAACAAGGTTTGTTTAGCACTGCTTGTACCCTTTTTTTTTTTTTTTTTTAATTGGTAGTTGACTTGCATGGAACTCATCAATTTGTCTTAGTTCCTGGTTGAAAAAAATGCCATTAAAATATTCCCATTCTCTTTTATAGCCTATTGTCATGATAGAGCCTCTTTTCTACGGTATTATTTCCCTCCTAGGCCTCAAAGCAATCCATATTAGATTCAGGCATGAATCCCTTTTGTATTCAGAATATTTTGCTATAGAAGTTTTCCTAGTTTTTCATGGTCCTTTAATCTACATAAATATATTCATATTTATCTGAATAATATATAGTGTTTTATAAATTTAAAGCACCGTATAAATGCTATTTTTATATCTGGAACTTCTTTTTGCTCATATTTAACCAGCAACTCTTTATTCCTTTGTTTTCATGAATATGCTATGTTATGAATAAGTTATTGATTCTAGTTGCACATAACAAAGTTAATCAGGTCTATTATATCATTGTCAAGTAAAATAAGACTTATTCATTGGAAAACATTCATATCATAGGATTATAGATTTTAAGACTGGAAGGGATGAAGGAGGCCATTCAGTCCACTCGACCAACCCTTTTTACATATGAGAAAGGAGAAGGTCAGGGTAAAGGGACTTGGCTAAGATCACATCAGTCTGGACAAAATTCAGCATTCTTTTGTATCATACATTATTTATTAACCCAGATTATGAGGCACCTAGCATTGCTATATTGCAACGGATTACATATTGATTTAACATTGTTTACATTTACATTACATTTTATGCAATTAATCTATTATAGTAATATATTGTTCACATGGAGTAATACACGGGGACATTTTAGAGCTGCTTGACTGCGAACCAGCTGCAGTTTAACAGTACAAATAGTTACAGCCCTAAAGTGAGATGGGGAGATGGTGGGGGTAGGGAGAATATTCTTCAAAGACTTTTGTTGGGTTGATTAGTCCTGCAGATGTTCTACCTTTTTACTGGGGCTTGGTACCTTTCTGTTATCAATTAGTCAGTCAACAATCATTTGAGTAAAACTGATACAAAAGCAGGTTTTCCGTACACTTCAAAGGAAAATAATGCATTTTCTGTCTCTGAACTAGTGACCTTAACGTGATTCTTCCCGGTAGTAAATCTAGCAGAATGCCTGGAGCCATAGATCAGCAAGTTTGTCTGCTTTCATATTCAAGAATCCCATCATCAGTGGGAAGAAGGTGACAATGTAGCTTATTTTAATATAGATCATTATATGCTAATATTCAGTAGTGCATGTTTGAGCACAAATTCTTCGTGTATGTTCAATCTCTTGCATTCATTTTGATGTGGACCATTTAAATATAAAAATTACACTTTTGAAGATTAGTAGTCAAGATTCTTAATTGTTTTTTCGGAGAAGAGTAGGATTCTTCTCTCCCTCCTCTCTTTTGGGGTCTGTATATTTGAAATGAAGATAAAAGTAATTAGACAACGAGGCTGTTGGATATATTTTTGGGGGGAGGTTGGTAATATTTCTAATGGGTAAAATGAGGTCAATGAGTACAGCTGTTTTTCACATCTGAAATTATGTGGGAGAAATAATTTATTATTCCTAAATTATAATTTGTATGTAGTTCTATAATACTATATTGAAATCTACACTGAAAACTATCGTTATCTCGATATTTCCCATATACAGATATAGATAGGTATCCACATATAGTAGATATATTGCAGACAAGACCCCTCTCTATGCGGATCTTTTTATAGAGAGAGAACATGACTTTATGCGTATAGATACATTGCAGACGAGGTGTGGCTAGGTCTTATCTTTTCCATGCAACGCCAGACACATATCTCACTATGAGGATAAAGTGCAGACCTTCATACATAGGCATGCCCCTATAGGGATACATTGCCTAGTCACTCCACACACACACATCTGTCTTATCCGCTATGGGGACAGAGATACTGCCTAACTATTGCACATGCCCATGCACACACATAGCTCTCCCCGGACAGGCTACAGACCGATGTAATAGACCTAGGTCACTGTATGTGTCATCTCTGTGGTTAAAGGGAGGGCACCAGCATCACGGCACCGGGAAGGCTTCCGCAGCAGCTTTGGGCTGGGGTCTCATTCGGCCAGTTCCGGGGGCCAAGTGCCTGATGAGGACAAGGGCTGTGGCTTCTTTGCTTTGAGAAGCATCGAGAGGCCCCGGAGCTGTCTAGAATGGAGGCCCGGGGGTGGGCGTGGGTGCTCCCTTGGAGACCACTCGCCCCCGGGCTGTGCACACCTGAGCTGTCAGGTTCACCCCGGCACCTAGGTGCGAGCGTGGACAGCCATTTCCTTCTTCCCAGTTTTCTAGTAGGACACAAAGGGAAGGGCAATGGCTGCGGCGCTGGGCCCGGCCCGCTCCCGGCTGCGCGAGGCCCCAGGGCACAGTCCGGCCCAGCCTAGCCCAGCCCAGCCCAGCCCTAGTGCCCAGCCCAATCCCCGGCGAAGAGGGCTCGCTCCGCGGCGGGGGAGGGGGGGCCCGACTCGGCGACCGCGGGCCCCAGGCTGAGTCCAGGGGCCTCTTCGGCCTCCGTCCCCCTCCGCCTCTCTCCACCCCCCCCTCAGGTGCAGCGCGTATCCCTCCGCCGCGGCGAGCCTTCCCTGTATGTAGCCCTACGATCGGGCTTGTCGGCAATACCCGGATGGAAGGGTTATGGCCGCCATCGGGGACTCGCCCGCCATGGAGCTCACGCCAGGTATTTTCCCCAAGCCGAGGCACTAGGGTCGCCTCGAGACGCGGGGGCTTTTGAGGGGGGGGATTCCCGGGGGTCTTGAGGAAGAGTCGGTGGGGCCGAGCGGCCCCTCGAACCGGCCTGGCGGCTGCTCAAGAGCAAGAGTCCATCAAATAGTTCCCCCTTCCGTGTAACTCGCCGCAAACTTAAATTTTTTATTAAATTTTTTTTTTTTTTTTTTTGGAAATTAAATCTCCCGTAGAGTTTGGAAGCCTCGGCAAAGCCGCCCGCGGGGCCTCGGGGCTTTTCTCAACCCATACTGGTTACACGGCCCCTCGGGAGCGAGGGCGGACTGGGCGCGGCGGCCTGAGCACCGTGTGCCTCCGCGGGGACGAGCCCTAAGGGTCCGGGGGCTACTCCCCCCGAGATCCCCCTGGACTGCTGGTGCCGGAGCTCGAGAGAGAGCTTGCGCCGCCGCCCCGCGGGCGCCCTCCACTGGGCCGGGGGCTTCGGGAAGCCCCGGTATCGCTGCCTCCTTGAACTTGGGCGCGCTCCTCCTTTTACCCGAAGCCCCTGACGATGTGCCTGCCGCCCCCTCCCTCTTCTCGGGTGTGTCCGCTCTCCCTGGCCGGGCTGTCAGGTGCAGCGCAGGGAGACTTCTCACATTCGGGGTCTATTGCACCAGGTGTGGGCTTACTGTGAATCCCTCTGCCTATCTACCGGCAAACCCAAAGGGAGGTTGTGGCTGCGGCTAGTGGCCGAAAAGCAGCCTCTGGGGGGGGCTTCCCCAAAGCATCTTGGGAAGGCTAGCGGGGGGGGGGGTCCCTGAAGCGTGTTTGTTTAGGAGGACGCTCTGAATGGAAGCGTCCTGAGGGTAGGTGCCCTTGGTCTTTGCAGCCCTGAAGGGTAGCCGGCGTCGAATGCCTGCGAGGTGCCGGGCTCTGGGTAATTAAATGGTGTCTGCATTCTAACTCGCTTAGACCAAACGGGAGGAGAGTAGCTGCTTGTTGGCTACCTTCCCACGAATACGAAGGCTCCGGAGTGGTAGGGGGGAAGTGGGTCACTGAGATTTTTCCTGCCTGGCGCTGGGAACACAAAGACCCGGAACGGGTAGTCCTGCCCTCAGGGAGTTTGGATTCTGTTTGAGCTCGGACTCCCTTAGGAAATAGGGAGAGAGAGGGGGCGAGGAGGAGAGAAACGGAAGGGATTGTGGGAAGCTTCGGAGGAGATTGAGGACTTTAAGGGGAGAAGGGCAGTATGTGTCCGAGGACGGGGACTTTGCAAAGCCCTATGTGAGAACAGCCGAAAGGCCAGCCTGACCGAACTGTGAAGTTCTGTGTGGGGAAGTACTGTAACTAGGCCTGCAAATCCAGTCAGCTGCAAGCCCCTCGCAGGAGTCATGGAGGCCGGGCTTATTAAGCCGCTTTTAGCCGTCCTTGATGGCTCCCAAGCAAACTTTTGGCCGAATTTTAATATTTTTGTCATATTTCAGTGCCTTATTAGGCATTAGGTTAAGTGGATTCAAAGCCTTTCGGTTGAATTTTGGTCCATTGGGAAGTACCGGATCTGGAATCAGAGGAACTAGATTGG